>NW_017619118.1:556190-646190 GCF_001879475.1 Ipomoea nil | reverse complement strand
CCGCACACGCCATTCCACACCAGCGCACACACCATCGTAAAATTCTCCACAATTTTATAAAAATAATAATAATAATAATAATAATAATAATAATAATAATAATAATAATAATAATAATAATAATAATAATAATAATAATAACACACACACACAACAAGCCCAATACTATATCTACTACGCATTGATTATCTACTTGAAATTCAAACGCTGATACCCAAATTAGATTCGTATATTTTTGTTTTCTTTTGGATACGTTTCGCACACGCCTGAAACTAGTAAAACACAAACCAAAATGTACATGTCTGTATCACGAAACGCACATACCAAAACGCATAATTTTATGAAAAAAAAAAAAAAAACAGCACGCCATGGTGTACGAGCCCTGTTACAGTAAAACGCACACACCATTTCACACACACGCACACACCACCGTAAAATTCCAAAGAAACTCACTAAGAGAGAGAAATATTGATTAAGGAGAGCTGAAATAACGCTACAAATCTTTATAAACATGGAAATAAATGAAATGGAAAGTAATAAATATAGTGCTTGAGGACAAAAAGACCCCATGCTTCATCTAAAATCAGTATAACATGGGATCCAAGTGATAATCAATCTGAATCATCCAAAAATTAAAATCAACGATCAGGGAGTGTGCTCACGGGCTCGGCTGACTAGGGGGTGTGCACTAGATTCAAAATCTATATATATATATATATATATATATATATATATATATATATATATATATATATATATATATATATATATATATATATATATATATATATATATATATATATATATGTAGTTAAGTTCAGGTGTAACACCCCTGATTTTTACCACATTTTTAAAACTTAAATGCACAGGAAAACATTTAATCATCAAGACATAAATCAACGGAAGCTATATAAAATCAGGGTATGTTATGCCACACCTATCTCAGACATATGTGCACAGGCGGGAAAAACTATATATCAATTCAAACAGAACATAAAGAGTCAAGGCACACAGGCCACTTACTAGGCTCACAGGCCAACCAAAACATAACGTCTACACGTGACAGCTAATCTAACTAGCGGTCCAAGTCTAGCACTCTCGGACATCTACTCATAACCTGTAAAACAAGGGAAAAACATGGGGATAACACCCGGTCAGCGAATATTGCTGGTAACCCATCAATACGCGTTAAATAACATATATAGATAAGTATAAGCAAAACCATTTCGAAACGGAATACGGTATATAGCATTTCAAAACCATAGAGAGAAGTCAACTTCAAAGACTCATCAAACACTCTCAACGAAAAGGGAATTACCATCATCACAACAACGACAAGACATCAAACATAAGAGACAAACAACTCAGGATGCATTCTACTGATCACAAAGTAGAGTACATCAAGACATGCTCATAAGCAAGGAATTCACTTTCACACGGTGACAACTACATGTCACAAGTTGCATAGTTCCAACCTTATGCCCTGTTCCAACCTTATGGCTACCCCGGCCTTATTTCAGTTCCAACCATTACCTCCGAGTAACCCCTGTACTTCTGAGTCCAACCTTATGCCTCCGGGGACCGTCGTCCCCCCACCAACATCCACCTACATATCAGTACACGAGGGTACTATTCATTTCACACAACCACCTACATGTGAGCAAAGCTCAAGTAACAACCACCCACATTTAAATCATAGTCACAAAAGTCATCATCATTACCAAGAAGACTGAGGCTCAACAATAGCCTCAATCAAGTATCAACAAAGGGTACAACGATTTGTATACGTTCATATCATAGGAATCAATCAAGAGATCACAATGAAGACATGAGCCCATACTCAATCAACAAAGGATTACAATCCAACACCAAATGATTGTCAACACAGGTTGCCAATCCCATTAGGAAGGAACAAACCACACATACTAGCATTTCAACATCAAACTAGCATGCTTAACAAACGGGTAACCAAAAGTAGTTCCAAAGAACATTCAAGACTCACAATTAGCCCAACGAACCACAAAGTTGGACCCTTAGCACAATTCAAGACACCAAATCCTACATGGATTCCTAACACACCGTTCTGGACATACGAAACATCAAGAAGACTCACAAATAGCCCAATAAAACAACATCGGGAGGTCAAAACATCAATACCGAGTCAAAAGAATCACGGGGAACAAATCCCTGCCAACCACCATACACGTTCACCCGTAGCCCCACCCGCGGTTTCGCCCGCGGGTACATGCCCACGAGACCACTTGTTCCCCGCGGGTGGGGTGGCGGGTAGGGCCCTACCCGCCGTTCCGCCAGCGGGTACACACTGTACACCAAAATTATCCCTTCGGGGATTTTCAACAAAAATGTCAATTTCAAGTCTAAAACACCCAAAATCTCACACACAACAACAATATGACTTGAACCCAAGAAATAGCCAAGCAATGGCATTCAAGAACCCTAAGAACAAGCTCTAAACATGAATCACCACAAGACAATGCATCAAATCTCACAAATCAACACAAGAATCACAAGTAGAAGCCAAGAATCATCATATAAGTAAGAAAATAGGATTTGTAAAGCATGGGTTACCTTTGTAGCCTAATAACTTCCTCTTTTCACCCTTAGAAAGCATTTCCTAAAGCTCCTCTTCCACATCAACTTCATACACAAACCAAAAGACAACAAAGATCCTATCTTTAGAAAAAGAAACCTAAAAGAAGGTTAAAAACACCAAAGGACCAAGGATCTTACCCTCCCCTATGCTCAAGATGAAGAAAGTAGGAATCTTGGGAGACAAACTTGCAAGACTTGGATGCTCAAATCCTAGCTTGGAGAAGAAGCTAAGCCTTTTTAGAGAGAGGCTAGAGGTTTTTGTGTTTAGATTGAATGGTGAATGAAATGAAAGAGTATTGCTAGGTTATCTTGAATCACAAACCTTAGGTAGAAAGACATTCCTACCCTTACTAATGTTGGAAAGACAAGGGAACAAGGGCACAACTCAAGAAGCACAAGGTACCACCCTTTGACTTAAGTGACTAGTCAAAATCTAGTCCCATGACTATTAAATTTCAGGATTTTTAGGAATAGAGTGGCAAAGAGACTTGGATTAATTCTCTAATTAATCCCTTATTAGTGTTTGGATTTACGGGGTGTCGCATCAGGTGCGGTGGGGGCTTACGATGCGATTGTGCGCCGTCACCAATAGTTGAGCGATTATACATCATCAACGTTAGGAAATACACTACAAAAAACACACACAAATTAATTAGATACGCATCACCAAAATCACACCATTAGGTGTAAAAGCACCATACAGTGTTCGTAAATACACCATTAGGGGTGGTGAGTTATATGGTGTCTTTTTTTTTTGGTGTATTGTGTATTTTTTGGGTTTTTTTTTTTTGTGCATTTCATTGTGGTGTTTTTTTTGTACACTATTGGTGCATGTTGTTAACACTCTTGGTGTATTTTTGGAACCCCGCCGCACCGTAAGCCCCTGCCGCATATGAGCGCTAATATATATATATATATATATATATATATATATATATATATATATATATATATATATATATATATATATATATATATATATATATATTTATTTATTTATTTATTTATTTATTTATTTATTTATTTATTCACGATTTTTAAAAATTCTTAATCAAAGGGTATATTTATATACCAAAATTTTGACCCAAAAAGTTTATCTGAGAGGAACTTGTGAAACTGATAGAGTTTTTTCTAATCCAAAAGTGATTTTAAAATGAACCTATCTTATTTCTAAAAGTTTATATTGCGTTTATACCCAGACTTGACCCAACATTTGACACAAAATTATTATAATATGAGATTTTAAATTGGGAAAGGACCCAAATGCCCTTCCTAGCCGTGTAGACACTCTTGTCTAGGGTTTTGTGCCTCTATATAAAGAACACTATTCCATTGTCTGAGACTTCAATCCCTCCCTTTGTTTCCTCCACTCAAGTCTCTGGAGATCATCACCAAGAGAAAGCATAGTGAGCATTTCCATCTTCTTCATCCTTCTCCATTCATTCCATCATTTCATCTTCTTCTACCTTACTTATTTCATTATATAATGTATGTATGTTCTTGTGTATGATATTTGTTCTATGTGTTCTTGCTTGGGGTTGATAGGAGGTGAAGGAGGAAGCCATAGTTGAAGAAGGATGAGAGATTCATACTAGGAGCTAGCAATCTCAAGGTATAACCCATGGATGTCCCAAACTTACTATTTTGCCTTAAGTTATTTGAATAATATTGTGTGTTGTTATATAATGTTCTGATGGAGATTTATGTGTTGTTTTGTGCCCATAATGTTGTGATGATGATGTCTTGATTCTATGATGTGTTGTTGCGTGATTTTGGAGATGTGTTGTGGTAAAAAAAATGGGATTTCCACCATGGATGCATCGCAAGCAGAATATTAGAGGCCACTGCCTCGCTAGGAGTTTTAGCCTGGCGGGACTAGTCGCAGGGCTCGACAGACCTGCCGGCCTGTCCCGCAAAGAGGTTGAGCTCAGAGTGGCGGGCTATTTGAGCCCTGCCACTCTTTGTCATGGCTGATGCGGGTCGCAGCAGCAGGACTCTCCAATCCTGTCGCATAGTCCCGCACGGTCACGGCCTTGATGCAGGACCCTTTGTTGCTCAATGTCGAGGTCCCGAACTGGTTCAAGACTCGTGGACCCGTGTGCCTCGTGAGGCTCGGGAACTTGATGATTTGTTTATGTGAAATTGCCTAATTGATATGTGAATAAAAATCCATTTTCAACCAAAGCATGAGTTATGATTTTACTAAGTGTTATTTGGGCACATTGGTTTGTGAATATTGAGTATATGTTGACGTTAGCATTAAATCATGAAATGATGATGGATTTGTTTAAGTGCTCCACTTGTACTGATTAGTTGTATTGAAGAGTGAGTTGGCATGATTACATTAACACTTATGCATGAATTACTATTCCCCATACTTTTATACCTAAACCTACATTTTTATATTAAAAGCTATCTATATATTTATGACAGGCCAATACTAATGGCTTAAACTCTTTCGAAACCTATATATATGTGTATATATATATATATATATATTGTAAACCTATATCTATTTATACTCTTTTGAAAAGCATGTGATAAGTGCTAATATGTGTCACTCTTATGGGTTAATTGAGAGTCATATTTTGCTTAATTAGAGTCCTTTAGGCATATTATGTGCTTAGAAACAAGGGAAATTATCATCCCAAGACAACATCAAGACAAGGACAACAACAGTAAGCAAATACAACTCGAGGCGTATTCTACTGATCACAAAGTAGAATACCACTCGACATGCTCATCAGAAAAGAATAGACATTCACACATTGGCAACTACATGCCACAGTGACAACTACATGTCACATAACACAATTCAGAGTTCTAAGTTCCAACCTTATGCCCTGTTCCAACCTTATGGCTACCCCCGGCCTTATTACAGTTCCAACTATTACCTCCGAGAACCCCTGTACTTCTGAGTCCAATATTATGCCTCCGGGAACCGTCGTTCCCCCACCAACAACCAACAACATTTTCACCAACACATAGTACACGAAGGTACCGGTCATTTCAATCGCACAACCACCAACATATGAGCCTACGCTCAGGTCACACCACCAATTTCATTCGTGGCCACCACGAGGACCACATCTGTACCTTGGTGATTAAGGTCCCATACCCTTAATCGTGCAATCAAGGTACAGCCAATACACATGTTTTCAGCACAGGAATCAATCAATGGATCACAACAAAGATATGAAACCATACTCAACAAGGAAGGATTACAATCCGACACCAACGGTGGTCAACACAAGTTGCCAACCTCAATAAGAAATAACAAACCACACACGCTAGCATTTCAACATCAAACTAGCGTGCTTATCAAACGGGTAAACATAACATAGTTCCGTAGAACATACAAGACTCATCATGGTCCAACGAATCACGAAGTTGAACACTTAGCACAATTCAAGACGCCAAATCCTACATGGATTCCTATCATACCGTTCTAGCATACGAAACATCAAGAAGACACTCAAATAGCCCAATAAAACAACATCGGGAGGTCAAAACATCAATTACTGAGTCAAAAGAATCACGGGGAACAAATCCCCGACCGACCACAAAGTTGTACCCCACAGGTGGGGCCACGGGTGGACCTCCACGGGTGGAGCTCTGCCCATGGGTACACCCTATACCACAAAATAATCCCTTCGGGGATTTTCAACAAGTCCAAAACACCCAAAATCTCACACAATACAACAATATGACTTGAACCCAAGAAATAGCCAAGCAATGGCATACAAGAACCCTAATAACAAGCTCTAGACATGCATTACCACAAGACAATGCATCAAAACTCACATTTCACCACAAAAATCACAAGTAGAAGCCAAGAAATCATCATATAGGTAAGAAAATAGATTTTGTAGAGCATGGGTTACCTTTGTAGCCTAACCCTTCACTTTTCACACCCTTAAAGGTTTCTCTTAAAGCTCTCCTTCAACTTCAACTTCACAAACACACCAAAAGACAACAAAGATTCCATCTTTAGAAAAAGACACCTAAAAAGATACTAAAAACACCAAGAGATCAAGGATCTTACGCTCCCCTATGCTCAAGGTTAAGAAAGTATGAATCTTGGAGACTAACTTGTAGGATTTAAGAACCCCAAAATTTGGCTTGAAGAAGAAGCTATCAATTTTCTAGAGAGAATGTGGAGCTTTTGTGTTTAGGGTGTTAGTGAATGAAATGAAAGGATGATGCTAGGTTAGCTTGGGGCACAAACATAAGGTAGAAATGTAACACCCCCCCCCCCAAACAAGACCTATATAAAAGCCTTAACACACAGATTAAACAACAAAACTAGCACAGCGGAAGATAAAACGAAACTGGATAAAAGGAATCCAACGGGGTGTCAC
This sequence comes from Ipomoea nil, assembly GCF_001879475.1. Taxonomy (NCBI): domain Eukaryota; kingdom Viridiplantae; phylum Streptophyta; class Magnoliopsida; order Solanales; family Convolvulaceae; genus Ipomoea; species Ipomoea nil. The sequence continues at coordinate 639,216 of NW_017619118.1, read as the reverse complement.
GCCACGTCTACCAAACACGGTAAACGCTACGGCAAACAATCTGCAAGTGTATACATCTATCCCAAAACATCAATCTAACTACATTGGCTCACAGGCCACAAAAGCAAGGGTAAAGGTGCTAAGCTACCAGGCTCTAGACATCGCGCTCGTCTAAACATCACCTGAAAGATACAAAGATAAACATTGGGACGATGCCCGGTCAGCGAATAATGCTGGTAACCCACCAATACCGTTAAGTATCATAAATAGATAGATATAAGTCATAAAAACCATTTTCGAAACAGAATACATATATATATAAGTCAAAACCAAGATCACCAGTCAACACAAGACTCATCACTCTCAAAGATAACACGGGAACACATCCCAAACCACAAAGGTTAACCACACGCAAAGGATAAAGACTCACCCAACGGCAACACCTGCCAAAACAACACAAGCCTCCGTGACTACACACGTCACGAGAGAAGATCACACAACGCCGGCTTTACAAGCCCTCGCAACATCACCCATCACGAGTTGGTATGCGTTCCTTATGCCCTGTTCCAACCTTATGGCTACCCCCAACCTTGTATCTTCTTTCCAACCATTACCTCCAAGACCCCTGTACTTCTTAGTCCAACCTTATTCCCCCGGGACCGTCGTCCCCCACCAACAACCACCAACGAAAACCACCAATCACGGCAACACATGCCCGGATAACACATGTTATCGCCCAAAAACGTAGACCCATCACTCAGGCCACAACTCCATAATCACGTCACGGCCACCACGAGGACCGCTGCAATACCTTGGTGACTAGTGTCCCATACCACTAATCGTGCAATCCAGGTAGAGCCACACACGCACCACAACTCAACAAGAGTCAAACAACGGATCACAACGAAGGTATGAAACATACTCAATCAAGGAACGGGTCACAGCCCAACAACATCAACGAGACAACGATGAATAACACAAGTTATCATCAACCAAACGGAAGGTACAAACAACACACACGCTAGCATTAAGACAACAAACTAGCATGCTTATCAACGGGGAAACTCATGGTAGTTCCGAGGAACACACAAGACACCTCTTGGTCCAACGAAACACAATGTTGAACACTTAGCACGATTCAAGACACCAAAGTCCTACATAGATACCTACCATATAGTTCTAGACGTACGAAACATCAAGAAGACACTCAAATAGTTCCACAAAAGAACAACTGGAAGTCAAAAGACCAAATACCGAGTCAAACAAATCACGGGGAACAAATCCCATCACACCACCACTCGTGTACCCACGGGTAGACCCACGGGTAGTGCCCCACCCGTGGTTCCGCCCGCGGGAACACCATCCCACAGGCTATGTACCCGCGGGTAGGCGGCGGGTGGTGCCCCGCCCGCCGTTTCGCCCGCGGGAACATCCCTGTTCCACAATAAATCCCTTCGGGGATTTTCTTCTCCAAACACAAATTCAAGTCCAAATCTCACCAAACACAACAAAATGACTTGAACCATGGAAAATGCCAAGCAATGGCACAAAGGAACCCTAAACACAAGCTCTAGATATGCAATATCACAAGACAAATGCATAAACCCTCACATTTCATAGCAAAACGCATGTAGAATCCAAGAAATCACATATAGGTAAGCAAAATAGGTTTTGTAGAGCATGGGTTACCTCTTGAAGACCAAAAGACTTCACTTTACACAACAACAAGCTCTCCACAAGGCTTACTTTCCAAACCCACTTCAAGATCAAACCAAAATATCATAAAGATCCTACCTTTAAGAAAAAGACAACTAAGATGGAACCAAAAACACAAGATGAACTTAGATCTTACCCTCCTAGATGCCCAAATAGGTGATAGGTTGAATCTTGGAAGCAAATCTTGGAATCTTGACAAGGGTCTTAACTTGGCTTGGAGAATAAGCTATACTTCTTTTCTAGAGAGAAGGTAGAACTAATTTCTAAGAATTGTAGGGAATGAAATGAAGAAGTCTTCTAGGTTAGGTTACAATACTAACTCTTGGTGAAAAGACAAGAATACCCTTACTAACCCTTAAAAAGTGTAAGGAACAAGGGAACTCCCCTCAAAGCACAAGGTACAACACAACTTAAAGGTTGACTAGTCAAATTCTAGTCCTTGAGTATTAAAAATCAGGATTTTAGGAATTAATTCCTCAAATAAAATAGGATTAATTACTCAATTAATCCATGGATTGAATGTGGATTTTTGGGGTGTCACAAGAAAGACTTCTTTGCCCTTACTAAAGTTGGAAGAATAAGGAGACAAGGGAACAACTTATAAGGCATAGAGTACAACTCTTTGACTTGGATTGACTAGTCAATTTCTAGTCCTCTGACTATTGAATTTTCAGGATTTTAGGAATAAATTACCAAATAAACTAGGATTAATTATCTAATTAATCCTTAATTATATTTTGGATTTACGGGGTGTCACAACCATTGTCTTGCATATTCAATATAAAATATATTGTACACCATTTGCATTCCATCTTCACACGTGAACATGCATGCATGAAATCATATTTAACTTTGCCTAAAATAATTGACTAACCCATCTCTTTTAAACATTATTTAAATTCACTTGGGTAGTTCTCTCATACATATATATTCATACACGCAAAGCATTCAATTTAATTTGCATCAATTTGTGTACTGATCGACCCATTTCATCACAGATAAATTCATCTGGGTTTAGTTCTTTCCACGTCCGCATGCAAGCTAAATTTTGAATACATATTATTTGATCTATTTCTAGCATATCCATCATATTGCATGTGATATATCTCTCTGTTTTTACATAACACTTTATTGTTGAATTATTTACTTGGAGTTGAAATTACCAAAGTTTTATTTATTGTGAAAAAGTTTGAATAGTTTATTCACCCCCTCACCCCCCCCCCCCCCTCTAGACTTTTCACCACCCTATCGAGACCAACACACTTGTTACACTAAGGTAATAAAACATCTCGAGTGGCGTGAGGCTATTGACTAGGAATTCAATGTTCTTCTACATAATCAAACGTGGTGTCTTGTACCCTCTGGGGAAGATATGAATGTTATTCTATGTAAATGGGTCTTCCGCGCTAAACGAAAGGCAGCTAATTCTATTGAGAGACACAAGGAAATTAAAGATTAGTAGCAAAAGGATTCAATCAGGTGCCTGGACAGGATTTCTTTAATGTATTCAGCCTAGTGGTAAAACCCACTACTGTCAGGTTGCTTCTTTCCTTAGCTTTATATTCTGGTTGGGTTATCAGGCAACTTGATGTTCATAATGCTTTTCTAAATGGTAATCAGTCTTAAACTGGTTATATTGATGTCTAATATCTCAATCATGTTTACTTGCTTAAACGCTCTTTGTATGGCTTAAAACAGGCTCCTAGAGTTTGGTTTAATCGTTTACAGGTTTTTACTCTCTGTTGGGTTTCAAGCATAAAAAACGGATGTCTTTATTTTACTACTCACAGGACTCCGCTTATGTGTCTTTTTTGGTCTATGTTGATGATATACTTGTGATGGGAAGTGATCAGGATCTTGTGACTCGTTTGATAAGAGAGTTATCTGCTGCATTTAAGATTAGGGATCTTGGTGAACCTGGTTTCTTTCTTATTAAATGTGATGATGGTATTTTACTTTTGCAACATAGGTATATGAATGATATTCTGAAACGTGCTGGAATGGCAGGATGAAAACATTATCTACTCATATCTCTGTTTCAAAATCTATCCCCTTCAGTACAAATCTATATAAGGATCCTACACAGTACAGAAGTCTGGCAAGAGCACTACAGTATCTAACTATCACATGCCTAGATCTATCATTCACAGTCAATCAATTGTGTCAACACATGCATGTTCCTACAATATCACATTGGGAACACCTAAAACGAGTCTTGAGGTATGTTAAGGGAACAGTTAATTTTGACTTGCGTATAAGAAAGTCAGCATCAAGAGAACTCCATGTATTCTCTGATTCTGACTGGGTTGGATGTCTTGAGGGTCGTAAGTCCACGAGTGGTTTTGTTGTGTTTCTTGGATCCAACCTTGTCTCTTGGGTCTATAAGAAACAAAAAACTATTGTTAGATCTTCTACTGAGGCAGAATACAAAGCTCTAGCAGATGTCTGTGCAGAAGTTACGTGGATAGTCTCCTTTTCTGTGTGAGATTAAAGTGTCAAGTATATCTATTCCAAAATTATGGTGTGACAATCTTGGTGCTACTTATATGTGTGCAAATCCCATCTTCCATGCTCGTACCAAACACGTGGAAATTGATTATCACTTCGTTTGAGATAAAATTGCTTCTGGAGACATTCAAGTTAATTTCATCTCTACAAAAGATCAACTTGCATTTTACTAAAGTTTTACCTAGTCCTAGATTTTCTTTTCTTAGAGACAAGCTACATGTTACTAGTATACCATGTGCTTGAGGGGGAGTATTAGGACTAGTATTAGGACTCTTTAATTGGTATTTGTGTCACATTATGACTCTCTATCCTAGTGTTCCTATGATTCTATCTTGTATATATTCCCTCAATCTGTACAGTTGTAATTACTGTTCATCTAATACAATTTATACAGTTTTCATCTCACCGCATGGCTACAAGATACAATTCACAATGGTAGTTCATCCAACTTAGATTTGATGACTCAAGATGTATTCATCTTAAGTGCAATCTAGCAAGGCCGCAACGAACTCTATTGGGAGAACACCCCTTTAAATCCAGTTGCAATGTGGAGTCAATGGAGAGCAACAGAAGCTTAGATCACTAGTTGGCTAGCTGTGATATCCAGAACTATTCGTGACCGGATGGACGCAACCCTCTTTCCTCAATTGTCCAAAGTGACATTCAGAGCAATCCTATTATCTAGAGAAGGAGAGTTCATTGCGACAACAAATGGAGTATTTAGCTGCCCTCAATCCCCCACCTCGGTTGAATCATTGAGTTGCAAACCTAGTTGAAGAACTGGGGAGTTAGAAGTGTTAGGCTCGAACCCGACTGTTTAAACGTTGTTAACGAGCTAAAGAGGAATGTCTAAGGCCAACCTCACACATGCCAAATTATTCACTCTTGTATCACGTTAATGGCGTCCTTTGATTCTGTGTCCTGTGTCTTTATTAGGAGGTTGACAAACCAGATTGCCCATGCACTTGCTAAAGTAGCTAGCAATCAACCCAACTCCCTTTTTGGAATAATTCTCCACCTGATTCTATTCGATCTCTTATTCCCAGTTGTCATAATGTGATAATCATGTCACATTAGGACATTGGACTCTGAATCCAGTTTTCATTAATATATAATTTACCTTTTGGTTGTCAAAAAAAAAAAAAAAAAAGATTATCATAGCAAATTTATGCCCTGTAAGGTTGCGAGGTTGTGTTGCTACGTTATGGCAAATTCTGAGGTCTAACCTCCTATGTTATGGAGAGATTGAGAGGAATGGAATTAAATGAGATTTAGGGGTTTTTCAAACCTTTTTTTTCATATTTGGAATCTAGATTTATAATTTTATATAAATAGTAACAGGTCACAAATGAATTATTACAAATTAAAAAATAAGTCTAATCACTAATAACATGTTTTTGTGTGTGTGTGTGTCTAATTATGTGTTATGTTAATAGATTATTATCAAATTTTTAATTCAATTTTAAAATTTTGAACCAAAATAATACATTGTGATACTTGTTTTCATGATATAAGAATATATACCAAGAAAGAAAAAGTGATGAGTTTGAAACATTTATTCAAACTAAAAAAGAAGAAAATTCAAAATAAAAACAAGGTAATTCAATTTAAAAAAAAAAAAAATCCAAAAACCAGAAATTGATAATGTAAGCTCAATCAATCTTCTTTTTTTTTTTTCTTTTTTAATTTTATGTAATTGTATATATAAATATTATAAAGGATGATTGATTGTACAAAAGCAACTGCCATGTTGATAGTTGTTCAACTATTTGCTTCCAAAGTCGATATTATGTACTCTCCATTCACAACTACTGTTCAACGTCAAAAAAAATTGCTCATCCAAAACCTGCAATGACCCTGGAAAGTCAATAATTTGTTTCAATCAATAACCTGCAGAAACCAGGCTACCAAGTTCAGTCTAATTAGCTCTCTTTGGAAATGCAATGAAATTGAAATGATTAGAGCAGTGATAGTGAAATTAAAACTGTTGAATCGCTCTAATAAACTCTCTTTTCCGTGGTTGATCGCTTCAAACTGCAATCCATCCAAACAATCTTACGGAGAGCAGTTCTAGTGTGCTGGAGAGCAAATACCATTTGGATCAAGCGCTTATTACTGTACCAAAAGCTATCCGTGAACTGGCTCTAATACCACTTGTTAGGATCAAGTGCTTATTACTACCGTCAAAAGTTATTGTTAATAGCGAAGGCACAACTTTATTTCTTTTTACTGCCTTCGAGAGCCAAGGTGTTGGACTTGCCCTTTACCGACTTCGGCCCAACAATTCTCTAGTCACATTGTGCGAGACTGGCAAATTATTGTATGGACCATGGTCCATATAGTACTATATGGACCATAACAAAAAGTACATTTTTATTATATTAAATGTACATTATTTTTGTACTGAATGTACATTATAAAATATAATGTACACTCAGTACACAAATAATGTACATTCCCTGAATACAATGTACATTTTTAATATACTAAAAGTACATTATTTTTGTACTAAATGTATGTTATTTTACAGTATACAAAATATGGTCCACACAATTTGTATAGACCATGGTCCACACAATAATAATTCTGTTAGACTTGGCCCTTACCGACCTCTGCCCAACAAGTACAATTGGAACACCCCAATCTAACAAATCCAGTTCCACCTCTCCCAAGGAGAGCCTTAGTAAAATCAACATATGTATTTGATAGTATTAGGAATTCATTCTATCATTGTGAGGAGAACCTAAACTGCAATAGTACAATACAGAACACACTTCCCATGTCAACCAGACAACAGAAGAAGAGAATATTACCATGTGGAATCAGTCATCTATCCGAGATACTTTAATAAGACGCCGTCATTACCCAGTACAAAACCTTGTTTGTCATTGATAAACCTGCAATGCATAAGTTGATGAAATGATGAGCAGTCCTTTGACCCATAAGCAGCTCAGCGAGATGTTGTTGCATTTAAGTTTAAGTCAGTTTGACGGACAAACAATTTAATTATTTTCAGTTTTTCATCTGCTGCTATGAAAATGAATAGAAATGCAATAAGTTCTTAAAAGTTGAAACAAATGAAATGGGGAATTGAAGGAAGTATAGCAGCAACTGCAGATATATGGATAGGTTAGAAAGCTTCTAAACTTTCCTTCAGAAAGCACATTACAAAATTGAAAGTTTAACGTCATATCTATTGAAAACCTAGCAGTGAAACATTAGATCAAAGCTTGCTTAAGTACAAGGCTTACTTGACGGAATAAAGATTAGCTGCAATACTATCAGCTGCTTTGTCACGAATCCATGTCTTGCCACTGTTTGTGGTTTTCAACAAAACCCCACTCCCACCAGCTGCCCAAGCCTCATCCTGTAAAAATTAAATTTATGGTTGCCACTGTGTTTAGATTGAAGAAAGAGGAAGCTATGCACTAAGATGCTAGGACAACTAGATCTAGTGTCAACCTGTCATCTTGCATAAAACACAATAGTAGTTTCAGCTAAAACCTTTCCTTTTTTCTTTTTTTTTTATTTTTCTTTTGACTTTCTTCTATTTCCTCCTCTGCATCATTTTTCTTTTTCTTTTTATGCTTTAGCATTTTGTTATACCCATATGAATAGTCATCTCAAATCTACTAAAGACATATCTGCATGCCACTCAATAAGAACTACACTCACTAAAAAAAGGGACCTCTTATCTAAGGGACTCATTTTACCTGTGAGCGATAACCAACATCAAGAATGCCAAAACCACGACTCTGCACAGGAATTTCTTCAAAATCCTCCGTTATCTAGAAAGAAAAGATGCCTGAGCCTCAATGAATGATAACAGAGAACTGGATAGAACAATCTTACTACTCATCAACATAAAAAAAAAAAAAAAAAAAAAAAAAAAAAAAAAAACAAAAATAAAAAAAAATAGAAAAAAAATCAAACTATTTGTTAAACAATGAACTCAACTTGTATATTTCTATATGTTTTGTGTATATGTAAAGGAAGTGTAGAGCTATTTATACAAGACAAGAGCTAATCCTAGCCATAGATTTCAAACACCTAAACCTAAGGGCTAAGAGAGATCCTCTCAACTAACACCCTATTCCTCTAACACTCCCCCTCAAGTTAGAGCATCCAACTTGTTACATATGTATCACATGAACCATAGGACTCCACACCTAGACTCATAACTTCCAAGGCTAACAAGTCTTGAACCACTCGAACAACCCTCGAACCACGCTGTGCCAAACCAGTCCACAACGCACCTTGTCGCACCAACAACGCTTCTACGGAGCCAACAAAAGCTAGGCCAATCACCACAGCGCTGCACCTGCCTCTCACACCCCACACCCTTATCACCTTTGCCTAACACCACAGCCCGTACCTGCCTCACTCCACAAACCATTAGCGCTGCTAGACCACAGTGCACCTGTCCCTCTAACCATGCACCCTTATCAACGCTGCCTAAAACACCACAGCATTTCCCTGGTGCTGCACGTAAACCGATTCACTCTGAATCATTCTTCAGCCGTCGACCTCCCCCGCGGCATATGCCAGGTCCGCCCCACTCCTGGCACCTGTGCTGCCCACTCCTGCAGCACCCCTATTTACGCACACTAAACAAGTTGCACTTGACTCAACTCAGACCCTAGAATTGCTCCCATACCAAATTAATTTAAAACGAGCGACAAACTATGACAAACCAAACACAAAGCTCAAGACTTCTTTTTTTGAAAACCAAAGCTCAAAGACTTATTAATACGATAAACAAAAGAACCTACTGCCTACGTCATTTTTTATTTGTAGCCATGAAACCACCCAGCTTCATGGACCTACCCTACCATCTTTCTCTCAGTCGTCTCTCTCGCTGGTTCCCCTCCATCTCTCTCGACCAGCAGCAATTCCTCCTACGCGCAGCTCCCTCCGGCGACCTCTGTTTCTTCCCGGCGTGCACAACAGATCCGGTGAGCTTGGAAGCTCCTCTCGGCGAACTCTGCTGCCTGTGTTGCTTGATGAAATGGGCTCACCAACATGTTTTGCCGGAAATGACCTCACGCGCCTCCACCACCACCCCAGGCCTCTTGGCTCACTGAGACGAGCCCGCCGGTACCAGCCTCGACCGGAGAAGATGCCAGAACAGTGCGCACGCACCGGCGCGTGGCGTCGGAACACTAGGACTACGCCGACGCGTGAGAACTCCGGTAGCTGCTTCGCTTCTCCCGACGGCGCCGTCCCTCTTTCCGACCAAAGCCCACTACCCAGTCACCTCAATCTCGCTCTGATACCAAGTTAAACAATGAACTCAACTTTTATATTTCTATATGTTCTGTGTATATGTAGGAACTAGGAAGTGTAGAGCTATTTATACAAGACAAGAGCTAATTCTAGCCATAATTTCAAACACCTAAACCTAAGGCTAAGAGAGATCCTCTCAACTAACACCCTATTCCTCTAACACTATTCATCTAAAAAATCTGATAACATTCTTAGAAGAAGCAAATACAGCAAGCTAATTTACAAATTATGAAATAAATATCATGAACATCCAAATTAACTAAAATGAAATCCTATATCAAGCAATTGGTTTATTTCTACACTCATGAAGTATTAACTTAGGCTGAATAAATATCAAGAGAAGGTTCTACTATCTTTATGAAATTTTCCAGTGTGTGTGTGTGTGTGTTTGTACATAATATGCCCAATAGAGTTTGAAGAGTGACAAAAGCTTAAGGTATCTAATGCCAAGTATAAGAATTGTTGGCAAACATCATAGACTAGCTATTTTCTAAAGGTGATTTGGTAATGTCCTATCTACACAAAGAATGGTTTCCAACTAGAAATTTTAACAGGTTGAATAAGAAGAAGATTGATCACTGTCCAATCCTGGAAAAGATCAATGCTAAACCATATGTGTACCGTCCTGACGGGTCTAGGCATTTCCCCTATATTAATGTTGCAGAATTTCGAATATTATTCACTAGATGACCCCCTATTCAGAATCCTTGAGATAAATCTTTCAGAAGTGAGGAAGACTGATTTTCAGAAACCAATTAATCTACTTCAAGAAATGAAATCCAATGTGAAGTCAAAGAACCCCAAGGATGTGAAGCCCATGGAAGGATCCTAGAAGTCCTAATCTATAAAAATCTAGTTTAATAAACAAAGTGAAAATCATGTCGTGGAGAAGTATACAGCTTAAAGTATTTTTGTAATCCTAGCCATTGCAACGTTTTCAAAGTTCGATACAATATAAATCTACACATAGGTGATAGGTCCCTTATAATTTTTCTTCTGGCAGGGGAGAATATTTAGTTTTAGCAAATCAGGAAATGCAACACCTTAGGATGGGCTGAAGGCATAGGAGCTTTACTTATTATGCCAGTTGAGGTGTGGATTTCAGAAAAAGAAAATACATTATGTAAATTTTATTTGGACTAAATTTTTTTGTTCTCAAACCTCAATGCAGTGTGCCCATTGTTATTCATATAATAAATGTTGCTTTTTCACCATTTTTTCATGCTAAAATATTAAACTAGCATAAGGAGATACGTTTATGGTTAAAATTCAAAGGAAAAACTCTTGCATTTACTTACCCCTGTTCCTTTGCTAAGATATAATCCTCCACCACGGACTAGTAGCCAAAGGCCACCATCAGTTCTCCAGCCCATGTTTTGGATTCTTCTAGCCACAGCCCTATTATGTGGCTGCCAGAATGGCTGCAATGATTTACATATAGGAAACATCTCATTATCATACTAAAGCAGTTAAGTTCCAGCTTACCAACAAAGCAATAAAAGTGTATATTATACTAGTGTGTTCTGTTCTCTTTCTTTATTTTCATTTTTCAACAAATGGAACTAAAGGAAACAGGAGGCAATAGGAGCTATGAGTAAATGAACCAGTAAGGTACAAACAATTTGCTGTAAGCAGGTCCATCCACGGATTCATGTGACCACGGGCCCACACAAAAGATTAAAAAGAAGTGAGAAGAACCTCACCTGCCCTGGCTCCCAGGTCAAATAGAAGTTACCACGGCTTGACACAGCAACATAACGTCCATCAGGGGAACGGTTTACAGTACTAAATGTTCCTGTATAGTAGCTAGCTCCACTAATACCACTAGAAACTGTTCTGCAATTAAGTTGGGGCATGTGAATATCATTTTAAAGTGTTATATATATATATATATATATATATATATATATATATATATATATATATATATATATATATAGAGAGAGAGAGAGAGAGAGAGAGAGAGAGAAAGAGACATTATACTCTTCCAGATATGAATCTTAATTTAATCATTTAGCCATACAATAATTATAGTAATGGAAGAATTCATTCTAACAATTTACTTCCCCTGTTCCACTTACTGAAAGAACTTTTAGCTGAAACACTACGAATGATGGAAGAATGATTGAATTCATACCATCATGAAGCTTAGTCCCAACCGCTTTCTGCACGAAAGTATCTCAAAAAGACCTCGGTGGCCTAAGAAAGCAGCTTAGCTACACTATGAGCCTGTGCCTAGTACCACAGCATTCGTAAAGGTATAGAAAAAACAATTCTATAGATTCTGACTTACATTCAGCAACTAACCTTGAAAACTTAATTTGTGTATGAAGTTTCTTTAGTTCATTTTCCATGAAACTTTCTAATTTTGAAACTTCTAGAAACTCAATAACTTAAGTACAAAAATTTCACAGAAATGCTGCCTATGAACTATGAAGTTACTTCAATAGGTAGAGGAAAATATGTTGAACTTGTATTGTAAGAAATGACCCTGTTACTCTGTTAGTGAATCAGCACGAGCAAAGTATAACCAATGATAAAAGGATTACAAAAAATCCATTATTTATGAAAGATAGGTTTTGATGGCATAAGGTTCACCAATAGCTCTATAATGCCAAAAGTTATAAGAGTAGTACTGTCAGTACTCAAACAATGTGTTAAACACATAACCTGTGAATTTGAACTCAAACTAGTTGGGAGTCCAAAATTATATTTGTCAATGGGTTACCTATTCAGTGTAGCAGAAACAGTTTCTTGCACAGCAGCCCTCCAGTTGTATCCCTTATTTGATGTAAGATATATAGCACCTTCATCAGTTACCATTTCTGCACTGTTTTCACCTGTAGCTTGTATATATACCTGCAAATAAAACATAAATGATTTCTTTGAGATGAATGGAATTCAGAAAAATATAACAGAACTCACAAAAGTAAAGAGTCCATTCATTGTCCTTACTCCTTAGCTTCCCAGGTTAAGTTTCCAGCAATTTCAATGGACAAATCTTAAGGTGCTACATTCAAGAACCCCAAGATATAATAATAACAACAGCAACAAGCAATAGTGATAACAATACAAATTCAGGAAATTCTCAGCTTTCAGTTAGTGCAAATCAAGCAATGATGTGAACATTGTATGTCATAGTGTGTAAAGATCTCATAAGATAACAAATTATGGACTTCACATCTATTCTAACTCTCTATCACAATAATCTTTCAACTTGTGTTTTAGATCATTCACAAAGGTAATTTTATTGAGAGTTGCAAGAACAATGTGGCTCTTAGACTTGTCAATAGTTGCAACACTGAAACTGGTTTTCTGACCAAATAACATCCCCATAAACAGACATCTCAATTTTTTCAAGTTCTTTCTCATTGAAATCTGTCACAAGAATAGCCTTTCAATTCCATAGCTTCAACCTCAACCTTGTTTGCAGAACTTGACAATTTCCTGCCATACACTCACCAACTTTTGCGAAGGGAAGGATGTGATTGTATGCAAAGGAGTAAAAGTACAGCCTACTACTTTCATATAAATTTCAGCAGGCTGTTATAGATATGAGAGATCTCCACACTGAACAACTGAATTGATGTGCACAGAAGTTGGAGGTTAAATGTAAACATGTATATCAGACCAGACATAATTTAAGGAAGACGATGAAAAATATTTCTTCAAATCAAAGCAATTCACATTCTTAGAGCCATGTGTCTTTTGTAGTAAGAGTTACAACCAGCTACCTACCAAAGATATTGCAGTACAACAATGATGAAGCAGACAACTGCTCAAACATGGAAGGAGTTGTGGAAGAATTGTATACCAAACTAAGTCGGAAAGGCATACTCTTATTAATCCTAATGTTAAGTTACAAGTGTTTCCAAAGTTCAATGACTAAATGAATACCATGCAAAGCTAAAATACTTTATATATAAAAGTTAAACCTCTCATCCAGGACCATTAAGGAAGAAAATACCAAAAAACGTTAGGACAGATTAGCAATTCAAGAATAGGACTCCCTTTCAAAAAAAAAAAAAAAAAAAAAAGAATAGGACCCTATATTTAAAATTGCAAAAAAAAAAAAAAAAAAAAAAATTTGGCCAGCTAAAAATTGGGATGACTGGCAGGAACTCACAGAAGTTCCCAACATAAAAGCTACCTTAACCCCTAAAGAATTGCAAAGTTTTAATTTAGTGTGTGCAACTTCATGAAAGAAATAGTACAAGTCATATGCTATAAGTCTATAATGTTATTTTTGGACACTCTTGTCTTCAAGAACTAAACTGTTCAGACAGCATCATATACACAGTTAAACTTCAATCTAATAGCTAACATTACAAGTAAATTCCTTTAAATATGTTATAGAATATTCTGTGTGATTGAGTATCCTATATTTTAGGAAACTAGAATATTAGCATACCATATCAGTCTAGATCAAGCTAGTATTTAAGGGGAGGTTGACTAACCCTAAAGACATACAGAAAGAGGGAGAACTCTCAAAGAGGTATTCTTTTTCTCTCCCAGTACTCTAACATGGTATTAGAGCCACTTCAATAAATTTTTTTTCCGTCGATCTCCTGTCGTCACAGCCGGTTCAGAAGGGTCCGCCGGAGTCCGGCGACCACAGCTGCAGAAGTTTCCCGACGAACTGCCCTGCGCGTGGGCCTCACGCGCCACCTTCGCCGCCGCCACCCCCTCCACGCGCCGGCGCGTGGGCCGTCTCCGGCCACCGGAAAAATTTTCCGACGACAGTTTCTGGGTCGCCTAAGTCCCCTCTTCTCAGTTCTGGACTTAGTTTGGACCATCGCCGCTCCGGTTCTAAGGTTAGGTTGTTTCGTACCCCTCCAGGCTCACTTTTAGGCATAAATTCTGGTCTGTTTGGGCTCAAATATTTGTGGGTATGGCTGAGAATAAGTCTGTGGTTGTTACTGATATAGTTCCTGTTAGTTCTAAAATCACGGATTGTAAGCTTAATGACTCTAATTACTTGGAATGGATTCATGTCGTTAAACTTTATCTTACTAGTTTGGATAAGAGTGACCACTTGTCCAAACCTTTGGCTGACCAAGATGCTTCTTGGGTTTGAGATGATGCCCGTTTGTTCCTACAAATCCGTAATTCTATTGATGAGGGTGTTGTTGGGTTCATTAGTCATTGTGCCTCTGTTAAGGAGTTAATGGAGTATTTGGAATACTTGTATGCTGGAAAGGGGAATGTCACTCGAGTTTATGATGTTTGCAAGTCTTTTTTCCGTGCTGAAAAACGTGATTTGTCTCTCCCTGCATACTTTATGGAATTTAAGAAGACTTTTGAGGCACTTAATCAGCTTATGCCATTCACTGCTGACATTAAAGAGCAGCAAACCCAACGTGAACAGTTGGGTGTTCTGAGTTTTTTGGCAGGTCTCCCTTCTGAGTATGACACGGCGAGGTCTGCAATTCTTAGTAGCTCTGCAATCCCTTCTCTTGCTGATGTTTTCCCACGTCTAAGTCGATCGGTGCAATCGCAACCAAATGTGCTTGAGGCTACTATCCCGTCAAACAATGCTCTTGTTGGCCGTCATCCTCGCAGTGGGAATGGTAAAAATTCTCAGGGATACACTTCTGGTGGTATTGTGTGTCATTATTGCCATAAGCCTGGCCACATAAAAAGGGATTGTCGGAGATGGTTGAGGGAACGAGGAAATCCGACTGCTAATGTTGCATCCACCGCTGAGGCGTCTTCCAAGACGGTCACTGTCTCTGCTGATGAGTTTGCTGAGTTCTCTCAGTATCGAGAATCTTTAAAGCGTTCATCCTCCTCTTCAGTCACTGCTATTGCTGACTCAGGTAATGCAACTACGTGCCTTCTCTCATCCTCCTCCAAGTGGGTTATAGACTCGGGTGCCACGGATCATATGACAGGTAACTCTAGTTTGTTTTCCACACTTTCTTCTCGCCCACATAGTTCCCCCGTCACCTTAGCAGATGGTTCTACCTCCCATGTTCTTGGGTCCGGTACCATTACGCCCATCCCCTCGCTCCCCTTGTCTTCTGTCTTGCATCTACCTAACTTTTCGTTCAACTTAATTTCAGTCAGCCAGCTTACCCGTACTTTAAACTGTTATGTTACGTTTTTCCCTGATTATTGTCTGTTTCAGGATCTTTTGACGAAGAGGGTTATTGGTAAGGGGCGCGAGTCTGGGGGCCTCTACGTTCTTGACACCACGAGGCGAGAGCTTATTGCTTGTTCAGGTGCTGTCACTCCAGTAGAAGCTCATTGTCGTTTGGGGCATCCTTCCCTTCCCTTGTTGAAGAAATTGTGTCCGCAGTTTTCTAGTTTGTCTTCTTTACATTGTGAGTCGTGTCAGTTGTCCAAGCACCATCGTGTGCCTTTGAGTCCTAGAGTTTACAAACGAGCGTCTGCTCCTTTTGAGTTAGTACATTCTGATATTTGGGGTCCATGTTCTGTGACCTCTAAACTTGGTTTTAAATATTTTGTTACGTTTGTTGATGATTTTTCCCGAATAACATGGTTATATCTAATGAAGTCTCGTTCTGAACTTTTTGAGGTGTTTTGTGGATTCTGTGTTGAAATTGAGACTCAATTTGGTGTTCCTGTCAAAGTTTTACGTAGTGACAATGCAAAAGAATATTTTTCTTTTCCCTTTGTCTCTTATATGCGTAAGAAGGGTATGTTACATCAGTCCTCTTGTGTTGATACACCTTCCCAAAATGGGGTCGCTGAACGCAAAAATCGGCATCTGCTTGAAACTGCAAGGGCCTTGATGTTTCAAATGGGGGTTCCCAAGCAGTTTTGGAGTGATGCCGTTTCCACAGCCTGTTTCTTGATTAATCGGATGCCCCCTGCGGTCTTGGGTGGGAAAACACCTTTCCATACTCTGTATCCTTCAAAGCCTATGTTCCATGTTGACCCGCGTATATTTGGCTGCGTGTGCTTTGTTCGAGATGTCCGTCCCCATGTCACCAAGTTAGATCCCAAGTCTTTGAAGTGTGTGTTTCTTGGATATTCCCGTGTGCAGAAAGGGTATCGGTGTTACTCTCCTGAGCTTGGTAGGTACCTTGTTTCCATTGATGTTGCCTTTCATGAGGACGTCCCTTTCTTTCCTTCATCCCCAGATGCTGTTCGTAAGGGGGAGGAGGATGATATATTGATGTATACGGTAACGTCGTCTGTTCCTTCCCCTGTTCCTACCCCTCCTGTCTTGCAAGTGTATTCTCGTCGACCTCGACTTGACACACTCGTACCGGCACCGCCTCCCATTCCAGACTCGGTACAGACTCCGTGCCCTGACACCACCTCTATGTCATCAGATCCAGTCTTAATTGATGACCGTCCGATTGCCACCCGGAAAGGTAAACGTACCTGTACTTATCCTATATCCTCTGTTGCATCATATGATAGGTTGTCACATGCCTCGTGTTCTTTTATTGCTTCCCTTGAGTCTATTTCCATTCCTAAGACTGTTAGGGATGCCTTGTCCCATCCTGGGTGGCGAAATGCTATGATTGAGGAGATGAACGCTTTGGATCACAATGGTACTTGGGAGTTGGTCACTATGCCTGCGGGTAAAAGATCTATTGGTTGTAAATGGGTGTTTACTGTCAAAGTTAATTCTGATGGGTCTGTGGCTCGATTGAAGGCTCGTCTTGTGGCTAAGGGATATGCCCAAACTTATGGAGTTGATTATTCTGACACTTTTTCTCCTGTGGCTAAGCTTACTTCTGTCAGGTTACTCATCTCAATGGCTACCATTCATGATTGGCCTTTGCATCAGCTTGATATCAAGAACGCCTTTTTGCATGGGGATCTTCATGAAGAGGTGTACATGGAGCAACCTCCTGGGTTTGTTGCTCAGGGGGAGTCTGGGAAAGTATGTCGTCTTCGGCGATCGTTGTACGGGCTGAAACAAAGTCCACGTGCATGGTTTGGAAAATTTAGCCAAGTTGTTGAGAAGTTTGGGATGGTGAAAGGCAAATCGGATCATTCCATGTTCTACAAGTGGTCCAAAACAGGTATCATCTGGTTGGTGGTTTACGTAGATGACATTGTCATTACAGGGAGCGACACCGAAGGGATTTTGTCTCTCAAGTCATTTCTTCACAGTCAATTCCAAACGAAAGATTTGGGACCACTAAAGTATTTCCTGGGTATTGAAGTTATGAGGAACAAAACAGGTATATTACTCTCCCAACGAAAATATGTTATTGACTTACTTTCTGAAACAGGAAAACTAGGTACTAAACCATGCAATACTCCCATGATACCGAACTTGCAATTGTCAAAGGAAGGGGAATTGTTTGAAAATCCTGAGAGGTATAGGAGATTGGTTGGGAAGCTAAACTACTTGACCGTAACCCGTCCAGATATTGCATACCCAGTTAGCGTTTTGAGTCAGTACATGTCATCTCCAACTATTGATCACTGGGCAGCTGTAGAGCACATCTTGAGTTACTTAAAGGGAGCTCCGGGACACGGAATTTTGTATAAGAATCACGGTCACACTCGGATTGAGTGTTTTACTGATGCGGATTGGGCAGGTTCCAAAGAGGATCGTAGATCAACAACTGGATATTGTGTTTTCTTTGGAGGTAATCTGGTTTCCTGGAAGAGTAAGAAGCAGAATGTAGTCTCTCGTTCGAGTGCAGAGTCTGAATATAGAGCGATGGCACAATCAACGAGTGAAGTAATGTGGATACACAACCTTTTGTATGAGTCTGGTTTCAAAGCTCCAATTCCTGCAAAGTTATGGTGTGATAACCAAGCTGCTCTTCATATTGCATCAAACCCGGTGTTCCATGAACGAACTAAGCACATAGAGATTGACTGTCATTTTGTACGTGAGAAGATACAACAAGGGTTAATCTCCACAGGATTTGTGAAGACAGGAGAACAACTTGGGGACTTATTCACGAAGGCCCTTACTGGAACCTGAGTCAGTTATTTGTGTAACAAGTTGGGCATGATCAATGTCTTTGCTCCAACTTGAGGGGGAGTGTTATAGAATATTCTGTGTGATTGAGTATCCTATATTTTAGGAAACTAGAATATTAGCATACCATATCAGTCTAGATCAAGCTAGTATTTAAGGGGAGGTTGACTAACCCTAAAGACATACAAAAAGAGGGAGAACTCTCAAGAGGTATTCTTTTTCTCTCCCAGTACTCTAACAAAATAGAAAATTAAAACATAAAATGGTGGTAACAAACAAAATCCAGGGTATCTCCTTACCATATCACCAGGTAGCTGAGAACTTAATGGTATTCGCTGCCAGGTTTCCCCAGCATCAGAAGTGTGCAACAAGATGGCTGGTTTTCCAACAATCCACCCCTCCTTCCCTTTGAAGCTTATTGCATTAAACCGATAATTGAAATCTTCCTCCTCAGCTGAGGAAATAGATCGTGAAACCCAAGTGTTTCCTCCATCTTTAGTTTCCAAAATTGTTTGTCTAGTCCCCAATAGAAAGCCTGATAAGATTAATATTCACCAGCAACTAAATTAAACTTCAGAATCAAATTATCACAACTCTACTCATTGGTAATGCATTCATCCCTATATATAACTTCATAAATAATTATACACACAGGACATAAACCTGATATGCAGGATATGCATAGAACATCAAATAGGTTCATGGCATACAAATGACTGATAACTGTTCAAAGATAATAATAACTAAATTTGGAACTACAAAGAATATATTATGTTACACAAAATGCAGCTTCTACTTAAAAATTATAATTCACTAGAGAATATTAAATTTCTTTTTACTAGATTACTTAAGAAGAAATTTCTTTTTCCCCTCAAAAACACAAAATATTTTCCCCTTGCCTTTAAAATGCAGGAAAAAAATCCAGAAAATTTAAAAAGGAAAAAGAAAATCCTCCTTGCTGCAAAGGTGCATAACATTCACGAAAACACTGCTGAAACCACATGAACTGTCGGAGAAAATGAGAGAAACTTCGACGCATTATACTTTCAGTTACGGCAACAAGCTAAAACGGACCGTGATTGGGGTCGTCCGGTACGAAAGCGATGTCGAGAAGCACGACGCCGGGGTCGATAGGCAAGTAAACCCTCTCCCACTCCGACAGCGGCTCGTCGGCAGCTCTAGCCGGGCAGAGGCCAACCAAAGGCGAGAGAGAAACTGCAGCAGCAGACTCGGCAATCAAACGCCGGCGACTGAGAGACGCTGCGACAACCAGACGCTGGGAAAGGCGGCGGCTGGTGGCAGGGGTGGAAGCTCGGAAATGTCGGCGTAAAATGGCGGAGCCGTGGCTGTGTAGAGAGGGCTCGAGAGGAGCGCGGAAGGGGTTGGAGCAGTCGGTGAGCACTCGAGGAGACGCCATTGGTAGACAGACCCTTTAGCTTGTTTCTGCTATGCTAGTCTGTGTTTGTGCGTGTCTTATCCGAAACAGAAAGGAAATCGTGGTTGGTTTCATCTTAACGGCTTCGCGGGAGGTTTAAAGCTACGCGCCTGCGCGTCTACAAAACTCATTGCTATACGCCTATACTAGTGGTCGAAAATCAATATTTGATGATTCCGCAAATGTTAACGGAATTTTTTTCTTTTTTTTTTGGAAAAATAAAAATTATTGTATTCAAATGTAAACATTTTTCGAAATGAAAGAAAAAAAAAACATGGTTTTCCATAGAACTTACTTTTATAAATAAAATTAGAAAATATTTCTTTATAATTTTCGTATTGCAAAAGGGATAAAGGATCAAATAAATTTTTTTTTTCAAAAATTTTAAGTGATCATTAAATTGAAAAAATAATTTTACATAAATGGTCAAACTCAAAACATTCATAGACTTTTATCAACTTTTTATTTTAAAAAGTCTACAAAAGTCATTAAAATTTTAAATTGAATACATCCTTACAAACTTTCAATGATTTTGATTCTTATCATTTATAATTTTCTTACAAAATATTTATAATCTATCATAAAATTTTCTTATTATGTAGTTCTTCACTCACATCAACATTCTCAACATTATTATTTTTATCCATAGTATGTTGAAACTTATATGCTAATTACTTATATATATTATTAATAAACATCAAGAAAAAATTACTTCATTAGAAATTCATAACAATATTGAATAATAAAATTTATAATAAAATAATTGATCAAATAAAATTTTTAAAAATATAATTACAAGTTGTATAAAATAAAAATAAAAAATCTAATATTATATATATTGATGGGGTGAGGACCCCGGCCCAAGAGATAGGGGCCCAAAGAAAATAGATAGGAGAACTGGGCCAACGTCGAGAGGAGCCCGAAGAGCAATTGGGCCAAGTCTGGGAGTCGGCCCAGGCCCAAGCACGGGGCCCAGTTCAGAGCTGCTAGGAGGAGTCCAGTAGGAGCTTAGGTCGAGACAAGGAGTCGGCCGAGACCCAAGCCCAGGAAAGGACTTGGCTCAAGGAGCCGTTGAGAGCATTGAAGAGGTTCGTTTAAAAGGGAGCCATTACGACATTGAAAGCAGGATTCGGTCGGGCCGTTACAAGCTTGGGAGAGCCGTTGGTCGACCGAGTAATGGCGTCCAACGGCTCCGTATCTTAATTAGCCTTGAAGTCGGCCATTAAAGGCCTTCAAATCGGTAGAGGAGGAGCCTTCTCCTCCATTCTTGTAAAAGGACAGACAATTGAACACCCAAAGGGGGAGAATACCGAAAAATTCCGAGTACTGGCATAATCTCCGAAATAGACATACATTTTACTGAAAGGTGCACCCACCAGCCAAAGGTTGTGTTGGACTTCCTTGGGCCCGAAAATCCTAAAACCATCACTGGCGCCGTCTGTGGGGATCGAACTAAGAGTTACGTGTCCTCTTGAGTGAGGCGAGTCCGAGGAACGACAATTAGAATCCTAGTCGAATTAGAAAAGCTCCAGACATGGCAGGAAGTGAAGAACAATCGAGCCGTCATGACAATGGACGGGAAGCAGACCTGAGAAGCCAGCTGAATCGGAGAAATGCCCGGAGCCGGGAAAACGAAACAACACCGCCGTCGACACCACCGATAAACCAACAATTGCCCCAAGTGCTGCTCACCCCAGAGCAGCTGCGTGCAATCGGACGCGCCTGCGCCGAAGCGAGCCTAGGAGTGAGAGAACAGTCCATCACTCGCCAGCCGCAACGCGAGTTACAGCCGCTTCATAGGCCCAACAACCGGCAACAGAGCCGACGGGCCGAAAGCCAACCGGTACAGTCCGTTCATTCTCGGCTGGGTCCCAGCGTTGGGCGTCGGTTGGCAAGAGAACGATTGGGCCGGATGGAACCCAGTCATGCCCCGTTAGCCGCTCGCCATCGACAAGCTGCACGAGAAAAGAACCGTACCAAAAGAGCCAGGACTGAGACTCGTCGCGTGGAGCAACCTCCACGCAACCCCGACCAACCGGCTGAGTCTGAAATCGGTGAGAGCACGGAATCCACAGGAAATCGCACCCGGGAGAGGGTCGAAGTGGCGAACTTAGTGCAAGAAGTGCGAAATCTGAAAGAACAGATGGAGGGGAAAACCAAATCCCCGGGACGTACGTTACTGACCGCCTTACCTTTCTCGGACGAGGTTATGGCTTTTAAAATACCGGGTGATTTCAAGTTCCCAGAGCAGGCCACGTTCGATGGAACCAGCGATCCCCGGGAGCATTTGCTGAGCTACCAGGCTAAGATGCAGGTTTTGGGGGTACGAGATCCGGTCATGTGCCGCGCTTTCTTGCCCACGTTGAAAGGGTCAGCACAAAGGTGGCTAGTGGCACAGCCCTCGGGATCGATTCACAACTTTGAAGAGCTGGCAGACCGCTTCATGAGCCATTATGCCGCTAATATCAAACCACAAAAAGACCTGACACACTTGGGCGACATTCGTCAAGATGAAGGCGAGTCCTTGAAAGCCTATCTGGCCCGCTGGCAAAAAGAAATCCAGTCCATAGAGGAGGTCGAGGACCAGACGGCGCTCACCTTCTTCATCGAGTCCTTGCGGTCCGGCCAGCTATATCGAGACCTGAGGGACAACCGCCCGGCCACCTACGCAGAAGCCATTCATATGGCCAACAAGAGAGCCAACACGGAGCAGGCTATGAAGTATAAGCGGCAGTGCGAAGTCGGCGAATCCGCCAGCGGGAAGAGGACGCGAGTTGAAACCAAGGAGAGGCGCCCGGACGTAGCTCGGCGACCCGAGGGCAGACGGCCGTACGACAGACCCGTCGTCCACGCTTATCGGCCGATTCCCGAACGTCCGGTCCATGAGATACAAACGGTTGCCCCGCCTCTGCCTCCGCCGACCGACGATCGCCCGACGAACGAAGAAATAGGTAAGACCTCTAAGTATTGTCGTTATCATAAATCTTATACTCACAGCACGGAGGAATGCTTCTACCTAAAGAAGATCATGGAGGGTATCATTCAGCAAGGAACCCCGCCTCCTAATCAGTGGAGGCGAAGATCGGTCAATCGAGGGGATGAGGATCCCGCCGCCGTTGCCGAAAACAGTCGAGGCAAGCAGCCGACTCCCGAAGAGGAGGAGGCTCAGTGGCGTCAGAAGCTGGTTATCAACATGATAGTCGGCGGGCCGGAAGGTGGTGACTCAACGAACACCAGAAAAGCCTGGGCCCGCCAGTTATACGTCGGAACTGTGTACGGGAGCGAGGAGAACCCTAAAAAGGTGTGCCGAGAGCCCATTATGTTTACCGACCGAGATTTACCAGCCGGTGAAACACCGCATCGAGATGCGTTGGTTATAGCTATGGACCTCAATGGCGTTGTCGTTCGACGAATCCTGGTGGATACCGGAAGCAGCGTCAATGTGTTGTACCTAGAAACCTTCATTAAAATGGGAATGACTCAGGAACAGCTGAGTCCTGTCAAAACTCCCCTCGCCGGTTTCACAGGGGACTCGGTGGAGGCGGAAGGATCGATCACACTTCCAGTTGAGATCGGCAGTTACCCAGACGTACAGAGACTCAGCATGAAGTTCATTGTGGTGAATCTGGCCTGTTCACATAACGCTATACTCGGCCGACCGGGTCTCGAGGATCTAGGAGCGTTGATTTCAATTGAGCATCTTTGTTTAAAATTCCGCACGCCAAACGGAATAGGCATGCGCTGTGACCGTAAGGTCGCTCGCGACTGCTACCTACAGGCATGTAAGGGGATGGGCAAACGCGAGATACAGGTCCATGAGATCACCGAGAGGCCCCCAAAAAGGACGATAATACCACGTCCGGAGCCTGCCGTCGAGTTGGAAGAAGTCGAGATCGACTCCACGCAGCCGGACCGACGAGTCCGAATTGGAGTCGGCCTCCCCGAGGAAGTAAAGGAAGAAATTATAAAGGTGCTCCGGGAACACCGGATGGTCTTCGCCTGGTGCCCGGAGGACATGCCCGGCGTCGACCGATCGATCATATCGCACAGACTCGCTGTGGATCCCGGGCATCGACCGGTTGTGCAGAAGAAGCGATACCTGGCCAACGACCGAAGAGAATTTGTGAAGAAGGAAGTGAGCACGCTACTCGCAGCTGGACACATCCGCGAAGTTAAGTACCCGGAGTGGTTGGCGAATGTGGTCCTTGTACCCAAGCCCCCGGCGTGGCGGATGTGCGTGGACTACACCGACCTTAATAAGGCCTGCCCAAAAGATCCGTTTCCCTTACCGCGGATCGACCAACTGGTCGACGAGACGGCAGGGTCGGCGCTGTTGAGCTTTATGGACGCCTTTAGGGGGTACCATCAGATATTCATGCATACGGCGGACGAAGAAAAGACCGCGTTTTTGACACCGGACGGAGTTTATTGTTACCGAGTCATGCCCTTCGGGCTCAAGAACGCCGGAGCCACGTATACCCGAATGGTGGCCCGATTGTTTCAGCACCTGCCGGGAAAATCGATGGCCGCGTACGTCGACGACATGCTCGTCAAGAGCCGAGAGGAGAGCAAGCACGCAGAAGACTTGGCCGACTGCTTCAAAGTAATGTTAAGGTACAACCTCCGACTGAACCCTAAGAAATGCGCGTTCGCCGTGCAAGGTGGAAAGTTCCTAGGTTACATGGTCACCAAGCGAGGTATCGAGCCTAACCCTGAGAAAGTACGGGCCATCGTCGACATGCAGCCTCCCAGCACTATAAAAGACCTGCAACGGCTGACCGGCCGATTGGCCGCCCTTAGCCGCTTCCTAAGCAAGGCGGCAGATAAGACCGTGCCCTTTTTCGAAGCCATGAAGAAGAAGGAAGGATTCGCTTGGACCCCGGAGTGCCAGCAGTCGTTTGAAGAATTGAAACAATACCTCTCGACACCCCCGGTATTGTCTACCCCCCAGGCGGGCGAGCCCTTGTTTCTGTACTTAGCCGCCTCTTGCAAGGCGGTGAGTTCGGTGTTGGTCCGAGAGGAAGAGCGAGTCCAGCACCTGGTTTACTACGTAAGCTGGTCTCTGAAGGCTGCCGAGTCAAGGTATACCGCCTTGGAAAAAATTGTATACGCGTTGGTGATTACCGTGCGCAAGTTGGCGCCCTACTTCCAAGCCCACACCGTCCGAGTGCTGACAGACCAACCTCTCGGAAGTGTTTTGCAAAACCCATCGTCGTCCGGCCGCCTGGTAAAATGGGCCGTAGAACTAACCCAGTATGGAATTGAGTACCAGCCCCGGCCTTCCATGAAAGGACAAGCCTTAGCCGACTTCTTGGTCGAATGTACGGCGAGCGAGGAAGAGAAGGAACACGCCACGGAGAACTGCTTAGGCGAGTGGTGGGAAATGCATGCGGACGGAGCGTCAAGTCGACAGCACTGTGGAGGTGGTGTTGTGCTCATCACTCCCGAAGGATTCCGACTGTACTACGCCCTGAGCTACCTGTTCCGAGCCTCCAACAACGAGGCCGAGTACGAAGCTGTGTTAAACGGCCTCCGACTCGACAGGGCCTTAGGGGTCGAGAGGTTACGAGTCAAGACTGACTCTAAGTTAGTAGTCGGGCAGATCTCAGGCACATGCGAGGCAAAGAATGCCCGGATGACTCTATATACAGAACGCGCGGTTGAGATGCTAAAAGAGTTCAGAGCCTACGAAATGGAGTATATCTCTCGAAAGGATAACATAGAAGCTGACATATTGTCCAAGATTGCCTTGGAGGGAGTACCGGACCACCTGGTAAAAATCTGTCAGAAAGAGGAGCTAAGTCGACCAAGCATCGAAGAAGCACCGCTAAGGGTCCAGCAAGTGACTGGCGAGGAATGGGACCGAGAGAAAAATCCTGAGATGTTCTGGATAGAGTACATCCGGCGATTCATAGAAAAAGGCGAGTTGCCGAAAGACCCGGGAGTCGCCGCAAGGGTTCGACGAAAGGCCCCCTCTTTCCAGATCGTTGATGGGCAGTTATATAAACGGTCATTCGGAGGACCTTTGCTAAGATGTTTGCTCAGGCCCAAGGCCGAGAAAATAATGGACGAAGCCCATAGAGGCATCTGTGCCTCGCACCAGGGTGCCCACACACTCGCTCGAAAGTTAGTCGTCCAAGGATATTATTGGCCCACCATGATGCGAGACTGTATTGAATGGATATCCAAGTGCGGCGTTTTCCAGGCATTCGCCAAGAAAGATACTCGGCCAGCTACCTTTTACACGCCGGTCACCACCGCTATCCCATTTGCCAAGTGGGGGATTGATTTGCTGGGCCCATTGCCAGTCGCCCCCGGAGGCTTGAAGTTCTGTGTCGTAGCTATTGACTACTTCACCAAGTGGGTCGAGGCGGAACCACTGGCCACCATCACCGAGTACCAATGCCGACGCTTTTTGTGGAAAAGGGTAATTTGCCGCTTCGGCCTGCCCGAGCACATCGTTAGCGACAACGGACGACAGTTCGATTGCCAGGCATTCACCGACTTTTGCCGCCGACATGAAATTCGCCACACTAAGGTGTCGGTAGCATACCCACAAGCCAATGGACAAGTCGAGAATGTGAACCGAACGCTAGTGGATGGAATTCGGAAGAAATTGGAAGACATTCGAGGGAATTGGGCGGATGAGCTTGACCGAGTCTTATGGGCTTATCGCACCACCCAATGACGAGCAATGGGAGAGAGTCCGTTCTCCCTCGCGTATGGCTTT
Organism: Ipomoea nil; assembly: GCF_001879475.1. Taxonomy (NCBI): domain Eukaryota; kingdom Viridiplantae; phylum Streptophyta; class Magnoliopsida; order Solanales; family Convolvulaceae; genus Ipomoea; species Ipomoea nil. The sequence continues at coordinate 612,639 of NW_017619118.1, read as the reverse complement.
GAGGCCAAGGTTCCAATTGAGGTGGTCGAGCCCACTCACCGGGTCCGTACCTATTCAGACACGGAGAACGAAGAGAGTCTTCGAATTGAGAAAGACTTCTTAGAAGAAAAGAGGGAAGCCGCGAGTGCGCGAATGGCTGAATACCAACAGGCGGTGAAAAGATAGCGCGATCGGCGGATTCGTCCGCGAGCCTTCCAGGTCGGCGACCTCATGCTACGGGATCGACAGGCCAGTCAACCCACAGAAGGGGGTAAGCTCGCGATCAAGTGGGAGGGACCATACCGCATCGCCGCGGTTGTCCAAGCGGGGACCTACAAACTGGAAACCATGGAGGGCAAGCTCGTGGATCGAATTTGGAACGTTATCAACCTGAAGAAGTTTTATCAATAGAAAGGGACAAAACATGTAGGGGCCCGCGGGTCCTGAAAGACTTGAATAAAAGTACGAGTTACGGTTAACCACTCTAGGGACTCGGCGAGTATATAAAGAAACAATGGGGCACTGACCCTAAAACGTTTCTGAGAAAGTAAAAGCCTAAGGAGTCGTCTTGACTGAGGGACTCGGCGAGAAAGAGTTAGGAAACAAGGGCCCAGACCCTTAGTCATTTCCGTGAAAAAGCCAAAGAGGAGTCGCCTCGACTGAGGGACTCGGCGAGTATATAAAGAAACAATGGGGCACTGACCCTAAAACGTTTCTGAGAAAGTAAAAGCCTAAGGAGTCGCCTCGACTGAGGGACTCGGCGAGAAAGAGTTAGGAAACAAGGGCCCAGACCCTTAGTCGTTTCCGTGAAAAAAGCCAAAGAGGAGTCGCCTCGACAGAGGGACTTGGCGAGTATTTAAAGAAACAACGGGGCACAGACCCTAAACGTTTCTGAGAAAGAAAAAGCCTAAGGAGTCGCCTCGACTGAGGGACTCGGCGAGAAAGAGTTAGGAAACAAGGGCCCAGACCCTTAGTCGTTTCCGTGAAAAAAGCCAAAGAGGAGTCGCCTCGACAGAGGGACTCGGCGAGTATTTAAAGAAACAACGGGGCACAGACCCTAAACGTTTCTGAGAAAGAAAAAGCCTAAGGAGTCGCCTCGACTGAGGGACTCGGCGAGAAAGAGTTAGGAAACAAGGGCCCAGACCCTTAGTCGTTTCCGTGGAAAAGCCATGAAGAGTCGCCTCGACTGAAGGGACTCGGTGAGCAATTAAAGAAACAAGGTTAAAGAAAAGGTGTCGAGCCCAAGATAATGCGCAAAGGAAGAGAAAACGGGAATTTTATTAAAGTTAAAAAAGGCCCGAGAAGGAGGCCAGCCTTTACAAAAGGGACTATCCCAAAAGAATAACCCTAAACTACTGGGGAGGGGGTGTCGACATCAATCCCTTCGACTTGAGCCCCTGCCGTTGGTCCAGTCAGGGGAACAGAAGAAGGGTCCTCGGCCTGAAGAGAGGACTCGGCGAGCTCAGGAGGTGTTGCTGAAGGAAGAGTCGTCGGATCAGAGGCTGCCGGGTCCACAGTCGCCGACTGTCTTTCAGTCGCCGGAAGAGCATCTATCACGGGCTTGAGGCCCCAGCTCTCGGGAGTGAAAGAGGAGTCGCGGACCAGCAAGGCAGAATGGATCTCTGTCTGTGCCTCGCGAAAGCCGAGGCGATAGTCACGCTCACCCAAGTCCAGGAGGAACTCGTCACCATCCGGCGTCGACAGCCACTCCTTAGCAATTTCTTTCTGGCGAGCCTCTATCGCCGCCTTCACCTCCGCCTCGAAGGCAGCCGACTTCTTGTACTCCTCGACAGAGGTCGCAGCAATCGTCGCCACCTTGTCCCGCTCCTCCTCCCATTGACGGGTGACCCTCAGCATCTCGGAATTGTGCACCTCCACCACCTTGAGGTGCTTCGCATGCTCTTCCAAAAAGGCCTCCTCCGTCTGGCGTAGCTTGAGGGTCATAGACCGAATCTCGGCCCTGTAGTTCTGCAGCCGCTTGCTCATCTCCATCTAGAAGGTGAGGTTCTGCGAAACGGCCACAAGTTAGATAGTAAAAGGAAAAAGAATAATGAGAGGAATTAGGTCGGAAACACTTACACGGTATGACTGACGCAGCGAGGCCTCAATAATGTACTCATCCCCCAGAGCACGAGTCGCCGACACGTCCTTAGGCAGAAGGACGTTAGCACACCACTTGCGAACGGAGGAGGCACCCATCCAGATCTGGGCATCCTCCTCTACCTCATGGCACAGCCGGATTCTTTTTGGAGCCGGCTCATCAGTTTGACCGGCCGGGCGCTTAGAGCTGGGGCTCTCTGTTTGAGGAGGAGGCGGCTGCCGAGTGGGCGACACCACTGGCGACGGAGTCAAATCCACCACATTTCGAGGTGGTGGGGGAGTCGGCCTGGGGGCAGGAGACAGTTGGGAGGAAGAGGCAGCAGCAGTGCTGGAAGTGCGTTGGGTCAGCCGACGCCTCATCTTTTCGGCTTTATCCGCCATCTCGGGAGTCGGTTCAGCCACTTCGTCGGAGCTGGAGGAGTCGGAGTCGTACGGACCTGCAAAAAGGGGAGAAAAACCATGAGGTATTCCGAGTTGGAATGTGGCAAGATAAGAAAAGAAGAGGAACGAGGGGTAACGAAGACTACATACGGTGGCCGCACCCTCCGATAGCAAGCCACGCTTAGCCATGGCCCGGACTCGGGACCAGTACTTGACGGAGTACGGCCCAAAGCCCTTCAAGAACTGCCGCCCAGGACCGCATCATCGGAAGGAATGGCACGTCGAGAGCAAGGCTTGAATAGAGCGGCCGGCCACAAGGTCGGAAAGGTGAAGGAAGAAAAAGCAGGGCGGACGAAGAAATAGAGGAGCTTCCAGTCCTTAATGGAATCGGACAGCCCCTCGAAAAGCTGCCGCCCCGGGCGAGCGGGACTTGAACGAAGCCCGGCGAGTGCGAGCCGACCTTGTTCACGGTGAAAAGATACCGGAACAGGTCTAGGTCAGGCTCGCACAACCACCAGTGGCAGAGGTTGACGAAGCAAGTGAGGAGTCGGTGAGAATTGGGCACTAGTTGGCCCGGAACTAAGTTGTAATGGCGGTAAAAAAGGGAAAGAAAAGGACACGGAGGAACCCGGAAGCCAAAGGCAACCGAGTGCAGGTGAATACCGACACAACCCTCGGGTGGGTCGTAAATTTGCCGGCCTTCCGGGGCGAGGACTACGGCAGAAGGCCCAAGAAGGTATCGGGCCATTTCCAGGTCCACCGCATTAACAACGGACGGTGACCCGGAAGGGCGGACGATGGAATCGAACTTGCCCCGCGGCCGTCCGACGCCACCCGGCAGAGCCGCCACCGTCGTTAGAGGAGCGGGGCTCAGCAGAGTAACCGCCCCCGAAGAAGAGGGGGTCGGTGGAAGAGTAGATGTCGATGGAACGTCCGCCGGAAGTTCCATACGACGAAGAGAGGACGTCGGTGGAATGTCCGCCGGAAGTTCCATACGACGGGGAGAAGAAGAAGAAGACGAAGAAGGAGAAGAAGAAGAGGGAGAGGTCGTCTCAAGGTTATCAACCGAGTAACGACGAGAAGAAGAAGAATGTGAGGAAGAAGACATTGCCTAAGTCAGGAGAGAGATCGGAGGAAGTATTGAGTGGCCGGAGAAGCTCAAAGTTGAAGCTGAGAAGAAAGACCGGGGAAGAGAATGGAAAGAGAGACGAAATGGCTATTTAAAGGGGAGGAATTTCAAAGGACGGCCACGTGCCACCTTCTCGTTGGAGGAAGTGGAGGTGACAAGACGTGAAGGGACGCCGCATTTAATGCCTCAAAAGGCGGGGCGACGGTTCAGGCCTAGGGTTAGCCCACAGACGGCGCGTCTGTCCTAGGTTAGGGTCGAACGTCAAGTGACCCGGCCTGCTAAGCCGGAAGCCCGTAGTGGGCCATGGCCTCTGGGCCCATGAGATACGAGCTGGAAGCTTCTAGAATGACCCGGTAAAACCCGGCTCATCGAATGATATCAGCCGAGTTCACGAAGAAACTCCGGTAACCAGGTCGGCAATCAGACTCGGCGACTCCCTCACCAGGAGGGTCTCGCCATAGCAAGACTAGGAATCAGTCCCATAGACCAGAGGTCGGACGACAAAATACTAAGAAGATGTGGGGTCGGACAGAGAAACACACAATTTATTTAATTAGTACGAAGATTACAAGGCCCAGCACTCGGCCGATGCAAATTACAAGAGAAAAAACGAGTCAAGGCTTGGCTTCTTTCTCTGTCGACGGGCTAACGGTCGGAGGACCTTCCAGGAGGTACTGAGAACGGAAAGGCAGAGGACTCGGCTCAGGCTCAGGCATTTCGTCCAGATACACGGCGGGCTTCCCGTCATCAATCATTTGCAAGGGCCTCTCCAGAGCACTCGGCGACATGGCCACACCGAAAAGGGGAGGAGCCTCCCACTTCTCTTCTGCCATTGGTTCGGGATCCTCCACCACAGGCTCCATCTCCACCCCAGGTTCCGTCTCCACGTCGATGGGCTCCCTACACATCAGGTCCAGCATGTCTGGAAGCACCACGATGGGGTCTGAGGCCGAGTCGCCCACTAAACGACCTCCGTTAACTCATAGCGCCGTACCTTCGCAAAGTGGAGAATGTTGCGATTTGCATCAACTGTAAAGGGCCTTTATATAACCCAGCGAAGGCCAATAGCTAGGCGATAATCGCGGAGGAGATTATAACTGACATAACTGAGCCGGATTAGACGGATGACGCGAATCTCTGTCAGAGATTAGTTCCATCAGATCCGCTCGAGAAGAGCGAGATTCGCACGCCAACGCAGAAAAAAGTGGATTCGCCCAGGATATGGGGAATCTTGCAGGTGTCAGACCGAAAAGATTTTGATGACATGACCGACCCCTTGACCAGTCGTCCAGATGAGTACGTAATAGAACACGACAAAACAAAAGGCAAGGATAGCATTTATTATTATTGCAAAAAAGAGGATACAAATGGCAAGGAGCTTATTACAATAAGGAATATGAAAATGCTCCTAAAAGAAATTCCTCTGAACTATGGCCGACTCCGGTACATACGATCACTCGCCAGGCGAGGAGGAGTCGCCCCCAAAGAACCCCCCCGATGGTCCAGGCGGGGATGGACAGAACGAGTCCCAGAAAGCTGGCATGAGTGGTGGCGCAATTGGCTCCTCGTCATCCGGATACACCTCCAGGTAGCGGGCGTAATCCTCATCATTCATCAGGCCCGTAACCGGCCCGTCCAGGTCGTCCAGCGGAATCGAGAAGGTTATTCTGAAAGTAAGTTGCTCTGGAACCGCCACCTCAACAAAGGACCCATCTTGAGAAGTCACTCGGGCAGTCGTAGGAGTAGGCGGATGGCGTGACGGCGGAGCAACCTCGCGTCGAGAAGGAGTCGGCGGCTGAGAAGCTGAGGACATAGCGCCGGCAGGAGACCTCTGAGGGGCCGGGCGAGGAGTCTTCCTCTTGTGTTCCCGTTCAGGCCGAGTCCGCTTGGAGGGCAGCGGACGCCAAGGAGACCCGAAGTCAATCCGTTTTCCTTTCAGAGGAGAACGACCCATGATAGACTTGAGAAGGTGAAAGAGAAGAAGGGACGCCATTTATAGGTGCCAAGTTTAGACGGAAGAATCCAAACGGCCCCGCGAGATCCGGAGGGAATGGCTGAGGATCCGGACGTTACCAAAAGCTATTTAAGGCGGAGATACGATGATTGAAGGAGATGGACAGTTGCTACTTTTCCAAACCCAGGCTAGCGGACCGGGTATGGAAAAGTGAGGGACTAGTTGATGGGGTGAGGACCCCGGCCCAAGAGATAGGGGCCCAAAGAAAATAGATAGGAGAACTGGGCCAGCGTCGAGAGGAGCCCGAAGAGCAATTGGGCCGAGTCCGGGAGTCGGCCCAGGCCCAAGCACGGGGCCCAGTTCAGAGCTGCTAGGAGGAGTCCAGTAGGAGCTTAGGCCGAGACAAGGAGTCGGCCGAGGCCCAAGCCCAGGAAAGGACTCGGCTTAAGGAGCCGCTGAGAGCATTGAAGAGGTTCGTTTAAAAGGGAGTCGTTACGACATTGAAAGCAGGACTCGGTCGGGCCGTTACAAGCTTGGGAGAGCCGTTGGTCGACCGAGTAATGGCGTCCAACGGCTCCGTATCTTAATTAGCCTTGAAGTCGGCCATTAAAGGCCTTCAAATCGGTAGAGGAGGAGCCACTATATAAAGGCTCCTCCATTCTTGTAAAAGGACAGACAATTGAACACCCAAAGGGGGAGAATACCAAAAAATTCTGAGTACTGGCATAATCTCCGAAATAGACATACATTTTACTGAAAGGTGCACCCACCAGCCAAAGGTTGTGTTGGACTTCCTTGGGCCCGAAAACCCTAAAACCATCATATATATATATATATATATATATATATATATATATTTATATATATATATATATATATATAATTATACTTGATATATTGTTAGGTATCACGCAAAGAACTATTATTTGCAATAGCAATTTGAGACTGTCCACAACAACAAGTTGTTACTGTTTGCAACCTCAAATTATTATTGCGAACAGTAGTTCGCTATTCGTGGTAACTTGTTAAAAAAAAGGAAAAATATATATTACGAATATAAACATTAAAAGAATAAAAATCAAAATATTTAAGTATTTATTATGAATATTATGAAACATATACTAAAATTTGATGATGAAAAATTTATTTTGTTCATGTATTTAGGGAGAATTGGAGAAAGTTAGGGATAAAGTTCATAGAAAAAATAAAAATCAATATAAACAAGCAATAATGAAGTAAAAATAATATTATTTCGAATTTTTAGAGGAAGATTGTAAAGTTTAGGAGAGAGAGAAATTGGTAGAGTTTAGGTATGAGGAAAAAATAATTTTATTAAATTTATATAGGTTTATAAAGTTTAAATTGGGAGAAAAAATAGAGTTTAAATAGAGAGAGAAAACATTCAAAGTTGTTAGAAAGAAAATTTTGAAATCTGGGGGTTGATGGTTGGATTTCAACTATTTATATTTGAGAAAAAAAAGTCTACAAAAGTCTTAAAATTAAAAAGTCTACAAAAGTTCATAACTTTTTGAATACCACGTAAATTTTAAAGACTCTCTAAAAGTCTTAATCGAATATCACACGACTTTTAAAGACTCTTTAAAAATCTTGATTGAATACCGCATGACTTTTAAAGACTCTCTAAAAGTTTGAATTGAATACCCCCAAACTTTTAAAGTTCATAAAAGTCTTTAAAATTCTATGAAAGTCATGATTGAATACACCCCCCTAAGAGAGGAGGCATGCACAAAAAATTTCATATACTGTCTTGAGAGTTCAAGGTATTGAGAGAAAAGTATAATTATTTCTTATATCGTTCTAAATTCACTTAAGAGTAGTATGAGAGGTAGGTTACAATAGAGAGACAGAAAGATCGAGCCTATTGTATAAAAGTGGTTCCAATCTTTGTACTTTCAACCTTACTTATAGTAATTTAGGCTTTTTGTAACACCCCACTTTTCTTAAATCTAAATCACGAATACTTAATTCCAAAAGATGAACTAAACAAGATTAAAATAAGACTAATAACTTAAAACCATACCAAAGGGTGTCACCGTCACAATCACCACACACGATAATTGCACAGGCTAGCAAAACTCTAACTAAAGTAGTAAAGTCAAGTTTAAACAAACTACATCCAAACTTGGGGACTAACACCCCGGTGTCCATCACCATAAAAAACATATAACAAAAACTAACTTCCAAAGTTTAAACAAACATAATTGGATAAGAGTTTAGAATACAACTAGCTCTCTAAGCTAACGCTAGTCTAACTCGATCGCGCTCAAGAACTGGGCCCACCTGAAAGGGTTAACAAACAAACAAATAGAAAACACCATGTTAGCACAAATGCTAAGTATAACGTCACTCAACCCTGTAAAGTACTATAGATATACTTTTGGAAAACATTTGACATTCACACTTAAACTCAAGTATTTTGCAATCATTTATACAACAATCTCAAATCATGCTCAACAACATTTATAACCCTTTTCAGGTGGTCTTGATGCATGGCGAGAGGTCATTTGTTAGTTGTAGTGTGTAGCTCTAGGGCTTAATTGTTGTTAGCTCTAGTTATCTCTCCCTTTTTTATGTGGCTTGACTACTTTTTGGTTTTGTTGGTGTTTGGACACCTAGGATTGCATGTCCCTTATGTTGATGTTTAGAGCTTTTGACTCTGATTAGTTTTGCAGTTCTTTAGCCTGTGCAGTTACTCGAGGGTGGGTAACTGTGGCGGTGACACTTCTTTTTTAGCATTGATTTTGGATTTATATTTATTGTTTTAGTCCTTTCTTTTCCGCTGTTTTCACCTTGTTAGATTGTTAAATTTAAGTTTTAAAGTTAAGAAAAAAGGGTGTGTTGCAAACACCACCAACACCAACACCACCATCACCGCCACACCACATCACCACCACATATTATTATTATTATTATTATTATTATTATTATTATTATTATTATTATTATTATTATTATTATTATTATTATTATTATTATGTTCATTTTCAGGAAAATGAACCAAACACAAAAGGACAATTTGTTAACTTTTAGCCAAATAGAAAAAGATAGTTTTCTAACATTCAGCTAAACACTAAAAAATTAAAATATTTTCTAAAAAATGAGTTATTTTCTGAAAATCATTTTCCAGAAAACACTTTCTAGGTTTCCAAATGGATCCTAAGTGAATATTAAATTACTTTTCTCTCTCCCCACTTACAGGGCGTTTGGTTCACTGTAATTTAGTTGTAGTTGAATTACAATTCAATGGATGCCTTAATTACGTTGTTTGGTTGGAAGGAATTGCAATTCCACAGAATTGCAATTCAATGAATTTGAGAAGGGGAAAACATATGAAATGACACTACTACCCTTAGTTGTTATTACTATTATTATTACACAATGGTATTTTAGTCTTTATACCACTTCTTTCCTTCTCAACTCCAATAATTATATTTCTCCCTACCAAACAACGTAATTTGAATTCCTACTTTATTCACACCTTATTCTTTTCCCACCGAATTACAGTTCCTTTCCCCCCTAATTCCTTCATTCCAACCAAACGCCCCACTAATGTTCATTCCGAGTAATGATTTTTTTTTTTTATATCTAAAATTTTAAATGTGGTTGGTTGGGATATGATACAAAATAACTTTGTATTCAAGGATATAAAATCCTATCTCTCATGATACAATATGAATTATGGTCTATGATAATTTGTTGCCAAACACTAACTCATTATTTTTGTGTGGCCAAATATTGGCCTATATATATTTATACACTCTAAAATGCTCTATCGTTTAATCTAGTCAAGATTAACACTTGACTTTTGGGGTTGGGGATTCAACTTTTATGGGAAAAAAATTAACACTTTTATGAGAGTTACTACACGATGATTTCTAAATCTCCGAGTGCATTTTCTTTGCTCTTATGTCAATCCATTATGGCCTGTTTGGTTCACGAAATTAATTTGGAGGGAATAGGAATGATATTCTTAGCTTGTCCACTATTTAGCTTGTCAATTGCATAATATCTTAAGATTAGTTATGTAAACAACTAACCTAACAATTGTATGGAAATGGAACTAATAGAAATAAACCAAACACAAAAGAAACAAGAAAAACAAACAAAAGTATCGCACAATGGATACGCCATTATGGCCTCATTTGAGACAATGCTATAACGAGAGTATGAGATTTGAGTGATTCAATGTTCTAATTATATTTTTTATTGTTTCTGTTTTTAAAGTAACTGCAAGAGTAATTCATATTTTTAATAAAACATTTAAGAAATTTTAATTAAAATAATAAAGATTTAATAAACCGTTTCAATAGATAAGAAATTTTGTTTAAAAATATTTCTTCATTAGAGAAAATAATAAGGGTTGTGTTATACACAATATTCTTAAAATGAGTTAATTACATTTTTTGTTCTAGATTTATAGGTGACCGACCACTTTTAGTCATTCTTTTCATAACATTCTTATTTGGTCATATTATTATTATGACATGACCATTATTTTTTTTGTAGTCACAATGCTAGGTGGACCAAATGAAAATGTAGTAGAATTAAAATGATACTCCAGTGTTGCTATAATGAAACTAGTGTGTGTGGAAAATGAAACTAAAATACAAAGTTCATTCAACAACGTATATTGTCAAATGAAACTATAGTATAATCAAACTAACGTCCCAGAAGGTATGGTGTTTATTTTCGTAGATGCAGTTGTTTTCCCAGATTCTCAACAAGCCTCTTTCAGTATTGTTGTTCAAGACTGCAATGGAGTCTTTCTTGCCGCAAAAATGGTCCTCTTAAAAGCTTGAATGATGCTCATTTGGCGGAAGCAATGGCTATTAAAGAAGCCCTAACATGGGTGAAGGATTGTGGATATTTAAAGATCATGTTGTTCTCAGATTGTCAGCAGGTGTGTGATTTGATCAAGGGTTCGTTACCGGATTTATCGTATGTAGGTTGCGTCATTAACGAATGTCGGGAGGCTCCAACGACATTATGAAAGTGTGTCTATTAGTTATATCTCACGATCCGTGAATAAGGCCGCTCATGTTTTAGCAAGGGCATCTCATTCTAATTCTGATTTTACAATTTGGCTTGATTCTATTCCTTTATGTATTGAGCGTTTGATTTAATGAATGTAAGTTATTTGGTTTTCAAAAAAAAAATTGATATTTTAGTGTTGTTATAATGAAACTAGTGTGTATGGAAAATGAAACGAATTAATTAAAATTCATAGTCATACAATAGCCTATATTGTCAAATGAGCCTAGAGTGTAATTAAAATAGTATTTTAATATTACTATAATTAAACTAGTGTGTGTAGAAAATGAAACTACAAAATATAACTCATGCAATAATATATATTGTCAAATGAAACAGTAGTAAAATTAAATTAAAATGATACTTTGGTATCGCTATAATGAAACTAGTGTGCGTGGAAAATGAAAACTGAAAAACAGAATAATATTGTCAAATAAAACTAAAGTGTAATTAAAATGATACTTACTTCATGGATCACACTGCTACATGTATCATGGCCCACACGGTAAAATTTGTCTATTTTTGTCATCCGTCAACAAAATCGTTGAAATGTCATTAAATACAAGGACATTTCGATCTTTTCTGTACAAAGTGAGTTGAACCGCTATATTTTTATTTTTATTTTTTAAAAAATCATAATTGAAGACCTAAATGCCCTTGTATTTTAAGAAATTTAAACAGTTTTGTTGATAGATGACAAAAAATGATCATGTCACAATAATACTAAGATAAAATGGAGATCGTTAAAAAAAAAAAAAAAAAAAAAAAAAAAAAAAAAAAAAAACTAAAAATGAATTGTCACCTAAAAATCTAGAACAAATATAGAATTAACTCTTGTTAGAATCAATTCATTCCCTCTGCAAAATGTTAGGTTTCTTAATATACAATGAATCATAAGGATTGTATTTGAGCAGCCAAATCCATTGTTCAGCAAACTTAATACAGTAGGACACTTTGAATTATGGTGAAGTGTTGGAAGGGAATTCTAGAAATTTTTTAGAAGTACGAGAGGAAAAATTAAGGACCTAGTATATTTTTCACTTTTCTCGTAAGAAAATAATTGAAAAACAGAAAATATGTTTATCAATATTTATTTTTTATTTTTAAATGTGGAGTTATTAGAAATGCGATTATATTTTTAATTTTAACATACAAATAATGCTACTGATGGGTGATAATAATATCGAGTAGTGCAGTCATGTATGTTGATTGAGTTTGTTATATTTTGTTAGATATATTAAATATAATATATTTAATATAATATATATTAAATATAATATAATATATCTATAATATATATTTGAGAAGAGAGAGAGAGAGAGAATTGAATTCACTTGATTGATATTTGAAAAAGATTGATACACAGCCTTTTTATAGTAAAGGAGAAATAATAATAAAGCTAAAAATTAGGAATGTATGCTCCATGTACTCCACATACACTAAGCCACATACTGCATACACACCACCCACTACTTAATTTAATTAACAAACTAATTAACTCTTGGTTTAACAATTATAATAATAATATTATTATAACATTGCCTCCTTTAAACCAAGTTGGATATATTGGTCATCCCAATTTCCTTCTTCAATTTAAGAAATGTCTTCGTCTTCAAGTTGGATATACTGACTTGTATTTCGTTCTGTAAACCCACTTTACTCCAATTGGCTTCTTCCCAGGAGGTAAATCTGTTAACTCCCAGGTACCATTCTTTTCAATGGCACGTATCTCCTCATCCATCGCCTTAAGCCAATGAATTTCTGTAGCAGTCTCCTCAACGGATAAAGGGTCACAATCTGCAAAAAGAGCAAATTGAATAATCTCTTCATCCGACAAGTCATTATCATGACCCAAAACATAATCTTGCAAGCGAGCTGGTAAGTGGCGCTCGCGCTGAGATCGTCGAACTGACGACTCTGGCTGTGAAGGAGACTGGACATTATCTAGAATCGGTTGCTCTTCAACAATATTTTCAACAGCAGGAATAACAACTGAACTTTCATCTTTAGCTAACCAATCCCAGGCACCATATTCATCAAAAGTGACATCACGACTTATAACAACCTTTTTAGTTTCAGGATTGTAGAGTTTATAAGCCTTTGAAGCGTCACTATAACCAATGAATATGCACTTCTCACCTTTATCATCCAACTTCTTTCTCAACGGATTTGGCACATGTGCATATGCCAAACATCCAAAAACCTTGAGATATTTGATAGAGGGTTTTCTCCCACTCCAAGCTTCTTCGGGCGTCTTATCACGGACACTTTTAGTTGGACACCTATTCAACACATAGACAGCACAAGCAACAACTTCTGCCCAAAAAGGTTTAGGCAGATCCTTGGATTTCAACATGCACCTCACCATATCCATGATAGACCTATTCTTCCTCTCAGCCACTCCGTTTTGTTGCGGAGTGTATCTGGCTGTCATTTGGTGCTGAATACCCTTTTCCTTCAGAAAATTATCACAAGCAATATATTCTGTACCTCTATCAGTTCTCAAGATTTTAACTTCATAACCACTTTGCTTTTCAACAAAAGCCTTAAATTGTTTGAAAATATCACATGCTTCAGACTTTTGCTTCAGAAAGTAAACCCATGTTTTCCTACTGAAATCATCAATGAAAGTAATAAAGTACTTACAACCTCCATGTGAGGGAACCTCCAACGAACACAGGTCTGAGTGAACAATCTCCAACTGTTTTGTGGCTCTCCTTGACTTGCCCACGGGAAAGGGATCTCTATGCTTCTTCCCAATCACACAAATCTCACAGATACGATTAGGGACATTCACAACAGATAAATCAGAAACAAGTTCCTTTCTTGCAAGATAGTTTAATCCAGAGAAATGAAAATGCCCGAACCGCATATGCCATAACCAATTATCATCACAAACTTCAGAATTAAAGCAATCAAGGAGAGTATGCTTAATTTTCAAAGGAAATAGTCGATTTTGGGACATATTTACCTTTGCAATCAAAACTCCTTTAGCATCTTCAATGGTACAACACCCTTGAGCAATATGTATCTTATATCCTTTTTCTGACAACTGACCCAAACTCAACAAATTTTGGTGTAGTTCAGGAACATAGAACACATCGGATATAAAATTGTGAGTACCATCCTTCAACTGAATAGAGATTTTATCTTTTCCCAAAATTGGCACCTTTGACTTATTGCCAAACGTTACTTCAGACCGGACTGATTCATCTAGTTCGGAAAACAATTTTTTCTTCCCACACATATGGTTACTACACCCAGTATCCAAGAACCATATGTTCTTATCTGCAGAAAAACTATCGCTGGCTAAAAGTAAAGTTTCAGAACTCTCACCAGACTTTTCAGCAGTGTTTTCAGCAATGTTTGCTTGATTTCCACGATTGTTGTCCTCATTATACCAACAATCTGCAATCTTGTGCCCATACTTGCCACAATTGTAGCAATGAAATGGAAATTTACCTTGTTTGGTATTACCTCCACCTCTTCCTTGGTTGGAGTTACCACGTCCTCCTCCTTGGTTGAAGTTACCACGACCTCTTCCACTAGAACCTCCTCTTCCTCTTCCACGACCTCTACCAGATCCTCCACCTCTTTGATTAGTGCCAGTCACATTAAGGGTGACTTGACTCTTCAAAGCTTCTTCTGCTAGTGGTTCCGATTTTGACGCAATCCTGTCAATATGACTTTCTACCATACCTTTCAGCTCTGCAATTGATAAGAGCTCGGTTTTGTGTGACTCTGTGATCGAAGCCACCACATGGTCATACTTCATCGGCATAGTTCGAAGAACTTTTTCAACCACTGCACCATCTTCAATCGTATCTCCATATAGCCTCATCTTATTCACCATATCAATAAGACGAGTGAAATACGCATCTACTGTTTCTGTAGAGGTCATCTCACAATTATCGTACAACCTTCTCAACGACTGCAACTTAGACTTCTGCGCCCGATCGACTCCTTTGTGTGACACCTTTAAGATGTCCCAAGCTTGTTTTGCTGTTTGAGCACGAGCTAATTGCCCAAAAATGGAATAATGAACACCTTGGTGAATCTGACCCAAGGCCAATTTATCTCGCCGTATAGCGCCTGCATCAGCTCCTTCGGGTAGACCGGGATCAACAAAGCTCCAAAGATTTTGAGCTTGCAAATGTGTGGACATCATAGTGCCAATAATTGTAATCGAGGTTCCCGTCCAATTTGGGACCCGACCATACAATATTGAAATTTGTGGCCATAATTCACTATGAAAAATACCTCGGGGTAGAAAGGTTGACTGGCTCTGATACCAAATGTTAGATATATTAAATATAATATATTTAATATAATATATATTAAATATAATATAATATATCTATAATATATATAATATATATTTGAGAAGAGAGAGAGAGAGGGAGAATTGAATTCACTTGATTGATATTTGAAAAAGATTGATACACAGCCTTTTTATAGTAAAGGAGAAATAATAATAAAGCTAAAAATTAGGAATGTATGCTCCATGTACTCCACATACACTAAGGGTCCGTTTGGAAAGCAGGAAAATGACTTCTGGAAAATGACTTCTGAAAAATGAGTCATTTTCCAAAAGTCATTTTCCTTTCTGGTGTTTGGCTGCAAAATGGAAAACTGTCTTTTGGTGTTTGGCTCATTTTCTGGAAATGATATAGAATTGTATAATTAAACATTTTAAATAATTAATTATTTTGTTTAAAATATATAACATTTACAATAATATTATAAATAATAATATTTATTAATAAAATCAAATAATATTATTTAATAAAAAAATTAAAAAAAAAAAAAAGAAAACAACAAAACAAAAAAAAAAAGGCGGAAACCAGAGAGTTGTACTCTCTGGTTTCCGCCATTCTCTCTGGCTTCCGGCCTGAAAGGCGGAAACCAGAGAGCTCTCTGGTCTCCGCGGCCGGAAGTCAGAGAGAAGATCTCTGGTTTCCGGCGGAAACCAGGGAGAAGCTCTCTGGTTTCCGGCGGAAACCAGAGAGAGCTTTCTCGCTGGTTTCCGGCCGGAAACCAGAGAACTTTTCTCTGGTTTCCGGCCAGAAACCAGTGAAGGTATCTCTCTGGTTTCCGCCGGAAACCAGAGAACTTTTCTGGTTTCCGGCCAGAAACCAGTGAAGTGAAGGTATGGTGTTGTTGAAGGAGGAAGTCTGGCTTTGGTGTGTGTGTTTAGAAGATGGAAAATGACTTCCCCCAAAAAAAAGGGGAAGTCATTTTCCGGAAAATAGGTGTGATTTTCCATTGACCATAAGTTGTTTTCCATTGACTTTCATTTTCCTTGCGTAGCCAAACACCAGAAACCCGGAAAATGATTTCCAGAAATCATTTTCCGGGTTTCCAAACACACCCTAAGCCACATACTGCATACACACCACCCACTACTTAATTTAATTAACAAACTAATTAACTCTTGGTTTAACAATTATAATAATAATATTATTATAACATATTTAAATTTTATTATGAACATTGAAAATTTTGATGGTTGATTTTTGAATCTTAATTTAGATATATTACTCCATACTTACATGACATATTTTGATTAATCTAAAATAAATCGACAACAATTTTTATTCTTACTTTTTATTCATGAAAAATTTAAAATTAAAATATATAATACAAAAATTTACTTCCTAAAATATAATTTCATTATATAAATTATATCAAATGTGTTTACATCAATAGTACAAGTATATGCACATATCATATTTACTATTTTTAGGTCAAATTAATTTTTTTTAAAAAGAAAATACTACATGAGTTTTCATATTTTACTCCCTCCTACGTAAACACTTTTTTTGAGACTCATATGATAAAAATATATTATCACTTCTTATTATATTATAAAATAAAAATGAAGAAGTAAAATTTGAAAATACATATATACATATAATAAAATTCTTTTTATTAATCTAATCAAACACATAAAACCAGAGGAAAGAGCTCTCTCAAAATAAGCTTACACCGGTTGGGTTGACTAAATGTGAAACATGGAGTAAAGAGAATTGGAAAGAAAATTACCTTAATCTGACGACAAATGGACGCTCCAAAAAATGCAGCGTTCCTAAATTGATGGCAGTAAGATCTCCGCTACTGGCGAGGTTGGGCCAAGAACCCAACGCCTAAAGCGATTCTTCACACTTCTTCCAGTCCAGATCTACCCGCCCAAGTCATTTCTTCCATTTCATATGCAAGTATACTTGTACATAAGCTCCTATACATAGCATATACGCTTATGCCCGTATGCGTATGTATTATGATTATTTATTGGTAATTAATCAAATCAGAATGCTTAGTCTGGGTTTGCGTTGATTTGCTTTCGTTTTGGTGGTGTGGGATTCCATTTTTTATTTTTTATTTTTTATTTTTTTTATAGTTTTAGTTAGTAGGGAATATGGAGAGAGGGGTCAGAGTGAATGGAGGAGATTACTTTAATCAGTTGGATCGCTCCACAGTATCGATGCCGCCGTCCGGCGGCGCTGGCGGCGCTGCTGACGGTGATGGGAGCGTCGGTGGCGGCGGCGGGGTGAATTATATCGAACACCCAGTCTCCAAATTGGATACCCTTGCTGGTGTTGCTATTCGGTACGGTGTTGAGGTAATTAAAAGGATATTTTTTACTCCTTCCCTGTTAACTTATGATCGTCTGCTTTTTTTGTATTGTCAAGATTCAAGAATTTGATTTTTCTGATATTTATTGTACATTATTGTGGAAAATAGAAAACTGGGCTGCGGGCTAATTTTTTAAGCTGAGAAGCTGACTCTTCTTTTTTTATTTGTATTTGATTTTATGCTTGGATTGCTAGTGGTTTTTATGGCTTTTTAGGAAATGTGAGTTAGAACTAAGCAGATTTTTGGAGGTGCTCAGTGTAAGATGTCCTGAAATAGTATTCTGATTTTGTGTTTGGTGATTCGTAGATTAGGGCAGAAAGATTTAGGCTATGCGCCTTGTTGCCTTGGCCGCATTGTGATGATCAATAACTTAAGCCAGATAATGGGTCCTTTATTTGGTTTAAAATAGTTGTTGCTTAGCTCATTTTTCAATTTTCATTAGTTCTGATTTAAACACTATGGGAAAGTGTAATTGAAGATAGTTGTTTAAAATCCTTACTATGTGGTCTAAAAAAAATCTAGATGGCATACAGGATTTTATGGACTTCTATAGTTCTATGGCACTCAGATCTGATAGTATCAATATGCTCCAAAATTCAGTTGTCTTTTAAAAGTATCCTCTTTTTTTTTTTTTTTTTTTTTTTTTTGAAATACTTGATTCTTTAATCTTTATGAGGTAGTATCTGTTCTATACTTTCTCAATTTTTTTCGGCCCAAAGAATAAGAATCAATGCTCCCACCACCATAGTTCGATCCTGTGACCGCCCATTCGGAATGGTAACAGAGGTACCATCACACTACAGGGCAGTTGGCCTTTTAAAGAGATCCTAATAGTACCTATTGGTCACTCTCTCCATTCCCTCCCCTGTTTTTTTCTTTTCTTTTTTTTTTTTTTTGGGGAAAAAGGGACTCTATACTGAAGAGTGAATGGAGACAAAAGACTGACATTGACTAGAAAAAGCCTAGCTATTGGGCATTGTGAACAAGCAGTTAGCAAACAACAAAAGATAAACCTTCCTTTTTGAACCCAAAAGGGATAAAGTAAGTCCAAACCAATTGCTTAATGGCTTAACCAAACGATATTCAGTTAAAAAACATCATTGTCATGGGTGTCGAGAGGGGTTGTATAGGCACCATTGAACATCTTGTGTTAACTCAAGTCCAAACAAATTGGTTATCCAAAGGAAACTCGGTATAAGAAAATAATTGCCATGGGAGTAGGAGGGGCTATTTAGGTGTCTATTAAACATCAAATGGCAAAGGTGTGTATCTACTTTGTTGTAATGAAAATGAAATAGCGTGAATAGTTGTTGTAGTTAAATTTTGAAAATAGTGTGCATATTGACACAAGATATGTCCAAAATGTTGTTTATAAAAAAAATGTATATTAAAATGTTGAGAATGCGGCGTCATGTCTGCTTTCTTACAATGGGGGATAGGTTGTTTAGTTGTTTCATTGAATGCTACATGTCAACATGCACATCTGACCTGTTAGATGTTATGAGAACGAAGTTAGGAATACTTGCAGTACTTGGATTTTGAAATTAGTGCGCATTGACACAGACATGCCCCGATTTTTTTAAAATTATTATTATTATTATTATTATTATTATTATTATTATTATTATTATTTTTAAACACTTATAATGAAATTCAGAAGGCTACATTATGTCTGCAATCTTAGATTCTTAAAATGCATGATCATGCTATCACCTCTACACAAACGTGTTTTGTCCCTAAACTGTTGAAGTGTAGAGCACCCTTTTCTACAGATTTCCTTTCTGTGTTTACATCAACCGCTAGGAAGCCTCAATACCTGCAATCTTGGTTCAATAAATGCCTATACTGTTCGTGGGTAGTAGTGGTTTGTAGAGAGATTTAGATGATGCTACATTTTGCAATGTTATGTTGCATTGTGAGAACATACCTGTCAGTTTGGACTTTGGAGCAACTTCTTTTTAATTACCATTTTAATGAACATATTTAGACAATATGCTTAGCATAGTCACCAAAAGAAAAAACCCAGAGATGGAGAGAGAGAGAGAGAGAGAGAGAGATGAGACAAGTATAAAGCATCAAAGGAAAAAAAAAACCAATGAGATTAGAGAGACTGAGAGAAAGTATAAATTGGAGTGAAAAAAAAAAAATGAAGAACGATGTGAAGGGTGGGCTGGGTGGCAGAAGATTGATGAAGAAGAAAGCTTACTTGGTGTTGTCTGGGCCTTTGGGTAGAGAAGAAAGCTAGAATCATACCTGATTTGCTTATTTTAGCCCGAATTTTCAGTGTTGACTTCGTATCTTCTAGAAAGGCACGCCTTTCTCCCGCTTGCTTTGGTTTGCTTTTGTACATATCTGCACTTTGCCAAAACGAAGCAAAAAATTTTCATTAATGATTTATCACTTGACTTTTGACAAATAAGCACTTTAAACAACTAAATTTCTTTGTTTTCTCTTCCCCTCAGAAGAACAAAAAATTTTAGTTCGCAATTCTAGATGTAAATGTTTGTGATTTGGAGCTACTGACATTTAGCTTTTTTGTTCTTTATGTGGAAAAATCACTTTATATTGCATATCATTTTTTGGTTTGGCATTGACTATTGTGGTGTGACAGGTGGCTGATATTAAGAAGATGAATGGTCTGGTTACTGATTTCCAAATGTTTGCTCTAAAGACACTTCAAATTCCTTTACCAGGGAGGCATCCGCCATCTTCAATTCTGTCAAATGGTGTAGATAAACAAGGGTATTTCTCACTTGTTTTACTTGAGTGCCCTTTTTATTTAGTTTTGATTCATTTCTTAATTTGATTGCATTGGGCTTTCTACTAAATTAGGGGCGATCTGCCGATCTCTCAACCTGTCATCTGATTTTCCTGTACAAGGTTCTACTTGTAGAACTTCATATTTGTGCCTTATTTTCCCAATTTTGGTGCAGTGATAATTTCTTGGGATGCTATAAATCTCAAGTTGTCATAGCTCTTATTATAACATTAAGAAGCCCGTTTACTTCAGTTTTCTGTTCTCTGTTTTTATTTTTCTAATTTCTCAATTTTCTGTTTGGATAACTTGTTTACTTATACACTTCTCCATTTTTTTTTTTTATTAACGTTATAAAATTAACACAAGTTCAATTTCAAGTCATTTTTAGATCTTATATTTAAAATATTTTTGGATATGTTTGGTTTAAATGGAATACATATAATTTTTACTTTTAAGTCCAATGTGTGTAAGATTTTTACATTTGATATCCGAACCAAATTTATATCTAGATATAACATAACTAAAAATATATCTGAACCAATAAACTATTAAGTTCACTTGAAATTTAGTTTAGATAATATTAATATTTTTCTGAGCTAATATTTATAACATAACTATATCCAAATCAAACTTATATTAGGATATAACATAACTATATCCAAACGAATAATCTATTGATATCAATCAAAATCTAAAACTTGGTGTAGAGTTCAAGTTTTAATTGTTATTATGTGAATAATGTTTAACTTTGAGCATAAACAAATATAGTTATGTTTATATAAGTAGATGCAAGTAGAAAAGATAGAAGATGGTGATAAGTAAAAGAAGATGATAATGAATGTAATTATAGTAATGGATAAATATGTAAGTAGATAATGGTTAGAATGTGATTGTTGTATATATAGCCAATTAGATGATAGAGATTTTGTTTTCCATTTAGAGAACATAAAAAATAAACTAAAAATCTCTAGTTCTCTAGAAAATTGGAAAATGTTCCAGTTTTAAAAATGGAAAGCTGTGCTAGTAATTAGTAAACATCTGATTTCTATTCTCCAAATTTTCAGTTTTCTAGAAAACTGGAGAAATTCTCCCGTTAGTAAACGGGATAAGTTTGATATTCATATTTCAGGTGTTGGTTTAATACCATCTTGATCTTTCCTGTTGCCCCCTCCCTCTCTGTTAAATATGTTCGTTATATCTTGCTGCTGTATATGCCCAAACACCATTTGTTTGTGCCTTGTCCATATCTATGATGAACTGATTAAAATCGTTCCTGGAGAAGGCTTCACGAATCATGATAGCCTAGCCTGTGCCTTTTTATATTTACAAAACGTCCTTGAGCATGTCACAAGTTTTTTTTTTTTAAAGTAATTAATTTAGAATTTTTTATTTTGCATGTATAAGTTTCAAATTTAAGGTGGTGAATTGAATTTTATTCCTAGGTTTATCATCTACAATTAGCATTACAGTGTTCATCTTTCTGATCATTCTGTTTTCAATTTTCAGTTCCCATTTATATGGTCCATGTTTTTGTTTAATCCTATTTTAATGATTTTTTTTGGGGACAGTTGGGCCTTTGGGTTGAGGGAGTAGACCAATACTGGCTGAAAATGACGGTTGTTAAGATGTGTACAACCGTAGGCAGTGGTTTTGGTTGGAGATTTTCCTGTGCTTCTGCATTTGTACATGTGGGTTTTGCTCTAAAGCAACAATTAGCGATGGTGACAGTGTGACACACTGATATAATGCTTTTAGGATTGTAGCTTATGCTGGCAATTTAGGAACACATCATCTTAGATGAAGTTTGTATATAGAACTTATCTGATATAGCTTTTACTACAAGTGGGGATATAACTATTAGCTCTATTTTTGGGGTGACGCGGGAAACTCGCAGCCACTATCCAAAGGTGTGTACTGGGTAAACCCTGCCTAGGTTGCCCATTGCTTACCAGCTCAAACCAAAAAAGTTGAGATTCGAATTCGTGACCTTTTGATTACAAGTTTGTATCCTTAGCCATCTTGATTGGGTTACCGCCTATAACTATTAGCTCTTGATTCTATTCTTGGAGGTTGAGAAATGGTCATGAAAGGCAAAGATTTATGTTTTAATGATTACTTTAAGATGCACAAGTGGGAAAGTGGCTAACAGTGACAATTCTTTTTGCAGACCTAGCAGTTTGGAGCAGACCCAACCTAACCGTAGATACTCTGATATATTTGATTCGTTGCAGTCATTAAAACTGAAACCTTCTCCACAACGAAAAGTTTCTCCAGCAATGAGCAGTTTACAAGATTATTATGGTATTACACCCGCAAATCAGAAAAGTGCATCTGAAGGTTTTGAAATGGCTGTCTACCGGAAGGCAGGATTACACGATCCAGAGGATGGCCCATTTACCAACCAACCACCAAGTCTCCATGGGAAGTCTAAAAGTGTAGCAAATGGTTTTATGACACAGAATGGTGATTTGGTGGATCATGCATCAACCCAAGATGCTAAAGATAACGACTCAGATAGTTGGGCTGAGAAACTGGTCAGAAGGCGTCAAAAATCTGACGCTGATTTCTCGAGCACACCAGAAAGGCTGCTGAAGGAAGATAACAGTAGTGGCGGTGGGTTTTTGACCATAGCAGGAAAAGGTCTGGCTTTGCGGCCTAAATCAGCTAGTCGAACTGTCTCAGGTGCTGATGGTGAAGCAAGTTTGATAAATCCTATCCCTATCGGTTTGGGCGATTCACTTATTGCTGAGAATCTGGTAGGAGTTAGAAAGTCATCAAGCACATCAAGCTTGCAGGATTCAGATAGCAGCACACTGGCATCCCTGTGGCCAACACTCACTACTGCATCCATTACAAAACCAATCTTTGATGGCTTACCGAAACCAATTACAGGCCGAAGAAACAAGGCTGCACTTGATTAGTACAATTCTATTGGCATATCCCACTGCCTACTCCATATTTTCTTCATTATTTTAGATGGGCATCCATCATCTGTTATTTGGTATGGGAAAAACGGGGACTCTATACATAAGAAAAGTGATTATCAAATACAATGCTATACGTTTGGCTGAGGATGTTCGTATCTCCAGCTGCTGCCTGCTGGTGCTTTCAATGAACTTATCACTCAGGCTCGGTTGAATTTTGCCGTAGTTTGGTTTGTGTCCTGGAAGCACCCCAGAATCTGTATATTTGAGATACTTAGGAGCTAGATCTGTTTATTCAAAAACAGAATATAGTGTCTATATATGTATCATATATTCTTTTTGGAATTGGTATTTATTGTTCTGTTCTGACATCATTTTAGTATCTATTGGTGATATTATATTGAATTAGTACCTTAATATCAATAAGGTTTTTGAAATCATGCCATGTTTGGTAGGATGGAAAAAGTTTTTTAAGGAAGTCAATTTTTTTTTTTTTTTTTTTTTTTGAAAGAGGAAGTCAATTTTTTAAAATTTAAAGAAAATGTTTTTTCTATTGTTACGGTTATGGACTTTATTTTTCAAAGGAAATAGAATTCGTTATAGATGAGGAAAATATGTTTTTTTTTTTTCAGCAAATACCAATTTTGGTCCCACAAGTATTAACAAAATGACAGTTTTAGTCCACATGTTTAATTCCTACCAATTTTCATCCATGACTATTGTTTTAGTACCAATTTTCATCCACGACTATTATTTTAGTGTCAAAATTCATCACGTTGGTCACCCATTCATTTAAGGCATGCCGAAAAATGAAATTATTAAGGGTATCTTTGTCCTTTTCAAATTAAGATCCCAATTTGAGCATGAATAAAGGAATTTAAGCCATAAGATCTATCCAATTCGTAGTTCTCCTCCACAAATTAAGGTAAGATGAGGAGGAGAATTGCGAATTGGGATCGATTTTAGGGCTTAAATCTCTTTATTCTTGTTCAAATTAGAATTTTATGTTGAAAAAGATGAAAATGCCCTTACAGTTTTTAGATTTCGGCATGTCTTTAATGGAGGGGTGATCGACATGATGATTTTTGGTACTAAAATAATAGTCGTGGATGAAAATTGGTACTAAAACAATAATCGTGGATGAAAATTAGTAGAAATTAAACATGTGGACCAAAACCGTCATTTTGCTAATACTCGTAGGACCAAAATTGGTATTTACTCTTTTTTGTTCAACCAAGGTATTTTGTTTTCTATGATGGGAACGTTCAGTTACTTTCTTGGTTTATAAGTTAAGCAAAGCAAATAAGGTATTTTCATAAACCAAGCAAATTAAAGTATATCATGGATTTAATTAAAAAGTTTGAATTAGATGGCAAAACTTCGGTGAAGGTATTCCTATGTGGATGGATTTGGACAATGAAGATATAGATGTTGATCAAGTCAAGTATAGAGGAATTATTGGATCTCTACTTTATCTTACTGTTAATAGACCGGATATTTCATACCGCAAAGGTTTCAATTTAGTCTTGAAAGTCACTTTATGACAGCTAAAAAGATTCTAAGGTACTTGAAAGTTGGATTTTGGTATCCGAAATGTGGATCTTTTGATCTAGTAGGATATTCAGACGTAGACTTTTGCGGGATATAAGATTGATAGGAAAAGTACATCACTTATTTGTCAATTCCTAGGCAAAAGGTTAGTTTCATGGTTTAGCAAGAAGCAAAACTCAATACCAACTAGCAGTGCAGATGTTGAGTATGTAGCAGTGAGAAATTGTTGTGCACAAGTACTTTAGATAAAATAACAACTCAAAGATTATGGAGTAAGAGCCAAAGAGATTAACACCAAATGTATTAATCTACGTTGTTATCCAACAATTTTTCTCTCTAAAATTATTCTCTCCCTTCTCTCTAGGGTTTTCCTCCCTATACTTCTAGGGTTTGTCTTCTTGCATGATTCTCTTGTTTTCTTGCTCGTCCTTCAAGACTATTCACCGGAGATTTTTCGCAATTTCTACCAGCCGCTATAGAATTCTTAGTCGGCGTAGTTATACTGCTGTTATATCTCAAAGATTCTTCTCTGATCCTTTACGGCTTCTCTAGATGGCATCACATTTTAGCGTTGTAGCGGATGTCATGACACCATGAGCCGATCTTGTATTGGAGGGAGAGGAAGTCGACATGCAGCCGATGGACGTCGCTATGGTCGCGGCTGCCGCGAAGGAGGAATGGGACATTAGTAGGACGTTTTCTGACTGATCGACTGGTGAAGATCGAATACATGAGACATGTGATGGCATCAGTCTGGAGACTTGAGGGGTTCAAATATCTGGGGTGGAACCTAACTTGTTCATGTTCGTGTTCTACCAAAAGACGGACATGCAACGGGTCTTGGATGATGGTCCATGGTCGTTCGAAAACAGTAAGCTGGTGTGTAAACAGGTTAGTCATGGGAAGTTGCCAGGGCAAGAGGTGCTGGATGAGGTTGACATGTGGATATAGGTGTACAAACTCTCAATAGGTTACACATCTGATACAATTTTGAAGTAGATTGAAAACTTTATTGGTTCCTTTGTGCGGTGCGATGATAGACAAAGTGGTGGTTCATACATGACCTTTTATCGTATTAGGGTTTCTATCCATGTGGCTAGACCCCTCAAGCGACGTATGAAACTGATGAAATGGGACACTTCATGGTGTTGGGTAACGTTTAAATATGAGAGGCTGCACACTTTCTATTTTTTCTATGGGATAATAGGGCACACAGAAAAGTTTTGTCTAAAAGCCCGTGAGTCATCCTTACCTGTCGAACAGTACCCGTATGGCCTCTGGATGCGAGCTGGACAGTCAAGAGGGCCAAGGGCGATTGGTGAGCGTTGGCTGGTGCCGGCTAGGGGGCCATCACGCACCACCACGGAAGAAAGGTGTAACATCCATAATTTTTAAAACATTTAAAACCTACGAAATAAAGGCGAATCTATCATTATCCATCCAAACAAAGCAGAACTAACAACACAAGTGTCGAGGTGCTATGCCACGTCTAGGTTTGAGAACCTAGACGCACAGGCTAATCTACTAACAAAGCATAAATCCACAAGTTCATAAGCAAGTACAAATCAAGGCACGTAAGCCAACCAACAATTGCTAACTATCTAAGCTAGATCCTCGTATCCATCTAGCGCGCTAAGAAGCTATAGATCTGCACCTGAAAAACATACGGTGTAACAACCGTCAGCGAATAATGCTGGTAACCCACCCCAACTCCCACGCGTTAAGTATAATATAAGTAGATATAAGAAACCATTTTGAAACCGGAATACGTATATAATCCTAAACAAACTCTAGCTTCAAAACCAAGATCAAGACTCAAGGCATAACAACAGTTTTAGCATTACGAATCAGCATAAAGACACTAGCATGCAACCTAACTCACACGATAAGATAAACATAAGGCTCAGCAATAACAAACAATAACAACAACAAGTCACAACGACAAGCAAAGGCAACAACAACAATAACATCACGATCCATCCTTATACCAAGTTCCAACCTTTACTCCTCTCCATCCTTATATCAATTCCAACCTGTACCTCCAGGCCACCTTATAACGCCACCCCCTTATCCCTCCGGAGCACTTCATGGCTCCCCTCCAACATATCTCCAACATGCCACCAATCTGATAGCACCGCAGTGCCATTCACATGATTCGTGCCTCTAGCACTACTACCAAGGGGTCAGCGCATATAGCTCTGACATGGCACCGCAGTGCTTATAACTTGATCTATGCATTTAGCAAACTAATCAAGGTTGGTCCGTGCCTTCAGCATGATAACCGAATGGTCTGTGCCTTTATCACAATAACCGGACACTCGTTGTGCCAAACTCCAACAATTCTTTTCCACCATTCACATCCCTTTCTCATCGGGTATAATCAATCAGTCAACATGCACAACAACGCAGTGGCCACCGCTCAATAACAACAATCAATACACATCAACACATAGCAATGGATAACCAAAGGGAAGGCACAACAATCACCTCAACAAGTGACATCAACATAACACGCAACCCACAAGATACAACCTAGACTCTACTTCCCAAGATAACGAGACAACCACAAGCCACCTACGGGATCATGCAAATCTCATCCAAGGTCAACGTGATACTAACTTAACCCACATGCAACAATCACGAACCATAACTCCTAAAACGGTACCCGAAATATCAAACGAGACACATAAACATCCAACGGGAAACGGGAAAACACAAAACGAGACCAAACAACGCACCACCCCGCCCGTACCAACAGGTGTACGGCGGGTGGTCAACCACCCGCCGGTGGGCGGTACCATGTACCAGCGGGTGGTCGTCCACCCGCCGGCCGCCCGCTGGTACCATGGTGCGTACCTGGCGGGTGGTCAGGTAGGGGTTCGTACCTCCACCGACCCCCGCTGGTACGATGGTATCTTGGCACTTTTCCCACCCGGGAATTCATCCGTTAAACCCAAAACCAAGTCCAAATACATCCCAATACGCAACAATAACAACATAGGCTTGAACCACAAGAATTAAGCCAAGAAACCAACACAAACAAATCCTAAATTCATGCTCCTAACATATCAAGATTCAAGAATCAATTCCTAAACATGCAAGAACGACAAGAATCACAAGAACACCAAGATTACATCAGATAAACCCTAACGACAAGCTCTAGACATGCTCAAACGCAAGGTCACACATATAATACATCACAACATCAAGACCATCAAGATTATCAAATAAACACAACATAAACCCTAAGCAAAGCTCTATCAAGACTCAATCACAGAATCACACATACAATTATCAAAGGAGCCAATAGTCAAGATATAGCAAGGAAAATAGGTTTTGTAAGACTCTTAGCCCTAATTAATCATCCCTTGGCTATTAAGGTTCTTCTCTAAGACTTCCCTCCGATTGATCTCCCTAGACTTGGTGGTGGGAAATCCCTTTGGCTAGATTTCCTGGGCGATTCGTGTATTCGGTGTTATGAGAGGTGAGAGGGTTCTGATTGCTTTCTAATCCCCTATTTATAAGGTCATGAATCATAATCAGAGTCTGGTAGCAGAAGGTCTATTTTCCTTATTCTTATCGGGCTTATAGTCTTTAATATGGACAAGGGTCCACGGTCCATCGTGGACCACATTAATTAATTAAGGGGGTCCTAACCAATTTAAGTCCCTTTTAATTATTTATCCATGGGATTAATTCCACAATTAATCCGGGTTTGAAGGCCGTAACACCGGGTGTTACAAAAGGCATCCTGGCACTAATCAACCGTCGGGCTGGTTCGGTGGCAGTCGATGATGGTGTAGTCGTAGTGGCTAAACGACGCCGTGGGGCTCTTGATGGTAGGAGTGGCGTAAGCAACAAAAGCAAGGATGCGGCTATGTCTGATGTTTCAAAAAACTTGCAACTGGCGGGTTCTGGTTCCCAGACTTGCCTATCTCAATGAGTACGTTAAGTTCGAACTGTCGTGGCTTTGACAATCCACGTATAGTTTGCGAGGTAGTGGACATGGTGTCCTATAATCAGCCAGGTTTTTTTTTATTTTTTTTTTTAAATTTTATGGAAACCAAGGTGGGACAAGTACATGTAGAGAGTTTACGTGTCAAACTTGGCTTTGAGGGATTGTTTTATGTCAATGGTGTAGGGCTGAGCGGTGGTCTTACTTTGCTTTGGAAAACGAATAATATTGTGGATCTGTTGAGCTACTCTATAAATCATGTGGATGTAGTGGTAAGTATCCCAGGCATGGCTCAGTGACGTATGACGTGTTTTTATGGTTTCCCATAGTGTAGCTGTAACACCCCACTTTTCTTAAACTTATTTACAGATCTAAAACCAAAATCAAGATAAACTAAGCAGCGGATAAACAAACTTAAATAACAAACTAGTGGGAATGTCACCGCCACAACCACCTCTCCACGGTGATTGCACAGGCTAAGGATAGAACTAAATCATTAAGTCAAACTAACATTGAGATTACTTAATTAAAGTCACTTGAGGGAAAAACACCCCGGTGTCTATCACCAAACATAAGTATCATAAGTCTACAATCCATCATCATAACATCATAAAAACAAAAAGAGTTTAGACTATTAGATCTTCTAAACTAGTCTAACTCGATCAACTCTCAAACGCTGGGCCCACCTGAAAGGGGTTTTGCAAAACAACAAGTAGACAAGTAGAAAACACCCATTAGCACGAAGCTAAGTATAACCACACTCCACCCTGTAAAATACTACAGTATATACTTTGGAAAAACATTTGCTCACATCCTCAAATCAAGCAATCTCAACACTTAGACAACTTAAGATAAACAGGTATGCTTCAACGATAAATACTTATCAACATAATCACTCTAACACATATTCAACATAGCAAACTCATCATAACGAATTCATGCTATCAAGCAATTTCGTACTATCAATCAATAAGAACTTATTCTCATGTTTTCGAATTCTTATCATGCAAACTAGACATATAAGACATCAAAATGCAACTAAGGCAATCATACTCAATATAAAATCTCGATTAATCATTCTCATTATGCAATCTAGTGCAAATATTCTCGTTATGCAATCTCGTGCAACATTCTCATTATGCAATCTCGTGCAACATTCTCATTATGCAGTCAGATGCTATAGGATAAGTATACTTATACACTCTTTTGTAAAATAGAATACTTTTCTGTGGAGGTTTCTTATAGCCACAAAGACTCGCTTGCTTTCATTTCTTAGAGTCACAATGACTCGCTTTCTTAGAGTCGCAATGACTCGCTTTCTTTACTAATGGATGAGGTAGGAACTTCACCGTAGCGTGAACGAACCGATCCCGGTACGGCTTCTAGCCGACCTATGCTCAATTCATCCACCGAACCACTCTCTTGGTTCTAAACTCATCTCTGTGGAATCAGGTATCGAACTTTTAGTGTGCACACCCCCTAACCAGGATTCCAAGCCTGGCGGGAAGTTTTCAACCTTGTAACGTGTGAATACGCCGTGTTACATACACTTGGACCCAAATGTCCATTTCTTTCTTCCGAGAGGACGTAGTCCAAACGGGTCCTCCAAAACAAGGTTTTCCTCACCATAAATATATATATAGATATATCGCTCATGCATCTCATATATGCAACATTTAACTTATGCAAAAAGAATTGCACATACTTCACAACTCATTCTCAAAAGACAAGATAAAGATGCTCTACATGGAAATGAGATTTTTGGAAAATAATACTTAGGCTCACGTTGGCCACTTATGCACTTTTAAAACATGATATTCTCAAAATGGCATTTACTGTAACCATATGCTTCTACTTTCTATTCGCTCTGAAACTCAACAATTCAATAAATCATGCTTGAAACTCATAACTTAACAAATCTTCTCAAATACACTTAGCAAGTAGTTAGCATGCTATTTGAACTCAAAAATATACTCATAGTAAACATACTCAACATTATGAACTTGGCAGTGAACTTCAACAATTTATTGTAAATATTGTATGCTTTGCTAGCAAAAACCAACCATTTATACTCATGCTTTTCTAACAGCTCTTATTCACAAAGTGTTCATGCTTCTCTATTCAAATACTCACATATCATCAAGAAGGTAAAGGCAAGCAAATCCCAAAAGCAGAGAACTCAGATTAACATTTCTGTGAAGTATTCCATCACAAATTCTACTATAGCATGCTCATTTCTAATCCAAATTCAACGAAATCAAAGCCCAAACGTGCGTCAAGATGGCCCCGAGGTACCGAGCCGCAAGGGCCCGTGACACCTGGTCCGAAACGACACGTAGCTGAGCCGCAAGGGCCCGGCCACTGCACAGGGAGCAACTCACGGACCTTGGGGCGGGGCTCAGCTAAGCCCGCCCCCTTGAACCGCCAGATTGCCGGCTCTAGGCAACGCCCCTCTCCTAGGGCCGTTCCCTAGGCCCGGCTGGCCACGGCTCTAGCCAACAGTTTCCTTGTTGGGCCGTTGGCTGGGGCTGGGGCTGGTGCATTGTCTGGTGCACACTGCCTGTGCACTAGATGGTTTCTTCTCACCTACAAATCAAACTCATGCAATTTTAACACCTCCAAAACCTCAACAACACATCATAGACAAGTAATAAATCACTTCATAGCTCAAACACTTCAAAAATCTAGCATTTCTACTCATTTCTACCTATGAAACAAAGGCTTCATAGAGCCAAAACTCAAGATGGGAGTCCATGGGGTTATACATTTGTTGTCTCCTCTTCTTGTTGGGATTCTTCCTTCTTCCCAAGTCAGCCACTACCTCCTTCACCTCCTAGACTCCACAAACAAACCACACAACAACCCTTAAGAACTAGAACTCAGAGATGCAAGATAGAAGGAAGCAGAGAAGCAATGGAAGGCTAAGATTGGATGAAAACTTACCGTGTTTTCTTTTGGTTCTCTTGCAAAGCTTTGGAGAGAAAAGGTTAGGAATCAAGAGGCAAAGGTCTAATGTCTCTCTAATATATAGGGGCACTAAACCCTTGGAGAAACCACAATGATTGTTGGGGGGGGGGTGGCAAAAATGGCAAGAGCTGGCTAGAAATTGTCTCAGGCAAATGCATTAGAAGCTTGTGGTTCACCATGCAACATGGACCCAAGTCTAGAAGGATAGTTTTAAAGAGTTTGGGGGTCAAAATAGATTTTTCCAAAAATGATTTCTATACAAACACTTGGTTCAGGTTTCTCAGATTTCTCCCGGTCTCACTTAGATAGGCTTCACAGTTTAAAATTTGGTACGCGAAGTACCCAAAAATTTAGGATTTTGGAATTAAAATAAGTTCCAGTGTTGAATTAATTTAAAATGTAACTCAAAATAATTTATTCAACACCAAATTCATCTCAAAATTTTTATTGAAGTGAAAATGGCTATTTTGGAATTTCTTAAAATTGGATTTATAAATTAAATTTTGAGTTGTCACAGTAGCAATAGAAAAGATTTTTGGGACCTCCTAAGATCCCTAGCGCCTAATTCTCTGCTTGCATGGGTGGTCATTGGTACTTTAATGACTTATTGTATCAAACCGATAAGTGTGGGGGGATGGGGGATGGGGGAGGAGTCCCTTACCCTGAGAACCTCCTTCACGGTTTTGGGGAGGCTCTAGATGATTGTGGCCTTCTGCAAATGTCAATGGAAGGGTACCCTACACTTGGGAAAGGAGCAGTGGCGCTGAAGCCTGGGCTACAGAGTGGTAGCTACGGATGCCTGGCGTAGAAATCTAGAGGACGCGAGGGTTTTGAATATTCTTACTCGCTCCTTGGATCATTTTGCTTTGTTCCTTGGTATTCATGGTGCTAGAAGATGTGGTTGGCGTGCAAGGCGGAGGTTTAGGTTTGAAATGGCTTGGTTACATGATGTGGGGTGTCGTGGTGTGGTGGAGGAAGCATGGGTTGAGAACCGTGGGGGCAGGGGGGGGGGTGTTGTTACATTGTGTGCAAGAGTGTAGGGATTGCCTGCTAGCTTGGGGAAGTGATCACTTTCAGAATTTGGGTCAACATAAGAAATTGTTTCGTGGGGCTTTGGTTAAGCTAAAGGGATGCATGAACCCTTCCTCTCTTGCTGAGTATCGTAGGCTTGATTCGCAGTTGAGTTGCTTGGAAGCTCAAGAAGATTCCTTTTGGAAACAACGTGCCAAGTAACACTGGCTGAAGGGCGCATACGCTAATACAAAATTCTACCACAGGTATGCATCCAACCCTAAGAAAAAAAATACTATTACATCTCTCAAGGATAATAGTGGAGTCTGGGTGGAGGGAGATGGTATACAGTCTATTATTTTGAATTACTTTCGTAATATTTTCACATCATCCTATGACACTAACACCATTGATGTAAGTTTTTACGATTCTATTAATCCCCGTATAATGCAAGCACAGAATGATATGCTCCTTCGTCCTTTTGAGGAGGAAGAGGTTAAGGCTGCCTTGTTTTCTATGTTCCATGATAAGGCCCCTGGACCTCATAGAATGAACCCTGGTTTTTATCAACATTTTTGGGATGTGGTAGGAAATGGTGTTTCCACTTTTGTATTACATTGCTTGCACACTGGTGAGTTCCCTAATGTCTTAAATGACACGAATGTGGCATTTATCCCTAAGAAGAACACCCCTGAGTTTGTAACGGACCTTAAGTCAATTGCTCTTTGTAATGTAGTCTACCAAATTATTGCTAAAATGATTGCTAACAGAATGAAGCCTATGTTAGATGGGACTATCTCATAGTCAAAAAGTGTGTTTATCCCTGGCAGACTAATCATAGATAACATCTTGGTGGCTGCTGAGGAGAGGCACTATCTGAGAAGGAAGCAATTGGGTATGGTAGGCTGGGGAGCTTTAAAGCTAGACTAGATATGGCTAAAGCCTATGATCGCATGGAATGGGGGTTCTTGAAACGTATGATGATTGGCTTGGGTTTTGCAGAAGGTTGGGTGAGTTTGATTATGAAGTGTGTCACCACTATTTCTTACAATATTTTGGTGAATGGTGCCAATCGAGGGTAGGTAATCCCTACCCGTGGGCTCAGACAAGGAGATCTTTTATCACCCTATCTCTTTATTATTTGTGCAGAAAACCTCTCCCTACTGATACAACAGGTACGGGTCACCGGATCTATCCATGGTTGTAGAGTTTCTAGAGGAGCGTCTGCCATCTCACATTTGTTCTTTGCTGATGATAACCTGTTATTTTTCAAAGCGAATGCGCAAGAGGCGGAGGAGATTAAGAATTGCCTACACAGGTGTGATAACCTTTCTGGCCAGGTAGTCAATTTTCATAAATCCAACATATGTTTTAGCAAGAACACTACTACTATTGACTAGGAATATGTGGCAGCTTTGTTGGGGGTACGCAAGCCAATGATTTTGGTAAATATCTAGGTTTATCCTCTTTCGTGGGAAAGAATAAACATGTAGTGTTTTCTTATATTGATGACAGGATTAGACAAAAGTTGTGGTCATGGGATAAGAAACTTTTGTCACGTCCATGGAAGGAAATACTGCTTAAAAGTGTGGCTCAGGTAATGCCTACTTTTTCTAGAGTGTTTTCTTTCTCCCTGACTCCCTATGTTTGGCAATTGAAAGAGCCATGAATCATTTTTGGTGGAGTTCCGGTGGTACAGATAAAAGAGGTATTCATTGGATGGCTTGGGATCATCTTTGTGCCCCTAAGAAGTATGGTGGACTTGGTTTCAAGGATCTTCATGCGTTTAATTTGGCAATGTTGGAGAAACAATCCTAGCATTTTCTTACTAAAACACAGAGTCTTGTGGCTCGTGTCTACAAAGCGAGTTACTTCCCTAAAACTTTTTATACTGATGCTTCTTTAGGCAGTAACCCAAGTTTCTGTTGGAGGAGTATTATGGCTACACATGAGATGGTTTGTAGATGGTGAGGCGCATGATTGGAAATAGTGAGACCACGTTAGTCTGGGGTCATCCTTGGCTTTTAGATGCCTCAGGCCCAATGGTTAAAACTATTATGCCTACCAATCTATAGGGATCTAAGGTCTCTAATTTGATTGATAGGGACAAATCGCTTAGGATTTACCTCTATTGAGAGACATTTTTATTCTTGAGGATGTGGAGAAAATTATTAGAATCCCAATTAGCCCCTCATATGATGATTCATGGTACTGGTATGGGGATTCTAAGGGATGTTATACAGTAAAAAATGGTTATAGGTGCATTAAGGGTGATGTTATTGAGGACAATGGCGCTTTTAACAAATGGTCTTTAGTTTGGAAGATTAAGGTCCCCCCCCCCCCCCCAAAGTGGAGGACCTTTCTCTGGGGAGCAATAAGAGGAATCCTCCCTACAACTACCAACTTAATTATGAAAAGGGTGGAAATGAGTTCTTTATACCCCATGTGAAGATCTCAACATGAAGATATTATGCATGCTCTTGTGTGGTGTGATTTCTCTAAGCGAGTTTGGCATGAATCAGGAATTCACCTCCCAAGTGTGAGTGGAGACACGTTTTCTTCATGGATTAACAATGTTATGGAGGTGGAAAATGGAGACACGGTTGTTGTGGTGGTGGCAGTCCTGTATGGGATTTGGAGCGCTCGAAACAGCGTTGTGTGGGACGAGAAGCTGCCTAGACCAAAGGCGTGCTAGAGATTGGCGTGTTCAACGCTGTCTTCATGGAGGCAGGTACATAGCAAAGGATCTGAAGCTACAGCCGCGATTCTGGTGACTTGCAGCATCCCCATGCACCGACTGCAGCAATTCCCACGCAAATTACCCCTCAACTGCCTTATTCATGTTATTTCGACGTAGGATTTGACCCAACAACGCACAAAGCAAACCTATGGTATGCTCCTCCTCTCTTTCGAAGGAGTGTTCGTAGCAGCCGCAAACGGAGTCTTACCCACTTGTACATGTCCCTTTGTGGCAGAAACTTTGGCATGCAAGGAGACACTATTTTGGCTAAAGAACTGCGGTATAACTACAGCTTAGATTCACACTGATTGCTCTTCTCTCCACCGAAATTTAATGTCTAGTACTATTGATATTCGTTCTTATGTAGGGATTGCCAACAATGATTGTAGAAATGTATTGAGTCAGTTTTTAGCTTTATCTATCTCATTAGTTCATAGAAACACTAATAATCTTGCTCATTCACTAGCTTCTAAAGCCTATTCCCGAGCTAGCTCGTTGTATTGAGATTCTTACCCTCCTAATTATGTTGATATTCTTATGCAATAATATAGTCTCGTTTTATTTTCAAAAAAAAAAAAGAAAGAAAAAGATTAGCACCAAATGTGATAAGACTAGTACAATTGCAATCACTCACAATCTGGTGTTACACCCAAAGACTAAGCATATTGACATCAAGTATCATTTATTCGTGATCATGTGGAGAAGAAAGACTTCATCTTGGAGTATGTCAATACAGATTTTTAGTTAACTAATAGTCAGACCAAACCTCTCTGTGAAAGCATATTTGCCATGCTTAGGCCTGAACTTTGAAATATTCCGTTACCAAAGTTTACACTGACGGAATACAATGATATTTGGGAAAAATAAATGATATAATAGAGGGTAAAATAGGAAAAAAAATATTAAAATCAAAATAATATGAACCGTTCATTTCAACCAACAATTACACCAATATTTTTTAGTTCTCCTTATTGACCTAACTTTATTGACCCAACTTTATTGACCCTTATTAAGTTTGTAGATTATTAAGTTTGTAGATGTATATGTAGATATTTATAGGAAAAATAGTTAAATAAGCCCTTGGACTATTTATGAAAGTACAATTAAGCTCTCGAACTATAAAAAAAAAAAAAAAAAAAAAAGTTCCAATTAGAAACCTGAGCTTAGAAAAAAATGTGCAATTAGCCAATTTGACTTGTTGTTATAAGTAACCTTCAAGTTAAAGGTAATTGGAATGACACATCAATATATTTTGATTACTTAGATGTCCAATTCATATCATAACAACAACAACAACAATAATACCCCCTCTGTCCCATTTTATCTGTCTTACTTACTATTTATTGAGTCATATTTTCTTTAATATTTTTACTTATTTTTAAATTTAATTTTATTTTTGTGTTTAATAGTACTTTTAGTGTAGTTTTTAAATATATAAATTTTGTATACTAATACTAAATTTAATATTATAAAAAATTAGATTAAAAATAACTTCAGTCAAGTCTCGTTAACCGAACCAAGACACATAAAATGTGACGGAGATAGTAATATAATATTATGAATAGTTCAGTCGCTTATTTGATCATTATCTCTTATTTATATTTATTAGTAGATAAATATAGGATAATGTTCTTTTGTACTAAAAAATGCAATTGAAATCGAGGTGCATATTCGAAATTAGATATTAGACATTAACACAAATTAGTAATTACCGCAATTATTTTTATTTTTATTTTAATATAATAAATAATAAATAATAAATAATAAATAAAAGGGGTTTAGCCGTTTAGGTAAGAAATGCAAAATAAAATGTGAATCCAATTGGCTAAACCCAAAACCCTTTTGCCGAACACAAAACCCTCCGTTATTTCCTCGTATTGCAGTTCGCAGCTTCTTCAAGCAAGCTCGCTCCTCTCCCCGTGCTCTCTACTTCCACAACCATGGCGAAAAAGAAACAGAGACCTCTCCTCTCTTCCTTCACTCCCGACGGCAATTACCTCGCCCTTTTGTCTCCCGACGGCGGAACCATAACAGTAAGCTCTCTTGCTTCTTTGTCGATTTTCTGCCGATGTTTTTTGCTTTGCTTTTCTTTTCTTTTTCCCCATGATACATACTCGAAACCAATCATCTGTTATCCTAATTATGCACACAGATTACTTCTAAATATGGTATTGTTTTTGCATACATAACTACGTGGTAATGAATAATGATTGATGTTTGTGATTTCTGATAATGTAATTGATTTCACCCATCGATTTTTCTATTCTTGATCTATTCCGGGTTTAGATACGCTTAGGTTTCTATTTGATTGCTGCAACAAATGCTATTTTAAAAAAAAAAAAAATTAATTAGGCATTCAACCTGGCAGAGAATATTATGTTGGGATTTTTTTTTTTCCTTTAAATTTTGTCAATTAAGATTAATCCAATGGTAGGAAATGCTGAAAAGTTGAAACTTGGGACTTGGGGAGAGTGTAGTGAATCATATACTCCTATCTGTGTCCTGATGCAATTTTTTGAAATTCTTAAAACAAGTGGTCTTGGGAAGGTTTTTTGTTGGGGGACCTGGATTTGGTAGTGTTGTAGAGTGAAAGTGCTTGTGCTTGGACTTTTCCTTTTTGTAACTGCTATTGTACTATAGCCTTGCATATAGTTTTACAATACTTACATAGTTACATGTATGCATACTTTGCTGTTATTATTTACCCCTTTTGGAAATAACACATGCATATTCCTTGCCCAATGTGACAGCATATAATGCATTTGCTATTTGCAGGTATGGAACACAAGTGATGGAAGTTTATTTGCTGAGTGGAAAAAATCAGATGAGAATTCTGGAGATAGTTTTTCCTGTATGGCATGTTGCCTTGCAGGAAAGAAGGTAGCTCATGCACATTAGGAAAAACTTCATTATTTTGAACTTTTTATCTGATGTTAGACTTTTGTTATGATTGTTCTTTGTTTAATTTTATTTTCATTTTTCAGCGAAAAAAAGAGCGACGAAATTGCGTAGTAGTCCTTGGCACAGAGAATGGAGATGTTTTAGCCATAGATATTTCTGCTGGTGCTATGAAGTGGAGATCTACTGGATCCTTTCCTGGGTATGTTGTTTTGTATGTGTTCTTTATTTTTCATTTTTCATATCATAAGCATTATATAGAGGAATGAATAGTTCTCAGGAAGCCCCCTTGGACAATATTCAAAATCCCAGTTTTTAGCTCGTTGGATGCTGTTGAATGCACCAGATAGTATCAACAATTCTCTTATTATTTTGCTTTGTTGTACAGTGGAATTTCTAGTTTGTTCTTCACCAATAATTGCTCTAGACTATGTGCTATTGGCTCTAATGGTGTGGCATTTGAAATGAATTTGGCATCTGGTGAACATATAACAGAGATCAGACTTTCAAAGAAGTCCATCTCCTCATCAGCACATTCATCCGGTGAGTATGCCATTATATTAACTTTTCCTGATAAACTATAGACTTTTGTTTGATGCATCTCCTGTTGTAATGAAGATGAGAGAACTGTGGCTGTGGTTAGTGATAGGGTGCGGATTTTGAGCATGGAAACTGGAAAACAGTTGGTTAAGTTTTCCTCTGACTTGGTAAGTTCTCTGAATTAATCTATTGTTATGCGTGCTTTTTAAACTATCAACATTAATCAGTTTTTGGGTGTATTGCTGCAGGCTCCTGTGCATCGCATTTCACTATCAGATGGTGCCAAGTTCATTGTCATTTCTGGGAATGGTGGAAAACAACTTCAAGTTTGTAAGGCCGATATTAGTGGAGCGGTTGTAAGTAGCGGGCCCATTCTATCAATGAAAGATTCCCCAATAATATTTGAATGCAAGAACAGAGGAGAAGATGGTCTAGTTGTCCTCTCACTTTCTGAGGCATGTGTATGTTATATTTGGAATTTAAAGTCTGCCGCGGACAAGACTGTAAATGCAACTAAGATCACTGTGAAGGGCAAGAAAGGCCAACTAGATCAGCAAAGAAGTGGAAAGGCCAAAAAAAGTCATGTTCCCATTATAGCTGCCAGGCTAGATTTATTAGAGGAAAGTGAGCAATTGCATGTGCGAATTGCATTTGGTTCTATTGACTCTCCTCAATTTACAATGGTAGACATTGCTACCCCAGGGGAGGATATTGTCATAGCTGCAGACAGTCAGTTTGTGAATACGATTGCTGCTCAAGAAAGAGGAATTCATGGTGAAGAATCTGTTCTTGAAGGTAATTGACATTTTTTACTCCTTGCTGGCTAGTGGTAGTTTCTCAGTTATGATGTCTAGGATTTGTTAACATATTTTGCAAATATGTTGTTGCCTAGCTTTTCTTTCAAGGAGTTTAGGTGGAAGTTAAAAGTTATGATTCTTTGCAAGACACGTTATTGATGCAGAAATAAGTTCATTGACTGTAGTGAATTCTCATTCATGCTTAAACATGTTCTTCATGGAATGGACATTAGGATGGAGATGTTATGTATCTAGTAGAAGTATCTGGGCTCAATCCCAAAGGAAACAGAAAAATAAGCAGGCATCTGATTTCAATATAAGAAATGGATAAATGGCGATGTAGTGTCCACGACTTATTTTAAACCCTAATTTTGGTGTTTGTTCCATGTACGTCTCATTTTCTTACATTGCCCTACTTTTTGGTTCTCTTCTCCATTATCTTCATGGATGGATTACTGTTATGATTTATTTTTTTTTCTGAATTCCACCTTTTCCTTTAATATTACTTTCCACATTATGAAATTTCTATCATGTTCTTTTCCAAATTCTGGATTTTCTATCCTGATTAGTTGGGTACAACTTGGACAGCCTTTAGATGTTAGAATTAAAATTTATCTTCTGTTTTTCTCTGCCACACGTTCTGTCATCAATGGACATTACAGAATTGTTGACAATAATATGCAGGTAACAGTAGTCCTGCTAATGGAGTTGAATATAATGATGATCTAAATGAGCCAACTATGGGCGAGAAACTTGCGAGTCTCAATTTGGTAGATGAAAATGAAGCTAAAGCTAATGGACCACTAGTTCCTTCAGCAGAAACAAAGCCTCCAAGTGCGGATTCAGTTCATGTACTGCTTAAGCAAGCACTGCATGCCGATGATCGAGCCCTTCTGATAGATTGTTTATTCAGACAAGATGAGAAGGTCCTACTGTGTCTTCTATTCCCTTTGTAGTAGCTATTTTTTGGTGACAAGTTTTGTGGATTTTGTAATAATTATATTTTTCCTGCAGGTAATTGCAAATTCTGTTTCTTTGTTAAATCCATCTGATGTTATCAAGCTTTTGCAGTCCCTTGTATCCATAATTGAGTCAAGGTAAAAGATCACGAGTGAGAGATTTTGAGAGAGAGAGATCCAAGTGCGTGTATAATCTGAGGTGTTTCTTTTGCAGGGGTGCTATATTGGCTTGTGCCCTTCCTTGGCTGAGAAGTGTACTTCTTCAACATTCAAGTGGAATAATGTCTCAAGAATCTTCTTTCCTTGCTCTCAATTCTTTGTATCAGGTCAGAGGAGACACCTATCTTACCTTTGGTGGTGCTAATCTGTACAAGGAATAAAACTGTGGGGGAATATCTGCATGAACATATGAGAAACTTAACAATGTAGAAAAAATAGAAACTTTGGGATATCAGTTTGCTAATTGAAACTTTGGCCCAGCCAAGATGGCAAGAGATCCACACTTGTTACCACAAGGTCACGAGTTTGAATCCTTGCCCCCTTGGTTTGAGCCGGTCAGCTATGGATGATCTAGGCTGGTTATTTCATTGTGGTCCTTTGCCGGCTAAAGTCAAGGCGGGGTTTACTCACACTCGAAAGGGTTGTGGGGTTTCCCTCGTCATCCAAAGAAAAAGAAAGTTAATTCTTCCACTAGATGTCATAATAAAATAGCTTTAATCTAATTTGGGAAGGGAACATATTTTGAGCGCTTACTATCAATTTGTGCAATGTGCAGCTCATTGAATCCCGTGTTTCTACTTCAAGCCAAGCTCTTCAGTTAGCCAGTAGTTTAGATTTGCTCTATGCTGGAGTAAGTGTTGTTACCAATTTAATCCAATTCTCTTATTTATTTATTTATTTGGACATCAATTCGTTATGAGAGTAGAATACTTAACTTTTAGCTCATACGTTTGTTTTTATTGCACAGACGATTGATTATGGCACAGATGAAGATGGTGGTGGTGCTGATGTAGTCCCTTTTATCTACGAAGACAATGATGAAAGTGAGGAAGAGGAAGAGGGCTCTGAAGTTGCCATGGAAACCGAAAGTGATGCAGAGAAGAAAGAACCTCAAGTTTTCAGCGATGTGAGTGATTTCGAAGGAATTGAAGAGGAGATGTAATTGAAGCGATAGAATGGTGAAAACATAGTTGGAAGCAGGAATTATCAGAAACCATTGCATAATGGTTTAACCACACAAGTATGAGAATATATGAACCTAACTGAAAGAGGAAGAGGAAGAGGCTATTGAATTCTCGGGGATATACTTTGATCTCCAGAATGAACATTATTGTTGACGGCATTCTTTGTTAGTCTTAACTAATTATATTATTGTGTTTTACAGTACTTTTATGTATTTAAATGAGAAGTTGTGCATTTTGAACGAATTGAATGAAATTATTTATACTCGTCTTTTGACCATTCTGCTGTAATGCTTCCTATGCATTGCGGAGAGTCAAATCCATGACTTTTGACGAAGAATGTGCACTAAAAGTCTAAGCTGATAGTTAGATTGTACATTAATGGTCATATACTTTACAAATGTTACTTGTTTCTTTTCTCTTGGTTATTTATATCATGATCTAGGACTATCAAAATGATGAGGTACTGAATTCATACTCGTATTGAATTTCATAATACAAGATACAATATAAAAAATTACAACACAAGACATACATACACATGTTATATATTTATTTATTTTTCAAACTTGATTTAGGTACATAATTTCACAACAAAGACACATAAATTCATAACACAAACGCAATTACTAATTTATTTCGTAGAGATAAATATACTCCACTTGAAAGACAAATTAACTTAAACCAACCAGCAAAGGTTTTGATGGAACAAGAACTAATAGATGAA
The DNA here is from genome assembly GCF_001879475.1 of Ipomoea nil. Taxonomy (NCBI): domain Eukaryota; kingdom Viridiplantae; phylum Streptophyta; class Magnoliopsida; order Solanales; family Convolvulaceae; genus Ipomoea; species Ipomoea nil. The sequence goes on along the minus strand of NW_017619118.1, from coordinate 570,400 downwards.
TAAATATTATATATTCCCCCCTAAATTAAACAACGAACAACTAATAATACCGAACTTATTTTAGGTCAACTGCTCTCCAACTTAGCATTTGCCGCAGCCGACAAGAACTTCATGCAAATGGGAGCTTTAACGCCGGCCAAAGCAAGTATAGCCGCCGGAATTCCCCACAAGGATTCGCCGCAGATCAGCCCAGACGCCACCGCCGGCCCAAAATCCTTGGCCTGCTGCTTGTTCTTCCACCGCCAAACAAACAGAATCAAGCTCCCAACGCACATGTCAATGGCGAAATACCCCCCGAGGTAGAACGGAATCGCCATGCACATCGGGTTAGGAATGAAGCGGTAAACCCTGTACTTGGTCTCATACTTCCTCAACACCTCGCTAAAAATGTTGATCGCGATGGCCGCAACGAAGAACCCGATCGCAAGGTTTAGGCAGTTGGTGGGGAGGGAGCCAAAGCCGTCGACTCCGAGCAGGGCAATGGCTCGATAGACGGCGGCGTAGGGGGCGGGGTAGGCGCTGTTGCTGTCGCCCAAGGGATACGCCTTGTAGAAAATCCAGAAAACCAGAGGGGTCAAGGTGCAGCCCATGGCGGTTCCGGCGACTTGGCTGAAGAACATGGCCAGAGGCGAAGCCAGGGTCAAATACCTGTGAAAAAGTAGAATGAATTGCATTAAAGAAAGTTATACAGAAGGTACATTGCTGAAAATTATGGAATTTCCGACCACCTGAAGTGGTCAGAAATAGCAATAAAGGTTTGTTGGTCGGAATAAGACTTTTGACTTTAAAATCAGGTGGTCAAAAATTCCATAATTTCCATCAGTGATACAAAACAACAAAGAAGACTAACCCAGTCTTGAAATCCTGCATCAAATCCGAGGTCGTGGAAACGATGCTCATCATCACCCCGCAAGACGCCAGCCCGGCGAGAACCCCGCCGTTGTCATGGCCGACCCAAGAACTGAAAATCAAGATCGCAATTTTTCCGTAGTTGGACGCCAGGGACCAATCAGTGAGGCCGCAGCCATAGGCGTTGCAGAAAGCTAAGATGGGAGCCATGGCGTACGCCACCGCAATGTGGTACCATTTCAGCGGCGGGAAGATGAAGGGCACGGCGATGATTGCCACGGCCGCCAGGGCGATGTATCCTCCGACTGCGACGGCGTTGGGGATGGAGTCCTTTAAGAAGTTATGGGTTCTTCTTTGCCCGTCGAAGTCTTCAAGTTGGGCACCTTTACCTTTGTTAAACTCGTCGTCGACGGGGAGAAGAGATGCAGGGCCGTTCTTTTCCGACCGGCGGCGCTTCATGAAACTTAGACCCGTCACCACCATCATGTAAAAAAAGTTGAAAAGCCCATCTCCAAGCATCATGGCAATAGCAAGAAAAACCTATTAAAACCCAATCAAAAACATGCATATGATTAATTATGTGCCACTTCATCCTCTTAATTCATAATTATAAAATGCAGTCCCGAGACATAGCTAAATAGTGACTGTACGTGGTTCTATTCAATCAGTGAGTTATACCGTGTTCAGTTTCAAAATAAAAAATATAGAACCTATTTGGTAAAATAGTTAGCAGTTAATTTTGATTTGTTTAACCATTATTAGTTGTTTGACTTTGTTAAACAATCAATATAAATGTTGGATCAATTAGCTTTTTATAACGATTTATTGCTCCAAAAAGCTAATATTCAAAAAGTTGCTCAATGATTTCAATTAGCTTTCCTAGAAAGTCATTAATTTTGAATATAATCCACTATCAGCTAACAACTAATTTATCAAACAACTTTTTACAATCAACAAATACTATCGATTAATCAAATCTACTAACTCAATCAGCCAACATCTATTTACCAAACAGGACCATAATCTTTTCTTATAAAATGAAATTCCCTCTTACCTTGTAGCCTTGGATGCCCTTAAGGCTAGATGAAGAGAGGTTAGGAGGGTACCAAATACCCTCCTTTGTGTGAATGATTGGCCAAATGATCCCCCATGAGATAATGGCTCCAATAAGCAATGAAACATTGACCATAATAGGGCACAGCATCCCAACACCAACATATGTTGAGGAGAAATCAAAGTAGAATCTGAATAAATGAATGATTCAGCATTGTCATCATCATCGGATTTCTCAAAAACAAAATAAAACATGTTTAAAAAACTCCATTTTTATTATAATTATAATAATTATATATATAATTTAAGTCCCAGATTATTAATTAAGAAGTTACCTTTGAGCATAGGCTTTGAGGCCAAAGGTTGGGAAGCTTGAAAAGCCACAACCATCATCAGCAGCAAAGAACCATTGGAAGCCTCCAAATAAAAAGCTAAAACTAAAGCATTTGAAGAGGGCTGCCACTTGTTGCCTCCATTAACACAAATAATTAATGTATCAGCTACCATAAAACATCATTTAATTTGGAGATCTTAATTTATAAGCATATATATATATATATATTGTATGGACTTACTTTGCAAGCTTTGCACCGTTGGGAGTATGAAAACTATTGATAAGGTAAGCAGTTGCAGTACCACTGGGATATGTCAGCTTGTATTTCAATATCATCATCTAAAAACATAATTAACCAATTTCATAAGATATTTGAAAAAGAAAAATAATGGTGAAAACGCAGCATAACTTAGCTATAAAATGTAGCTAGTCTACGTTGCATCAATAAAATGACTTACAAAAATTATAAAAAGGACTTCAATACTTTCTGTAAAAAATTATTTTTTAAAACATATTTTATTTATTCTATTTTCAAAATTTTTTGTTGATTTCCCTGTCATGTGTTCTATTCAAATTTAGTAGAGTGGAAAATTCCAGCAATTGGTAGCTAGGGAGATTGTTGGGCAGAGGCCGGTGAAGAGCCAAGCTAAGTCTCCTCTCGTAAATGTGAAGGCCAGGTATAAGAAAATAAAGTTACACTTTCGCTGAGAGTTATAGTGATAAACACTTGACCCTAACAAATGGTATTAGAGTCAAGTGAGAGGGGGAATCGTTGGGCAGAGGCTGGTGAAGGGCTGGGACTAAGAGAGTCAAGTTCAGCAAAGCGTTTGATCCTAACAATTTCAGAAGAGAAATATTCTACAAGCTAAGCAAGCAGAAAGCTAAGATAAAATATGAATTAGGAAAAAATAAATAAATAAATTGATTACCTTTCTCAAGGGCACAATTGAGAAGAGACCAACAAAGCTCACAACATAGAGAAAGGCAAGCATCCAACCAATAGAAAGTGTCTTCACGTTGTTGGGAATATTTCCTGATTCTGCCTGTGCTGCAATTGTTGGGCTCATGCCCAACATGTAACTTGCAGTCCCACCTGATATGATTTCAAAACATTTCTCATTAACAATTTTGACAATAAGGATTTGGTCTTCTATGTTGCTATAGATGACCTAGAATGTATGTGTATCATTTTTACTTTTAACACAAAGTTTTATGAGCAATATATATATATTGTTAAAGGTAACACAAACTCATGTCCTAATTACACCATACAAATTAGCTTATAAGTGTAGATATAACCTAAGTCTTATATTTTGGTCTAATTTTTATCAGATGGGAATGCATCAATAGGGGTAGGATGGAAAATAATTTTGTTTTTTTTTTTTTTTAAATATTAGGTTAAGGAAAATGACTGTTCCCCATAATTTTGTCCGCCCCTAAGCACCCTTTATTGATATTACTAAGTTAAAAGGCTCACTAAATTATTATTTAAAAAAAAAAAGTTGAATAGTCAAATTGTTTTTATTGGTGAAAAATATTTTCATACATAGATGGTAAAACAAATAAGGTGAAAAATGCAAGGGAGGCTAGCATGGTTATTTTTTGAATGCTACTAGCTCTATTACATTGTAGTATCTGTTCATATACTTTCTCAACCTACTGAAACACAAAGAGCCAATAACGCCTCCACTGAGGCTCGAACTTACAACCTTCCAAATGGAAGTCCAACCCGGCTAGCATGGTTATTTAGTTTATTCTTAGTGTAAAAGTGGTGCTATTGAACTTTTATGTAAGGGTTTTTTTTTTTTTTTTTTTTTTTTCAAACTATATGGGTACTATTGCATTATAAGTACAATCGAATTATTTTCAAAAAAAAAAAAGTACAATCGAATCGAATCGAATTAAATAATTAATAACAAATTATATATAGAAATTTTAAATAATTATTGAATATCATTATATTATTACCATGAATGTGGGGTTCAAATCATAATCAAGGAATATGCCACCTATAGTAATTTATACAATAAATAAACATCCGAGATTCAATCAAATCTTATTATTTTATTTTTGGACACAAAAAATATGAAATTAATTTCCAAATATATCAAAATTTACAAATTAAACACACTCCTTTCTCCATGAAATGAGTTGACTAAATTTCTCATCTTTGAAATTTTGTTCATGTTTTTAAAATCAAAACGAAGCTGATATATCCCATGAATGTTATCATAGCTCTTTTTCTTAATATTTTATAAACATATACCATCTCGAAAAATTGATAAAAACACAGATACATACACACACACATACATATATATAATTAAGGTCACAAGTTCAAATCCTTACGACCCCTAGCTATAGGTAACCTAGCAAGACTGGTTTACTTTATTTGCCATTAAGGTCACAAACGGGGTTTACTCACACCCGCTTTGCCCCATTGATTTGAACCGGTCGGGGCTAATTTACTTCTTTGTGGTCTTTTGCCAACTATGGTCAGGATTGATTTATTTTCTTGTTGTCTTTTTTCAACTACGGTCACAAGTAAGGTTTACTCACACGCACCCGCCTTGCCCCATTGATTTGAACCGGTCACGACTAATTTACTTATTTGTGGTCTTTTGCCAACTATGGTCAGGACTGATTTATTTCCTTGTTTTTTTTCAACTATAGTCACAAATAGGGTTTACTCACACCCGAAAAAATTGTGGGTTTTCCCCGTTATCCCAAAAAAAACTAGAAAAGAAAGGGGACGTACTGCTGAAAGCAATGCCGGAAGAAGCAACGACGCAGGTTTGTATAACGGTGTTCTCCTGGCGGGTGAAGGGCTGTTTCAAGAGCCCAGCCTTGAGAAGAAGGGCGGTCCATGATTTTATGACGGCGAAGCCCAGCAGGCCGGCGGCGACGTTCAGGGAAGGGATGACGCCGGTGGTTAAGTTGAGTTTGCAGACGATGAAGTTGAAGATGGCGCTGAGGACCAGGCTGGTAAACATGGCCCTAATGGTCAGCTGATTCTTCCATGAAGGGATTTCTACCTTCTCAAACACACGCTCTGTTGATTCTACCTTTCTCTCGTCTTCTTCTCCACCCAACCTTTCCTCGCCATTTCTGCCTTCCTCCATATCTTCTCAATTCTGCTCTGATCCAGAGAGAGAAGAAGAAGAAGAAAGATGAAAAATAGATCTAAGCAGAATGGAGTGTGGAACCGGTTGATGAAGAGACTTTATGGCAATTTTTCATTCCCATTTAGTGGATTTTTATGGTACGGTATGCATTAATATCGTTTAGAATTCACTAAATCTAGATTAGGAAAATTTTGCTATTTATGTGCATGAGTTGGTTGTTAATGGGCTGGCTTTTAGTGAAAAAATAAAAATAAAAAATTACTCCGGTTAGTCTTAGTAATTTAGGAAAAATAACACTTTTGGTTGCTGAATTATTTAACTTTAAAAAAATTTAATCACTATAAATTAATATTCATTGGTTACCTATAAATTGATTGGTCTTACGATAAGTTAATAAAGAATCATATAATAATTAAATAAAATTACTCTGGTTAGTCTTAATAATTTAGGGAATATGACACTTTTAATTTGGATGCTGAATTATTTCACTTTAAGAAAATTTAATCCTATATTAATATATTCATTGGTTACCCATGAATTGGTTGGTCTTACGATAAGTTAATAAAGAACCATATAATAATAATTAAATAGGATAAAAACAAATATATTAAAAAGAATATCTAAAAGAGTGATTTATTAGTGGGAAAAATGTATTAATGGCTATTTTGGAAATGCAATTTGAATAATTGTACAAATGAATGTGGACTCGTATGCAACATGTAGGGAGCTCTATAATAAAGAAGGAAAGAATTAAAATACATTAATGGCCGGTTTGATAACTTTACAAAGTGAATGAAATATATATGGTATTTACAGGTGGATTCTGTAGACTGATACCCACAATCAATTTCAATGGGAAAAGTCTTAGTATCCTCATTAGTATGAATCTTTTGTTGCTTTTTTCAAATACATGTAGGAAAGAGAAGGAAAGAAGAAAGAGGGAAAAAATAATAAAAAAAAACGGACAACAAAAAAAGCATGGCATAACGCATTTAGCGGGCGCGTGCAGTTGGGTGCATCTGTCCCTCACACGCGAGTTCAACAAGTTTGTTTTGTTTCCTTCTCCTATCTAGTGGACTCCACAAAGGTTTTGGTTTTGCAGGAGATCAGAAAAATATACACTAAAAAACTAATTCATCTTCTATTTGTGCAAAAACAACATATATAGTTGGTTTTTTCTTTCGAAAAAATGAACCAAAACCCTATTAAGAATGCTCTAAGATAGTCCTATAAATGTCATTTCACCTTAATTAATTAGGTAATCATGAATAGCTTAAATAGACCATACCTAAAAATGCCTCTTTTCCCTAATTGAGAAACCCACTGCATTTTAATTAAGAAAAATGTAATATCTCTTGTCCACAAAATATAATGTTTCTATTAGATATATCAATTGAATAACTTTATTACGAATTAAAAGAATAAATATACAAAACAAAAATAAAATAAAAACTTGTGTTGGACCGTGGTCTCACGAATCCTTGTCCGTGGTGAGGTTTTAGACAATTGTTTGTGGGACAAGTCATAGACAACTATATGTGTCTAAGTATCATAAATTTAGTTATAAGTATTACATTATTTATTTTTAATAAAAATCGATTTTATCATAAATAGTATCACAATTTCACATATAATTATTATTATAATATCTATCATAAGTAACGGTTTATTTTTAATTCAAATTGAATTGGTATTAAATTTTCTACAATAAGTATTATAATTTCTTTCATAAGTAACATTTTATATATAAATATTTCAATATTTACATTATACTAGAATTACACTTTATAACTATCACAATTTCAATTATAAGTGTCCCTAATATTTATCATTAGTAACAATCATTTTACCTTAAATAATATCACAATTTCATATATAAATATTGTAATATTCATATTCATTATAAGTAACAATTTTTTTGAAAGTAAAGTAACAATTTATTTATTTCAAAGTGGTACTCTTAAATTTTTCGTAATAAGTATTAGGATTTCTATCCTAACTAATAAACAACTATCCTAGATTTGTAAGACACCATCTTGCACGTCTGACTCAAATAAAATATATTAAAGTATGGTTTACCTAATATACACTCTTTAAGTCGTTGCTGCAGATTTTTCTAACTCGTCACCAGAGCCGGTTTTTATATTTTTGTGGCACCGTTCTGATAAATAAATGAGACCCTACTAAAATCACAATCTTTAAAATCAATACCGTATTTTTTGGGAAAATAACACTTTTTTTCCCTGGGTTATATACTTATAGCACTTTTCCCCACTGAATTAGTCAAGTGGTTGTATTTCCCCCTGAAATGTTAAATGGACATATTTACCCTTAAAATAAATATTTAAAATAAATATTTCATTTTTTTCTTCTCCAACAAATTATGACCACAATTTGGTTCAAACCAAACACACACTATAGCAACCAAACCGAAATATTCCAATTACAATTTAGAATCGAAACCCGATATTTAGAGTTTATTAAAATCGCAAACCGAAACGGCGGGTTCATGTTCCTAATTGAAAAAAAAATACATTTATTTTTGAATTTAGATTATTTAAAAAAAAATTAAATAAAGATAGTTCAAAATCACGAACCAGATCCGGAATCGTCAGTTCACGGTTCAGGATCCAGTTTTTTTGATTCATAATTTTAATAAATTGAAATCCAAATATTGGGTTCTGGATATGAATCATAACCGGAAACTTTTAATTCGATTGTTATAGTGTCTAGGTCCATTCCGTGGTCATCCCTACGTTATACGCAATAATTTGTTGGAGAAGAAAAATAATTAAAATGTTTACTTTAAGGGGTAGAAATGTCAATTTAATACATCAAGGGGAAAAATCACCACTTTTAGAATAATTGAGAGGGCTAATGTGCTTACATGAATAATTCAGGGGGAAAAAGTGCTATAAGTATATAACTTAGGAAAAAAAGTGTCGTTTTTCCTTTTTTTTTTTTTTTTTTTTTTCTAATAATAAGGTGTTAAATGTTGCTGTGTGCAAAAAAAAAAAAAAAAAAAAAAAAAAAAAACATATTATGGTGGTGGTGGTGGTGGTGGTGGTGGTGTGTGCAAACTCGCAATGCAAAAGGATAAAAAAAAATGGAAGAAAAAAAACAAAAAATATATTATGGAATAAATTACAATCTATATCTATATTCTATCTATCTATATATATATATATATATATATATATATATATATATATATATATAAAAGTAAAATCCTCCTAACAAATTTTCCCCCCAAAACTTTTGTAGTAAAACTTATTTGGTAAGTAAATGTCAAATGGAAATTAAATAAATAATAATAATAATAATAATAATAATAATAATAATAATAATAATGTTATTACCTTAAATAAATAAATTATTATACTTTCCCTTAAATAAATAAATTATTATACTTTCCTTTTGAATTAGTATTTTCTACCTATAAATACAAGAGCTTCTTCAATCAAAGAATCTCAAACTCATCTTTCTGCTTTCTTTTTGTATGAATTTTCTACATTTTTCTAACTATATTCTCACGTACTTCAATATGTTTTGCAGTTTGGACATCATGAATAGCTTCATCAACGATATCTTCTTGAAGCTCGCCCAAGAGGTGACTCGCTTGGCCCACTACAACAAGAAGCCGATAATCACTTCCCGCGAGATCCAGACCGGCATGAGATTGGTTCTTCCTGGCGAATTGGTAAAGCACGTTGTCTCTCTAAAAACACTAAAGCAGTCACCATATTTACAAGCTCTTAGATGAAATCATTTAAATCTATGTTTCCTTTTTATATAATCTCAATTAGGGATTAATAGATGTAAAATAACTTGGATTTGAGTTTAATTTCATATTATTCTTTCAAAAGGTTTAATTTCATATTATAAGTATTGTTATCTACCTTCAACTATCAGTGAATCGATTAGCATTTTCAAAAAAAAATAAAATTGAATGTCTATATATACGTGCATTTAAGATGCAACATGTGTATGATTCATTAGGCTTTGAGGCAGGAAAACACATCTGGGTACATTGCATATTAGTGGATCTGTATCTCATTGCAAAAAAAATCCATACAATTAATTAATTAATATAATTACAATTATCATTATTCTAATTCAAAAAAAAAAACTAAAGAATTAATTGTAATAATGAAATTTGTTATTAATATTCTGTTACTAATTGACACAAAAATCAGACCAAAAGAAAAACGAAATTAATATTAAAAATGGACTCGAATTAAAAAAATGTGCTTAATAAGTAAATAACTAATTTGCTAGACAGAAAATTAGGGTAAAGGAAAAAGATAATGATTATTAAACATTGTACCATATTGTTTTTATGATTGAAAATCTATATATATATATATATATATATATATATATATATATATATATATATATATATATATATATATATATATCTACTATATATACTAATAAGAGCCCAAGAGAGTTAGGCCTATAATGGGTAGAAAAAATGGCGGTCACAGATTTTAATCAAATGAATGGCTCAGATTAATTAAAAGATTGATCAGATTTAAATTTTACACTAAAATTTCTTAAAATACCCACACACCGTTACTAATTCCGTTAAAATTTTAAGAATTGCCGTTAGTTCACCGTTAACTTACTCATTGATTTCAATAAAAAAAGGTCTTAGGTTCGAACCTCATCCCAATCAAAGTTGGCATAATTAGTACTCTATTTTACTCTTATTAAATTATATATAAATAATAATTTAGTAGCTACAACAAAAAATAATACATATGCATTTCTTTAATTTAGAATTATGTGTCCACAATTCCTTTATTAAAAAAAAAAATTATTCATTATCAATCAATTAAATAAGAGAAATAATTTTATTAGTTATATTGTCTTTATTTTTCTTCAATATAAAAATTCTTTATATTCAAATTTATTAATTGATTATATTTGCTACATTATCCTTACAATGTCTTTATTCAGTGAATTTTTTTTTACTAATTATCAATAAATTAATTAAAAGAAATATTTTCATTAGTTATATTGTCTTTATTTTTCTCAAATGTAAAAATTTTTACATTCAAATTCATCAATTGATTATATTCACTACATTATCTATTATCTTTTTTTGTGCACTATTTTTCTAATTAAATATCAAAGTTATAATGCAAAATAATGTTATATATTTATTTACCAAGTATTTTATTAATACCATGAAAAAATTAAAAAAAAATATAATTAATAAAGTCAACCATATTAACTACTTGAGAGATTTTGTGACAACGAGAATATTCAAATCACACAACAAATTGAAGTGAGAACTACCTCGCAATGTCCTTGTTTGACAATCAGCAGTTAGCGGTTAACGTTAGCGGATTATACTAGCGGATTTGACCAGCGAATTTATTTAATTATTAACATTGGGTAGAAAGAATGACCGCCAAATTATTAAATCAAATGAATGGTTCATATTGTTCAGGTTTTAATTTTTTCTTTTAAGATTTTCTAATTTATCCTTAATTATATGATTATCCATTTAACTTTTCCGTTAATTCACCGTTAGTCTAATTCTAATATTAAAGTCTAATATAGAATTATAACTACACCATTAATTTAATTCTAATATTAAAGTCTTAATAGAACTTAACCACAAATCCTAATGTCGGAATCTCCTCAAACAATATTAGTATATATTTAATATTTTATGTCCTAATTTTTATTTGTTCTCCCTTATGTCCCGTATTTGGTTTCAACGATACCTATACAATTATTTTATTGACAATTATAATCAATCTTGACTATATTATCTTGCATTTGTAAACTTAGAATTACCTATTTAACCCGCAGGGGCTTAGCTCAATGGTTTAGTGGGTAGTATTTGGGAGAAGAGACGAAGGTTTGAACCTCGGCGGCGGCAGTGCGGGAATTATGTGCCAAAGTGGGCAGATTCCTTGTGCGTATCAGCATTTGGCCCTGTCTGCTGAACCATTGAGTCACCGTGATTTACAACTTCCCACAATGCTCTGTCGGGTCGGAGTGTGGGGGCCCTTGGGGTTGGGGACTCAACCTTTGGGAGAAGAATTACCTATTTAAATACGCAAATTCAACCTTCAATTATCTATGCATGAACAATTTCAATATAATCCTGTCTTAATATACTTTAAAGTACTTATTTAAAAAAAAAAAAAGAAAAAGCATTGGGCATTATCCCAATCGCGCAATGCGCGTAAAAAACTAGTATATATATATAAAAGTAAAATCCTCCTATTCCATTTTCCCGCCCAAACTTTTGTAGTCAAATTAATTAAATACATTTTATATTTTATTGGTCAAATACTTAATAAAGCTTATTTGGTAAGCAAATGAAAAATGGAAATTTAGTAATATCAATATTATGAATTAATTAGGAATAAGATTAATTAGGAATATTAATATAATGAATTGATTAGGAATATCAATATAATGAATTGATTAGGGTAATACCTTAAATAAATAAATACACTTTCTTTTTGAAAATTTTTACAAATTTATAATTCTCATATTTTTCACCTATAAATACAGTGGGTTGATGACTACAAAAATTATAAGTCTTCATTTTATATTGCATCCCTTTTTTCCCACTAGATCTTCAGACTTGATCATTCAGTTTAGCAGCGTTTCGAAATTAACGGTAGGTTTAACATCCAAGTAGTTTGATTGGATTAGATACAATACATTTTTCATGGTTGTATTGTCCAAATTTAATTTTTTCAACGAAAAGCTATTCATATCATATGCCTAGATTATGATTTATTCTGAATATTTCAACGGTTACTCCAAGTCCATTTCATATATTGATTTTTTGCTTTTATTGAAGTTTCATTATCATTTATGAAAGGCAGCCTCATGTGAATCTCGCTTTGAGTAGTGCCTACTCCTGCCTGTTTAAAGGGATGCTGAGTGCTGACTCCTCTAATCTCTCCCTTCATTTTTTTGCTATATTGTCATTGGTCAAGAATTTAAAGTGTCACACAATAAAATGTGTGACTCACGGGTGATTGGAGAATGGGGAGTGGTTAAGTTTCTGTTGTAATATACATGACAAGATATAGCAGGAATCGTCTTTAATACACCAATTGACTATTATTATATTCTTCTTAGTTCTTTGCGTTGATTATTGAAGTAATCGGACTTCTGAAGTTTTGATTTATATTCTATATTAATTAATAAAAACAAATCATCCTTTACAAGTTCCCACCTAAACAATTAATAATAATATGAAAAAAATGAAAAATAATGGAAGGAAGCCGTATGCCCAAACGATTGATAATAATATTGGGAAGAAAATTAATAATAATATGAAAATATGGAAAATAATGGAAGGAAATATTAGCCATGTGAATGTTTTCTACACTCTGAAATATGGAAAAGAATCAATAAGCAGTATAAGGAAAATAATCATTAAGATATTTTACTATTAATCTTTTACGGAAGATTTTGCGTAAAAAATAGAATAGAACTGGTTATTAATAATTTAGCCTTATTTTACTATTAATCTTTAAAAAAATTCTGCCTAAAAAATGTAATAGAATAAGTTATTAATAATTTAGCTTTATTTTACTATATTAATCTTTAAGAAAAATTCTACATAACAAAATGTAATAGAATCGGTTATTAATAATTTAGCTTTATTTTACTATTAATCTTTAACGAAGATTTTGTTAAAAAATAAAATACAATTAATTATTAATAATTTAAATTAAAATTAAAGTACATATATTTTCCTATCCGTAAAACAATTTTACTTATTATTTTACAAAATATTCTAATAATAATTGGTAATATTATTGTTCAATTATAATAAAAACTTTAATTTTAATTGGTAATCTAATTCTATATTAATTAATAAAAACTGTATCCTCCTTTACAAATTCCAGCCTAAACAATTAATAGTAATATGGAAAAATTGAAATGAATGGAAGGAAGCCGTACGCCAAAACAATATAGAATAATATTGGGAAGGAAATTAATAATAATATGGAAAAATGGAATTGAATGGAAGGAAATATTAGCCATGTGAATTTTTTCTACAATCTGAAAAATGGAATAGAATCAATAAGCAATATAAGAAAAAGAATCATTAAGATATTTACTATTAATCTTTTAGGAAAGATTTTGCATAGAAAATAGAATAGAATTGGTTATTAATAATTTAGCCTTATTTTACTATTAATATTTAAGAAAAATTCCGCGTAAAAAAATGTAATAGATTCGATTATTAATAAGTTAGCTTTATTTTACTATTAATCTTTAAGGAAGATTTTGCTTAAAAAATGAAATAGAATCAATCTATCTTTTTTTTTTGAAAGTGACTGGTCCTATTACATTGTAGTATCTGTTCATATACTTTCTCAACCTACTGAAACACAAAGAACCAATAACGCCTCCACTGAGGCTCGAACTCATAATCTTCCAAATGGAAGTCCAACCCGGGTACCATTAGACCACATAGTCCTGGTGAATCAATCTATCTATATATAAGTAAAAGTAAAATCATCCTAGCCAAATTTCTCTCCAAAATTTAGGGGCATTTCTGCAATATCATCTATCATTTAAAAATAGATATTATATACAATTAATAATATTTAATATATATATATATATATATATATATATATATATATATATATATATATATGGGAAGAAGAATATTATTATACTAGAAAATTTGGAATTTATGCATAGTGCATATATAAATTACACGTAATTTATAAAACTAATCAAATATTAATGTTAATAATAATAAGAAATTTAAAGTCAGAATTATAAATTAGATATTATGGTAATAATTAATCTATATATATACATATATATATATATATATATAT
>NW_017619118.1:403690-551190 GCF_001879475.1 Ipomoea nil | reverse complement strand
ATAATAATAATAATAACAATAATAATAATAATAATCCAAACAAAATTATATACAAAATAAAATTAAAATTAACAAAAAAAAAAGGAATAAAACATAGGGGAGCCACAGGCTCCCTTTGTAAATGATGTGGGTTCATTTTCATTCCAAATTGAAAATGTTTGAAAAGATGAGCTCTTGAGCTCCTCTATATAAGAAGTACAAACATAATTGTTTGCCCATCGATGAGGCGAGTATTAAGAAGTCAAAAGGTTCTTATTTAAGAAAACTAAAGGGACCGTTTACTAACTGAAAATTTCTGGAAATTTCTGAAAATTGGAAAATAGAAAACAGAAAACATGTTTACTAACACGTACAGTTTTCTATTTTGAAAACTGAAAATAATTTCTGAAAATTTCTGGAAAATTGGAACACACTTAAAAACTGTTTTCAAAATGGAAAACAGAATCATCTATCATCTATTTAGTTATATGTCACTATAACCACATTAGTACATTACTATGATTACATTCATTATCATCTTATTTTACTTATCAATAACTTCTATATTTTCTACTTACTTTACTTATTTAAACATAATTTATTTGCTTACACTTTAAAGTTAGACATTATTTACATTATCAAAATTAAGAATTAAACTCTATATAATGTTTTAGATTTTGATTGAACTCAATAGATTATTAGTTCGAATATTTTTAATTATGTTACATCATAATACAAGTTCGGTCAAGATATCGGATATTGAAATCTCACATATATTAGAATTCAAAGTAAAAGTTATATATTCATATACATGTCATTCAAATGAATATATCAAAAAAAATATTTTAAATATTAGCTCAAAAAATATTAATATTATCTAAATTAAATTTTAGGCGAAAACTGAAAAATTAGAAAACAGAAAACAGAGAATAGTTTTCTGTTAGTAAACAAGTTTTCTAAATAGAAAACAGAGAATGAAAACTGAAAAATTAGAAAACAGAAAACAGAGAACAGTTTTCTGTTAGTAAACGGACCCTTAGCTTTGTCTTCTTATTTTAGTTTTATTTATTTATTAGTGGGGGTTAGGAAAGATTAACCCAAAATGTATGTGTTGTTTTAGTTTTTAGAAGCTTGGAACAAATTACTTAGTTATTAAATAATATTTTTGGTGTTTTGATTAAAGATAAATTGTTAAAATGGCGAATTTGTCAATAATCAAATAATAATAATAATAATAATAATAATCCAAACAAAACGATATACAAAATAAAATTAAAATTTAAAAAAATAATAATAAGAAGAAGACAAAAGGGAGTCACGGGCTCCCTTTGTAAATGATATGGGATCATTTTGATCTCACATTAAAAATATTTGGAAAGAGGAGCAATGCTCCTCTTACAAACATAATTGCTTGTCCATCAATGTAGGAGAGTAACCTGGAGGGTGTGGTTGAGTGTAAGGAACTCATCCATCGTTAACCAAAGGTCAAGGGTTCATCCTTGGATTTGGGAATGGAGCAGCCTTAAATCTCTAAGCCAGCTGTCCCACCCAAAAGAGGTGCTTACAATTTAGCGAGGGGATTAGTCACTGTGTCCGACGGTGGAAACCTTGGGTTTGCCAAAAAAAATTTGGGCAAGTATTGACAAGTCCAAAGTATATTCTTCTAATCATTGCATTTTAATTAAAAATGGAATGGAAATTAAAAATTGGAGGAAAATATTTCAATAATAATATTCTACATTATCAATAGTAAATGCATATTTTAAACAATAGTAAAGGTAAATTAAAAATGGAACGGAAATATTTCAATAATAATATTTACATCATCAATTAAAAATGGAACGAAATTTAGGTAAAAATATCACTGCATTTGATATTCTAATTGACTAATTGACTAAAAATAAAAAAATAAAAAGAATAATTGGCTGAAAATGAATCTGATATTACGAATTTACTGAAAAGAGAAAAGGATAACTAATTGAGGGATATTCTACCATTATATATTTTCACCCAAGTAACCTGTCCTGATGGAGAAGATGTTAGCTCTAGACAAAGATGAACAAGACTGTGTTGTCACTACAAATGCCGTCTGCAAAGAGGTTTCAATAATGTGTAAATATAATTGGTGATATTAATTATTTTTTTAAATGAAAAAATTGCTATATATCTAGACAAAAAGATATATCTTCCATACAAATGAATAAGGATAGCAATTCATTTCTATAACTGAGTTGTTAGAGAACGAGCACATTTGCCTAATGTATGAAAATACTAAACAATGATAAATAAAATCTTTAAAATTATAGGACCGCATGCGTACATCTAGACATTAGCTATTAATTTGAGCAATTATTTGCACAAATTCAAGCAATTATAATATCAAAATATATAAATGATTCAAATTATATCTTTAATTGCACTATATAATATTTGATGGTCTAATTTAAATAATTATATATCGATTTATATTTTCTTAATATATTACAACAAATTCATTCCGTGCATCGCACGGGTGCAAATACTAGTTATAACAATAATAATAGTGTGCTGTGTGCATAACTCGTAATGCAAAAGGATTTAAAAAAAAAAAAGGAAGATGTTCAAAATTAGAACAACACACAAGTTTTAGGCAAATTATGCTGTGCATCCGTATGCACCATGCATGGTGCATACGGATGCAAAAACGACGTCGTTTTATTAAAAACGCGCGTCTCACTTTAAGAAGAAAAAAAATCAGTTTCGATTCCCAGCAACAACATATAAATTAAAATTCCAGAATCGATGAACTAAAATTTCAGAATCTAATCTATGAACTAAAAATTCCAGAATGAATGAACTAAAATTCCAGAATCTATGAACTAAAATTTCAGAATCGATGAACTAAAATTCCAGAATCAATGAACTAAAACTCCAGAATCTATGAACTAAAATTCCAGAATGAATGAACAACATAATGCTGTAGAGGAGAATCGAAACTGATTTTTTTTTTTTTTAATTTGGATGCGCGTTTTTAATAAAACGACGCCGTTTTTGCATCCGTATGCACCATGCATGGTGCATACGGATGCACAGCATAACTATCACATGTTTTAAACCTCTAACTTCCAAGTTTAAATACAATAAACACATGTTCCTACCATTCCTCCATGGAGCTTTTTAAGTTAAATTGAAAACTTTTAGTTTTTATTTCTAAACTAGCTAGGTAAAAATTAAATATTGGACCCTCTAAAATTTGGGGGCCCTATGCGGTAGCCCAACTTGCACAGCCTAAAATCCAGCCCTGCTCGTCACCCATAAAACATACCGCACAATCAAATAGTGTTAGGTAATGATGTAAATATTAAGATACTCCGTATAAAGTTAGGAGGGAATGTAATATCACTCGTTCTCTAAAACGATATGATAGACTCTCTTATAAGAGTTTATTACAATGTAGTATCTGTTCATAACTACTTAGATTCAATAACGTAAGTTATGAGGGAATGTAATTCCTATAGTTTATTACAATGTAGTATATGTTCATAATTACTTTCTCAACCTACTGAAGCACAAAGACTCAATATCACCTCCACTGAAATTCGAACCCACAACTTTCCATAGGAGAGTCCAACTTTGATGCCATTAGATCATAAGTTCTTGGTCCCTTATAAGAGTTATAAACTTATAATTTTAATTTTAGTTATATTTTTATATTTAAAAGCTTGTCAGTTGTCACTTAATTTTCAATTTTGTAAAACTTGAATTTTGTAGCTGATTTGGTACTTAGCTATGCCTAAAAGTGGGGAAAGTTTTCAAAATCAAATATATATTAAAATTGGGCGGATCGGAGTGAGCAGTTGGAATGAAAAATAGATCTAAATAGATCTAAGCAGAATGGGGTGTGGAATCAGTTGATGAAGAGACTTTATGGCAATTTTTCATTCTCATTTAGTGGGTTTTTATGGTATGCATTAATATCGTTTAGAATTCACTAAATCTAGATTAGGAAAATATTGCTATTTATGTGCATGAGTTGGTTGTTAATGGGCTGGCTTTTAGTGAAAAAAAAAATAAAAATTACTCAGGTATTTATTTATTTTTTGAAACGAAAACTTATATTAGCTTAAATAGAGTCAAGCTCCAAAATATGAACAAGAAAAAGAGACGGGACCAGAAAACAGTCCACATAGCCAGATTTGGGCAAAGTTTCCCAGGCTAGAAAGTGGACGACCCTGTTTGCAGACCGTTTAACAAACAAAAAAAGTAAGATTAACAAAATCTCTAACTAGTTTCCTAATATCATTAATAATAAGATTAAAAAAAAAACGTCATCAAATTATTGTTATGGGTGTCGTTGATAACTTTCATAGAATCTGACTTCACCTCAACACAATCCTCATTAATTAAGCTCCTCCAGCCACTTCAACGCCTCCTTAGCGCCCAAAACTTCTACTTCATTTGGCTTGAAGATACCAAACCATGGAACTTCCCTGGTAGCGAACTAGCGATAAAGACCGCACTTTGGTATTTAGGGAAAATGACATTTTGGTCGCTGAATTATTTCACTTTAAGAAAATTTAATCCCTATAAATTAATATTCATTTTTTGTCCATAAATTGGTTGGTTTTACGATAATAAGTTAATAAAGAATCATATAATAATTAAATAGGATAAAATCAAATATATTAAAAAGAGTATCTGAAAGAGTGATTTATTAGTGGGAAAATGTATTAATGGCTATTTTGGAAATGCAATTTGAATAATTGTACAAATGAATGTGGACTCGATTGCAGCATGTAGGGAGCTCTATAATAAAGAAGGAAAGAATTAAAATACATTAATGGCCGGGTGTTGTAAGTTTACAAAGTCAAAGAAATATATATATGGTATTTACAGGTGGATTCTGTAGACTAATACCACAATCAATTTCAATGGGAATCACTTTCAAATGGAAAAAGATATTAAGAGCATCCTCATTAGTATAAATTTTTTATTAATTTTTTCAGAAACATGTAGGAGAGATAAAGAAAGAGAGAAGAGCGAGAGAAAAAAAAAAAAAAAACAAAAAACAAAAAAAGCATGGCATAACGCGCCCAGCAAGGGCGTGCTACTGGACACATCCATCTCTCACACGCGAGTCCAAAAAGTCTGCTTTGTTTCCTTTTCTCATCTAGTGAATCCCACAAAAGTTTTAATTTTGCAGAGAAAAATTCACCAAAAAACTTCATCTTCCATTTGCGAAAAAATAACATAATTAGTTTTTACATTCAAAAAAAAAAAAAAAAATAGAGCAAACATCCATATTATTGGAGATAAGATAGTCATATCCATGCCATTTCACCTTAATTAGGTAATCATGAATAGCTATTGACCATAAATAGACCACCTAAAAATGCCTCTTTTTCCTATTAATTGAGAAAGCCACTGCATTTTCATTAAGAAAAATGTAATCTCTCTTGTCCACAAAATATAATGTTTATATTAGATAGCAATTGAATAACTTTATTACGAATTAAAAGAATAAATTTACAAAACAAAAATAAAACAAAAACTTGTGTGGGATTGTGTCCGTGAGACGGGTCAGGTTGTAGAGAATCGCTCGTGAGACGGATCATGTTGTAGATAACTGGGTGTAAGTATCACAAATTTCATAATAAATAATATGTTCATTTTTTAAAAAATGAACCAAATAGAAAAATGTAATTTCATAACTTTCAGCCAAACAATTAAAAGTGTGTTTTTTGACCTTCAACCAATATTAAAAAATTAAATTATTTTTTAAAAAACGAGTCATTTTTTGAAAAATATTTTTTAAATTTCTAACGAATCCTTAGTGATCGAACTACTAATTAAATAAATCAATTCAATTTAGGCAGTTAATCAAAATTTTGAATAGTTTATAACCCTATTTTAGGATCACTTAACAATATTAATTGTATTTAAAATTAGAAGAAAAATAGTTACTTTGATTATTCATTTAACACCTGATTTTAAATAAATATATAAAAATAACTGCACATATGCTATAAGCCTTATGAATCAAGAAAAAAAAAAAAAAAAAAAAACAACCACGTACCCACGCTCATTTCATTATAGATGGACTTTATATTATTATCTTCTTTCTTCAATGTAGGATACTTTTATATGTGAGTTTTTTTTTTTTTTTTTTTTTTTTTTTTTTTTTTTGTTATGGTACTTTTAAGTAGAATATGTAAAAAAAATTTCAACCAAAAAAAATGATATAGAAATTGTTACTTTAAAACGCAATAATACTTTTACTACTATACACAAATAAATAATACTTTCACACGTAAATGTTATGTTTTTGTGTTTAAAAACATATACAAGTACATAACTTAGTACTTTTGCACAAATAAATAACATTTTCACATATAAAATAATACTTTTGTATTACAAAAATAAAAAATAAAAAATACTTACATCTTTAGTCATTTTATGTAATTCATTATTGTTTCCCCCATGGCATAACTAGCTCAGTTGGTCACATGAGTGAAGTTTAGAAATAATGATCCAGAATCATAATCATGATTTACATCTTTCAAAGTACTCTGTCGGGACTTTGGGGTTAAGTATTCAACTAATCTTTTGAGAACAATTTGGGAGAACAACAATGTATTTCATTATTGTCAAGTTCACAATCTGGGATATTGAGCTTGATGATTCTTGATGTTTGCTCCACCTATTCACTAGATACTGCATCATTACTATTCAAAGTAGTTGCTTCATTCTCAAAATTTCTATTAACTAATTTCTTACTAGCTGAAAATTTTGTAAAGCGCAGCACCGAAACTGAAGTTGTAACACAAACAATTTGTAACGCAGTTCGGGCAAACAACCCTAATCTGCGAGGCGCTTCTCAATTTGAGAACTTGCCTAAATCCACTAAAAGCTCAATATTTAAAGTACACTGTTTGGAACCTGAGATTACACAATAGAATGATCTTTTCTACCAAACTATTGAAACCTAAACACATGTACTACTTTCTAGGGAAATTTAGTATCATATTCTCAAAGACTCTCGTACCTCACAAGATTAATGTTGAATGCTTGAGATCTACAATAAAGGACATCCCCTATTTATAGTAGCTATTCCTAACAGATTCGTAAATAACAAACTATTCCTAATCAAAATAAAACTAGAAAATCTTCAACAACAAATCCCCTTAGAACTAGTATTCTTTAATAACTATTCCTCTTAGTACTGATATTCCTTTATAGAACTGGAATTCTTTTTACCAATAACTTTGACAAAATACTTTGAATCAACATTAGCCTTAGCTTTAGATGTAATAGGATATGTTACGTTCATAAATCCAACTCACTTTGGCCAAATAATGCATGTAACAATTATTTCTTCAGCTGTTCTTTGCATAACTTATATATCATTATTTCAATGTTGAATTAACGAAAAATTAAAGTTGACAAGTAAGCTTCCCCTTGCTACTTCAATAGATGAAAATAGATAAATTAAAGCAAACACGCAACCACTAACGTTTTTCGTGGTCTTTGCATTACTTTACCTCAAGCAATGCCTTCACCACATAAAAATCAACTTTCCTATTCGCAAAAGTATTATATTTTTCCAGTAATAAACATTTTATTCCTAATTTAGTATTACATTTGCTAGTATAAATATTACATTTGACCTGACCCGTCTTACGGACAAGGATCCGTGAGACCTAGTCTCACACAAGTTTTTGCATTGAAAGAGATAATACCCAAAATAACTCATCGTTTATGTCATAATTTTTAGGGTGTATTTGGTTTTCACATGGGAATCAGGATGGGAATTAAATACTTTGTAATGGTAATGAGTTTTGGTGAAAGTATTTTGCATGTTTAGTACTAGGGTGGAATTAAAATGATTACCAATATTGATGATTAGTTATGTATGACCCTATAATGGAAATAAAGGTTTTAAAAACACAAAAATAAAAAATTAAGGCAATTGATTCTAATATAATGACATCCATAGCACAAATATGAATTAAAAAATCAAAACAAAAATCTAAAAGCACTAATCCAAACTTAAAAATCAGATTACCAACAAAATAGAATGATACTCGTTTTTAATTATAGAATGAGATTTTTAATTAAAGAATAATCAAATCTCATAGTTGTGTTTTAAAAAGTTGTCAACCAAACACTAACTTTGATTTTGATTCTCATTCCTGGTTTATAATCCCATGATCCAAACACACCCTTAAATTAGTCCTCAACTATCAATTCACTCAAATTTGTCCCTTGATGCAAAAATTTACTCAATTTAGTATTTTTTTTTTTTTTTTGGTTGCCCAGGTATCCCTCCAGCCCATAACCAGGAGACTAATCCCTCGTCCCGACGGTCAGCGCACTAAGCGGTAGGGGACTAGTCATATGTTTTGTTCCATTCACATGGGTGGGGATCGAATACTCAATTTAGTCTTTAATGTATGTAACAAAAGACTAAAATAAGTAAAAAATTTACATAATTGAGATATCATTTTAGAAAAATTGATAATTGATGACTAATTTGGAAATTGGAAATTATGAAATAGTCAAGAGATATTTTTTGATATCAAACTCTGTTTAAAATCATCACCCAATTTGTCAATTTCACCTTAATAACATCTTTTATAAGCTTGACAACCGATGAATTACTATCAATCTCGTAGTATTCCTTAAATTAGGTCATAATATCTACAGCTCTTTTTGCTTCAATGTCAAAACTAGCTTCTCATCATTCCTTGGAAGCTTAAAAACTTCTGCAACATCATTAATCATTAATATATATATATATATATATATATATATATATATATAAATATATATATATAATAGTAACAAGAAAAACTGAAAGTGATTGAATGTATATTATTTTTATTATAAAACAAAGAGAGTAATCCTAGTTAAGATGGCAAGAGATCCACACTTGTAACTACAAAATTATGCGTTCAAGTTTTTGCCTTTTTGGTTTGAGCTGGTAAGTTATGGGTAACCTAGCTAAGTCAGTTTATTTCTTTGTACTCCTTTATTAGCTAGAGTCAAGACAAAATTGTGAGATTTCCCTCGTCATTCAAAAAAAAAAAAAAAAAAAAAAAAAAAAACACTTGAAAGAGTTAATAGTTGACATAAAGCAAGAACCACTAAAATTCTCCACCAATTACTCCAATATCTTTGGAGAGCTCATCGTGATTATTGTAATTTTAAGCAACCCTCCAAAGTCAAGCTCTGATACCTACTCCTTTTGCAAATCAATTAATTCTAATATACTCTTGGGAAATATTATTACGAAAATAATAATTTTTAAAGAAATAACAAACATAAGAAATGAAAGATTAAGGAGGGTTGGTACGAGTTGAGCAAAACTCAGGTGCCTGCCTTCTCTATCAGAGAAGACGACAACTGGTTGCCTACTCTGTGAGACGACGACCCAGGTGACCGTCTTAGCTTCTCTGTGAGAGAAGGAGACCCGGGTGGTTGCCTTTTCTGCTAGTCAACGTCTCACAGTCTCGTCGATCCTTTTATTTCGTCAAAGTTAGTTCTTGTAGTCGGTCCGAATATCGTTGGAGTAGCTGGAATATTGTCAGAATGTTTGGGAATTCTAGTGACCTGCTATAACACGTCACAAACCTATTTTTGGGCCTCATTGTAATAAAATAATATGTTAATGAACTTAATTGCACTTTTAAAAATTTAAGGATCTAATTGACACTTTTGAATCACTAACTATGAGCAAATTATTGTATGGATTGTGGTCCACACAGTTGTATGGACTACAGTCTAAAACGACGTTATTGAATTTTATGAGTTAGAATAATGTACATTATGAGTTAGAATAATGTACTTTATGTCTTAGAATAGTGTACTTTATGTGTTAAAATAATGTATATTATGTGTTTGAATAATGAAATTTTTAGGGTAAGATAATGTACTTTATGAGTTAGAATAATGTACATTATGCTTTAGAATAATATATATTATGAATTATAATAAAGATATATGTTGCAATAGGTCGCGTGAAAAATAAAAATAAAAAAATACACAAAACGACGTCGTTGTGTGGTCCACGGTCCACGCAATAACTATTGCTAACCGTGTATGGTATATATACAAATGGCAACTTTTTTGAATACATACAAATGATAACTTAAATTATCTTTTTTTGGAAACAACAACTTAAATTATCTTATAAATTATTGTTGCACATAAACCAAATTTCCTTTAAATAGAATACTAATATAGACTACATGAGAAGAAAGGGACAGAAACGTAAAGCCACAAATTTTTCTGTTTCATTTCATTTTCAGATGGATTGATCTCAGATTCTCAGGTTCCCAACATACTCAAGAAAAAAGTATATATTTAAAAAAAAAAAAAAAAAAAAAAAAAAAAAAAAAAACACAAAATCTTCTCACTAAACAATAGAATATTATTGTGTCAATTCTCAAGATAAATCAGCTAACTAGAAGTATTATTTTTGAAATATGAGTTTCTAAGTTCTTTCAGAAATTTTAAGGGTAGAGATAGGGAGAAGATCTATTTCTTCTCATAGGTGTTTAAAAAAATTGAGAGGGACTAAAGGCATAATGTCTTGAGAAAGTTTGTTACGGAGAGAATTTTGTCGTTTCTTCATCGTTTTATCTTGCTTATAGGTTTTCAAACGCTTATTGACAAAATATTCCAAATAATACGATTGATGATTATCTCAGCTCTAACAATAATTCATAAAATTTGCAATTTTATCAATTTTGTTATAGTTTGAAGAAGGCAATTTGTCATCCATTCACAAGTAATCAATACAAATATAACCCTGCCAGCTCACCCCTCACAAACATTCATCTTTGCTATCTTTATCAATTTTGTTAAAGTTTGAAAAAGGCAATGTGTCTTCCATTCACAAGTAATCAATAAAAACAAATTTAATGAATCTCAACTAACGTTGCCCTATGCTTACTTCCTAGTAGGTTTCATATTGTAAGTCAAAGCACGATTAACCACAGAATTCTTTGGTTATTTGATGGATGATAACAAAATTTTAAAACTTGAAAAATTTAAGAAATAAAAAATCAAGAAATTTTCTGAAGCTAAAAATTTGAGCCGGTAAGAAATAAGGATGTCTTTATATTTTAACGCTCATTGGTGTCTACAATTACACTGGAAATCAGACCCTATGGTACAAAATTCTGCCTAGTGCTAGGAAAATAATATAAAACATAATTATTTTTTAATAAAAAAGAATGAAATTAAAAAAGGAAGATAGAAAACAAGATAATTTTCTTCTATAAGAGGGAAAAATGATTGAGTTGAAGTTGCATCCTACGCAACTTCTGCTAGTTCTCTCAGCTAAATGCATTTGATAATAATATTACACGCTTCTCTTGCATGTTATAGAGGGAAATATAGATATGTATGTATAGATCGAAGAGAGGAACCTTTGCAAACGCGCATCCTTTCAGCACGCTTTGTCTATCCCAAAATGGTTAATTAATTCCGGTTGTTTTTGCTTCAAAAACCGAATGGGGACTTTCTCCGGCTCCCACCTTCACCGTACTGTTCGTTCCATTTTCTTAACTCATTCATGCTGGCTGCATCATATGCAACCGATGGTCCCACCTGAACACCATGAGCGTAAAGAAAGTTAGAAGTGCGAGGGGAATAGATAATCAACTTCTCGTATTTGAATCAAGGCTCGGCTTAGGTTACTTGCCTTTGCTTTTGATTGAAGAAAGTCGTCCAAGTTGAGTGACCGTAAAGTAGGATGCCCATCGGGTTTCTCTCCCTGTAGCAACAAGCATTCTCATTATATATCAGATAACCAGCAAGTATTTCAGCCAAAAATTTCTCGGATAGGATTTGTTTATCGCAGATTGGAGGAAAACCCATCTGACCCTTTATTGATTAATCAAGAATTTGCATTATTATGGAGTTAATTCAAGTCATATTGTGTTATTTTCCTCCACCCATTCTATATACTCTTTCATCACTGTTAGGGATGGCAATTTGTCCCGTCCCTGATGGGGATAGGCCTAGACGGGGCTACCCTACCCGCCCCGTCCCCGAATAATTATTACTCCGTATATATATAGACTTGAGTATTTTCATTTTTGAAATCAGGACTTAGGCTTTTTTTTTATTATTATTATTAAAAATTGCACTAATTTAACACTTTGACTAGGAATTGAATGGGGACGGGGACCTAATTCCCCGCGGGGATGGGGAATATTTCCAATTCCCCGCCGGGGTCGGGGCCGCAGAGTATACTCTCTGCCCCCGTCCCCGCCCCGTTGACATCCCTGACACTCCAAGGGGCTTTGCTTTGATTTACACCGCTATTAAGAGGAGCTATCAGAAGAGCAGTCAGGGATACAATAGAAAAAATGACATTTACCTTCATTTCCACCTCCAGTAGTTCCTGAACAGGCCGATATGCTGCTGCAATACAAAGGTTCTACAGAAGACAACAGCATAAGAACCTAATTCCTTACCAAATAATAACATAAATCAGCACAGATTACTCATCAAATTACCTTCAAATCACTTCCTGAATAACCTTCAGTTGCATTTGCCAGTTGCTCAAACGGAAAGTTTGTCTCTAAATTTTCTTGTGCAAGAATTATGTTAAGTATTTTGTGTCGATTTTCAGCATCTGGAAGGTCCACATAAATCCTAAACAGTAACAATCATCTTGTTAACTACTTGGGTTCAAGAGCCAGATAACAAAAGATGTGAAATTCCACAAAGCTGGGCCCATATATATATATATATATATATATATATAGAGATAGAGAGAGAGAGAGAGAGAGAGTAATAATCAAATGAGACCACCTCTTCCCGTAAGTCCCGTGAGACCCTTTATAAATGCACACAAGCTACTACACGAATGCACACAGACTAGATTGTGTGCACTTCGCCCAGCATGAATGCACATAATTTACCCTGTGTGCATTCGTGTAGTAGTCTGTGCATTTACGAAGGGTCTCACGGGACTCATAGGAATGGGTGAATGCACATACAATTTACCATGTGTGCATTCATGCAATAGTTTGCAGGTTTTCACATCAGGGGTGGTTCTCATTTGAACACAAGCCTATATATATATATATATATATATATATATATATATATATATATATATACTTTTAATAGAACCTACCTTCTCGGTAAACGTCGAATAACAGCATCGTCAAGATCAAATGGACGGTTTGTTGCACCAAGAATTAGGATTCGTTGGCTATCTTTTGACCTCAAGCCATCCCACGCAGCCATAAATTCATTACGCATTCTTCTAGTGGCCTCATGTTCAAAGGCACCACCACGAGCACCTAGCAAGCTATCAACCTATATGTGCATGCAACAAAATTAATAGCAAACAACAGAATAGCAGTGCAATAACATACAGACAAGATTTGTTTAGCAAATGACCAATCAGTTTGGCATTCGTAACACCGAGGGCTGACCTCATCAACAAAGATGATTACGGGTGCTAGTTTGCTTGCAAAAGAGAACAGTGCCTTTGTGAGCTTTTCGGCATCTCCAAACCACTGTACATGACAAAACGGAAATAAATGCTACCTTCAAAATAGATAGAAAGCTAATAACAAAACCATCAAGAACATTATTGGAAAGAACAAACATTCAAAACAGGATATTCACTAAATATCTTGCCCTGGAGAAGTTTCACACGCTTCGACCTCGCTACTTAACCTTCCAGTCAACTTTACCTTTTGGAGTTTACTTATAAAGGAAAGTAAAGAGATAATTTCAATATGCAGCATCGCTAAAATTACCTTTGAAGTAAGGGATGACCCAGTAATACTCATAAAATTTGCCCCAGCTTCTGTTGCAAGTGCTTTAGCAATAAGGGTTTTTCCTGTGCCGGGTGGCCCAAAAAGCAATATTCCTTTGCAAGGCTGAAATAAATCAGGTATTATTCACTAAAATATTGTAACATTGTTGTTTTCAGTGTTCTGCTTTCTTTCCTTAATTCTTTTTTTTTTTTTTGGTCAGACCACGAGGTGTCCTGAGCAGGCCCTAACTGTAGGAGGCACATTTAAACCCGTACCATACTCAGACTAATCCCCGTTCGCACCGGGCAGTCCAATTAAGGAGCAAATTGCTGGCCAGATTGATTTATCCATACGAGAGGGGGTTCAAACTCCCGACCTCTCTTAAGGAACGAGAGTGCCCGGCCACTCACACCAACCAAGCTGGTTCTTTCCTTAATTCTTTTAGTTTATCAGGAGGTGGTTATTCAAACATGACATACCCGCAACAAATTTCCATGTGAGAAAAGCTCTGGTCTCCGCATAGGGAGAATCACAAGTTCATTGAGTGCCTTTTTCACATCTTCAAGGGCACCAACATCATCGAACCTAACTCCTATTTCACCGGGAGGAACAACTGCTGATAGAAAGTTACTCTCGTACTCGTTTTTGGCAAGACTCTGCAAAATGTAAATGTGTTACAATAAATCAACTACCAAATACGGTTTCTAACTTCAAACATGAAAAATCATACCTTCAGACCATGTGAAGGCTTTTTTGTCATGGCCTCCTGTTCTTTTAATCTCGAAATTGCAATGTCAAGGCTTAAATAACAAAGAGAAGCAATTAACTTGAAAGTCAGTGGTGGAAGGAAAATACAGAGATTCAAACATACACAAATTTACCTTTCGCGAGGCAAATACAATCTGTCTCCTTTAATAGATGGTTCAACACATGACGATAAATAATGATTTTTTGCCCAACCAACAACCTTCTCTGCCTCTGTAAGGGATGCAGTGGGAAGAAAGAAATTAGATGGCTAGGGGGGGAATTTTGTTGAACCAGACAGCAATACATATAAACAAGTAGTTTTTTTTTTTGGTCAGATCACGAGGTGTACTGAACAGGCGAGGCACCTTTAAGCCCGTACCATAATCAGACTAATCCCTATTCGCACCGGCCCGGCCCAATTAAGGGGCAAAGTGCTGGCCAGATTGGTTTTTCCATTTTCCGAAAGGGGGTTCGAACTCCCGACCTCTCTTAAGGGACAAGAGTGCACGGCCACTCACGCCAACCAAGCTGGTAGATCAGACTCAAGAAAGAAGCAAGAGCAAAATTTTCCTACCATCCAGCTTTAGTAAACAATACATGCATGAATATGTTGAATCATTTAAAGGAGCAGACAATTACAGCCAGTATTTCCATTCAAGCCATCCCTTGTGGCATTCTCACGCAGTTCCCTAAATTTCTTTCCTACTCTTACTAGTTATCCAAGTCTCATATGCATACAAACACATTGAGCAAAATAAAATATACACCAAACTACTTCTCATGAATACTTGAAATAAAACAAAAACAAGGAGACTCACAGCTAGCGTACAACTGCTCAATTTTAAATAATGCTAAAAGTATTCAGCAAAATAAAAATAATCTCTTACTCTGTTTTGTCAGTATGACACCATCAGAATTGACATGCAACAAGTCCAAGCAATATAGACCATGCTCCTCGAGAACCTGAAAAACAGCATGTTTAAAACCACTGCCATCAACCAATGCATCTATACTTGTCATTTGTAAGAACGGTAGATTAAACAAACAAAAAAAAATCTTCTGCCCACCTTGTGTAATTCAGTTAAATTGCTTCGAGATATCACAATTCTCCTGTCTTCTTCAATCTGCTTATTGAATGTTCCAAGGGTATCCTCATCCTGTATATAGTAAAAGGACAGATTGTTTAGAATTTTTTAAATCTAAATAAAGAAACTATAAAGACAAACAAAAAAAAAAAGGCGAAAAAAAAAACAAAACAAAACACACACACACACACAAACTGGGGAAGAATTTTCAACAAATATGGATGATTACAATATAAACTCATGATTCAGCTCAGTGATTATCAGAAAGCAATCAAAATATCTCTTCATAATTTCCTTTTAGAGGGGTTAAGCAATTTTAAACTTTAATTAAAGGGGTTGCTTTCATAAAAACAGATATTAGATTTTGTACATAGAAATAGGGAAACCATAGAAATCCAGGTGTCAATTCAAATCAAGGGCTGCTGATTTCTGTGTTGAAAGAGAAGGCGAAGGGTAGCATTTCAGTTGGATGCTATTGAGATGGCAAATGAGGTTCAAGCAAGGGGCTAGAATGTGGGGATTAAAGAAAGACAAGTTGGCATATGAGTCATCAATCAAGTGTGGGTTTCAATTCAATTTCAAACTTAAATGAAGCTAAGGAGGTGTACAAAAAAAGTAAAAGATGGATCACGAGGTTCATGAAATAGTAATGTACTGGGTGAAATAAATGGAACAATGTGGTTACAGGCGTAAGGAATATGAAGATGGGGCATTCTATTAGGTCTTGGATTGCAGCTGACAGAACCAAGAAGAACCCAAATATCTAGACCTATGCAAGCTCAAAAAATTTTGAAGCCTACTTTGGCACTTGGAATCCAAATGGTTTTTCATCATAGCTTAAGGCAACCCTCATTAATTGGACCTGACATAAAATGAGATGGGGAGTGTGTGTGTTATGGGATTTAGATCATCACTAATTCACCATCTATTCCTTTTTCCATTTCTTAAGCCAACTATGAATCTATGATATTGTTATTCCTTATGCATTCTTGTTTTAACCAAACAATGGAATGACATTTGTAGCACGAGGCAGTCTCAAGGTCATCACATTCCTTTGTTCTCTTAATTTTAAACACGCATTTAGTTGTAAATATATACTACATAAATCTTGCAGAGAGAAATTTTGATATACTAACCTTAGGGGGAGGAATATACATAATGTTAGTGAAGAGTTTATGTATTTCATCATCTTCAGACCGTTTTGAGGCACTTAATTCCTCTGTAAGCTGCTTTAAAGGAAGAGGCTGTAAAATTAAACAAACACTTAGTAAGATTGATTGTTAAAAAGAACTATTTTGGCACTAGAGGTATGAAATTGTGGAGTGAAAAGTAGCAGCACCAGCTGCACGATGAAACAACACTGAGGAAAAACAGTAAAGAAATAGACAATCAATCTGCACCTAAAACATGTCAATATTTTCACTTTTTTATGACAGGTAGCACATGAGATTTGAACCCAAGACCTTAAGCTTGGAATGATACCATATTGATAGATGTGTGCTACCTCAACCAATAGTTTAAGCTATTAATGATGAGGAATGAGGATACACATTTGTTATTTAACATTTCTCCTCAACAATTGCAATCATTAGATACAGCATTAAATCAAAGTACGCCTCATTCATTCCAGTAAGATATATTTGCCTGACACAGAATACAGATAATGATTTATTAATTACAACCATTAGCAACATCATTAAATCTTTGAGCAACAGAATGAAGAACCTCTGGTTCAGAATGCTCATTCTCAACAGTTTTCATGCATCAACAACTACAACCAGTTCACTTATCCTGTATGGTTTATGATGCATTTTAAAATTGGAATAATAAGAGATTTATAATAAAAAAAAAATTAAAAAAAGAGTGAATAAAGTAAATAATATACAAGTTGTGGTAAACATCATTGAAGAAAGATCATGATCATTACCAGCTTAGCAAGACGGCCCAAATTTGGAAGTATCATTGTCTGTTGATACAAGGGTAAATGAAATTACAAACAGATGAAACACCATAATTCCAGGGAAAGAGTACAGAGGTCAATTTACTTACAAATTTTTCTTTTTCTTTTGTTCCAGTCTCAATCTTGTTTTTCCCACAAATCAAAACAACTGGTCCAGATAATTGATCAAACATTTCTTGAACCTTTTGGAGAAACTCTTTTCGATTTGGTTTGGATACAGTTCTAGACAACCACAGGGAAGAATCTGGGAAGTAGACAATAAGGGGCTGCACAGACTTTAGGACCTGCAATCAATAAAAAAGGCTTGGATAATAAGATTGCTAAGATCTGCAATAAAATGCAAAAGAAACTAAATTCTATTGTCAATCCAACTTTCCACCTCACAAAGTGCCTCCATAGCAATGTATGTCTCTTCAGCCTGAACATCATTGTCATGTTCCATGTGCTTGACTAAAAGAAAAAAAAAAAAAAAAAAGAATTAAGGTGACATTAGAGTTTATATACATTTAGCATACTTTGAAGAACAATATCCTGCATCACAAAAGCTGACAGCTAAGAGCATGATTGTCTTGGGCAGTTGGGCTAGCCAACACCTCCTTTGAAGACTGAAAGCGCAGTGTAAGCTTATGCATTCCAATATTTTAGACATGGTCTAGAACACTCAGAATGATTTTTTTTTTTTTTTGAAGGTCAACCAATGCGGTTGTATTTATAGATAGACTGAAATAGAGTCAGATGGGACACCGTCCCAGCCTGAA
Organism: Ipomoea nil; assembly: GCF_001879475.1. Taxonomy (NCBI): domain Eukaryota; kingdom Viridiplantae; phylum Streptophyta; class Magnoliopsida; order Solanales; family Convolvulaceae; genus Ipomoea; species Ipomoea nil. Next base: position 532,892 of record NW_017619118.1, on the reverse strand, counting down.
CACTCAGGATGAATATGATTGAATGAATAAAGGCAACAATAAATGAACTGCAGTACACAGCTTGTCAAAACATCCATCAAAAAAATGTGGATATGTCAAGACCCCAAAGGACAGAATCAATAACTTAAAAATAAGCAGAGTGGTTGTATTCATTAAATTCTGTTCTCCATCTTTTCAGAAAACTAGAGAACTCTGTAGTTAATAAACAGAGCTGCATTTACTTCAATTTTCCATTTTCCATTCTCCATTCTCCTCTGTTTTCTATTTTTTCAAATGTACAAGTAAACATATTTTCCGTTTTCCTTTCTCCATGAAAGTGGAGAATTTCTCTGATTAGTAAACACAAAATATACAACATTCTGTAATGCATAAAACACATCCTGGAGACAAACAGAAAAGCAGATTAAAAGAAATAAGAATGCTGTTCTGAGTGAACAAAGAATACCAGGAATCCAATATATTGATGGCTTAGCATCTTCTGCCATGGGTTTCTCATCCTTCTGTCCATCCATTTTTGTTTCACTAATATCCAGAATAACTGCAACTTGATCTGCACCCAACTCATAGACCTCCCCTCGTTGACCACTCGACAATGTTCTGCAGATGTTGTAAAAGTCAAAAGAATAGCAAATGAAATTCTCTTGTTATGTAAAAGCACTTATATAAAGAAATAAAGAGGAAATTGGGGGGGGAGGCACATAAGAGAAAAGTGGGGAAAAAGAAAAAACCTTAATAGCAGAAAATTATCATTCAGATAACAGTTTATAAATATTTATGCTATCAGTAATGAAAAGCATCCAAGTGGGAAAAAATAACTAATATACATAATACATAGTAGTATAGTGTACTATGATCAATAAGTCGTACTTGGAAGAAACCATCAAAGTATAACTATTACTTTCAAGCTCAAAGATGGCTACAATGAGTAGGTAAGATCTACATTCTACATTTATTCCCAGCAGCAAGTATATGCATCATACTTTAAATGGTCAGTCAAACTATCGAAAAACAATTTCAAGCCTTGCTTTGGTGGGAGAAAGAGATAACTGACGTCTAAACTATTGACTTTTAAAATCTTTTCAAACTGAATGATGTAATGAGTAGAGCTTCCAATGAATGGAAGTTGCAGCCAAGTTGAGTAGTTTCTCAGTCTGTTAGTTATGGACTTAAAATTACAGCCTAGCTAACTTATTTTGAGTCTAGCTGCAGCAAATTATAGCTCTGGACTATTAATCTATTATTAAAGTTGCAAAGTCACTTCTGGCTTCAGAATAAAGCATACTCTGATAAGAGCCATTCATCTATATCTTCTTTACTGACCCACTAATTTCTAGCTCAGATCACTACTGGAACTTGTAAATTTGGTAGAAGGCTGAGCAAGTATAAAATATCCAATTCTCAGTAACTTGGACTATAAATCTTAGCCGCGTCAGTTACCAGACAAATATATATTTCAATTACCACAACTAGAACATTCTTATATATTACCAATAAAAATTCTCTCAATAAAGATTTTTTATAGCAAACACAACCTCAATATGAATTTACTATCATGAATAAGCACTCTCTTACATAAATATCTAACCCCAGTAGGCTATCATGAGATAGTTGGGGTAGATATTGAGTTCAAAGAGGATGATGATGATGTAAGATATATGTCCAAGAACTCTCTAGAAATCTAATGTCTGATATGACACAAGAAGACCACTGTAGTTCTGGGCACCCAAAAGGAGACATAGTTTCTCCACAATATTTGGCATGATTTACCAACAAACCTGCCACGAATTACAGTGTAAGCATTTGTTGGACCGTCAGAAGTAGCTATCTTCCCCAATACAATCCTGTGATGAATTAGATATTATGTTAATTCTTATTAAGTGTTAATGTTGGAAGACCTTTCATAGATGCATAACTGAATTTGATAACCTTATATAAATGAAAAATGGGAAAAAGGCCTGCACTAGTGCACTACCGCACAGTATTCAGGAATGACAAAGGCTAAAGTATACTCTAAATCCTGAGCAGACATAATAAGAACCACAGCATTAAAGCATGAACTTCCCACTTAGTTCTGTTTCTTATGCTGTTAAGGCGTTAAGCATGAACATCCAAAGCCAATCTCAAACCTAAAATAGTAAGATAAAAAAAAGAGAGCATGTCTGAATTCATGACTTCTGATTGCTCGAGTGACTTCCCAAGAAGACTTCAGTAAACTGGCTTATTTTCATTACAAACCTAGAGTTTTGGTACTATCAACTTCTCTTACTTCTAAGCTACACAATTTACTTAAAAGATTGAGGGGAGCCATATGTAGAAACTAGAAACTTTGATTTTAACTTTACAAAACAAAAAATATGGAATACAGTACACTACATTTGGAAAATCCAGGTCCAAATGAAGTTATCACTGCAGAAAATATTTGACCTAGCAGTTATATTAACTTTACCAGTATACTAAGAGTCTAAGATTCTATCAGAAGGTATTAGGCCAAGCACTTACATGTCAACTGATTAGCAGATAACTATCAGAAAAGAATTACGACTTACAATGGTACACAAGTGGCATGACAAGTCATGGTACAGATATTGCAGCATATTAAACATCTTTTTCTGTTGATTTACATCAACAAAAGGAAACATCCTTAACTAAACTAGCCAATAGCTAGCTAGGATCTTAACTAAATGTATTCTATTCCCAATTTAATTACAATAAGCACTAACTATTAGCCCTTCAGATTGTATATATTTCTCTAAAACATCAATCCAAGTATCATATCCATCTACCTATTTCTCTCTCAACTTCTCCTATAATTTCCATGCTATAGCTCTCTCTATCATGTGCATCTGTAGATCTAAGCTAAACATGTTTAAAGCATCTTTAATTAATTGTCTCACCATTTACCCCTAAAATAGGCATCATTTCAAGCAAACAGATTAAATGAAAAAGATAGGAGAAAAGTTCGCTAGCACTAAACAAGCAACACTGTTATATTGCTGTTAACTATTAATCCATTGAAAAAGATAACCACAAAATGATAAAAGAATGAACACATTTTAAATACTTCGACTTTAGTTTGATACAACTGCTTGTATTATGTGCAAAGTGAAAGTAGTAACCTGTTATCAGCTTCAACAATAACAGAAGGTCCAACGTATTTTACTCGATCACCTGCCAATAGATCAATAATGTAAAAACCCAAGCAAGGGAATGCTCATAATGAAATTTGCAAATAAATAAATTAAAAACAAATTTTTAAAAAGAAAAAAAAATGAGCTGAACAGATGGGGAAGTTGGCATTTTATGTGCTCAGCAGATATTTTGTTTTTTAATTTTGTTTGTTTAGTTTGTATGGATTATGGTTGGGGTATTATGTGTTTTTAGAATATTATGTGCTATTGAACATTTATATTTTATGGGAGCAATACTTGCTAGAAGTCACCAACATGCCATATGCAAATAAAACTAAGCTTTCTTTTAGTTGGGTGCCAAGGCACCCATCAAACGCCTGATGGGCATCTAGCAATTTTTACAACATTGTCTCTAAATCCATTTAGATGGAGCAGCTGAAAAATATTATACAGCTATAGTAAATATAGTAATAATATGAGCAAGCTTTTGAATATTAGAACAGAACTAAAAAAACTAAAAAAACAAAAAAAAAAAAACAAAAAAACAAAAAACAAAAAACAAAAAACAAAAAACAAAACAAAAAAAAAACAAAAAAAAAGAACAAAAAAAGTGAGTAGTACATATGAAATCAGAGAAGAACTTAACATGAAAGTGAGAAAATCTGGCTACATCTCCAATATCCTTTATATTTTAGTATATACTATTGGGCATGCTTTTCTCAATTTTTACATTAAATTTTACAACACCCCTTATCACACTTCCTAATAACATAACAATTTCCTCCTTAAAACATCAAAATTGTTCAGTAAAATAATGCCTAGTTGTGTCAAATCTTGAAATTCTGAGTAGAAATTAAATTGGAACTTGAAGTGGTCATACACAACCACTTAAAATTTAAAATCATGGTTGCAGTCAAAACAGTCCAGTTAGTGGTTGCAGGTGGCAGTGTGGCACAGCTGGATACCTGCAAACATGGCCCTTATGCATACGAACTCAACCAATAAACTTCACCTACATGCTAAAGAACTTGTTTGAGACACAATTTGGTACTTGGGAAAGGTGGCCTTGAGGCCCCAAGACATGCACAAGAGTGCCAAACTGGAATTCAGAAGAAGTAGGCTGGACACTGTGTAAGGCACATACTGCTTTACTGCTAATTGGACTTCTTGCTGGACATGTTGAGTCTGTTGAGAAGGTCTGGGGGGAAAGACATGGTCAAGCAGAGCTGTGAGCTGTCCAAGTGTAGTTAGTGGTTTTGGCCAGTAAGGCCATGATCATTACAGTTTGGTGTAGTCAACAACTAGATCCACCAAAGTGGAGCCACTTCTATTGTCGTATATACAGGTTCAGGTCTTGGGCATATCAGAGGGGATTCCTTCTATGGTATTTGGCATATTTTGTAATATAAGGATGGGAAATATTTCCAGACCAAAATGGTAACAAATTTCAAAACACGACAGACAAAACTTGGCTGATATCAAATAAAAACCAGAGACAGGCATCACAGTTTGTGGATTGTATTAACTTAAGCGCATGGTTCGGTTGCCTGGTTTGGGTCAAATCAAGCCATCATATACCATTGTATCTGCAAAGGCAATCACCCCATTACACTCATATCAGAAACACAAGCACTCAAAGTAACTTTCATGAGCATTTGAGCAAGCCTTTGAAGATATGCTATGATGTGAAAACATCTGCACTGTTAAAACTGAACATCGAGAAACCATAGCTATGTAGTTCTGACAGACATTCATAAAGGTTCTTGAGATTCTTAATCGCTCTTTTTAGTGGGGAGTAATAGTGAAGAAAGGGAGTGAGACCAAGCCTAGTGCCAGGGCCACTAGGAGAGTAAGCATTTTCCATGTGTCAAGTTTAATATGAATAAATGAATGTAACCTCAACCAGAGAGAGCAACCTAAGCCTTTGAATTGAGGCCGCTGGCAGCGCGGAAAAAAGTCAAACTACCATAAAGTTTTCCAAAAGAGCAAGAAAACCCTTGCTTGTTTGAACAAGAGAATGGATGTGCATTAGCACAATGGCTTCTATTTATTTCACCCAGGGAATCCACAGTTCAATGGAAGAGCAGTGCACATAAAAAAAAAAACAAAAACAAAAACAAAAACAAAACAAACAAACAAACAAACAAAAACATAAAAACAATAAAAAAATACGTAATACCTTTTCTAAATGGCCGTTTGGTATTTTCTGAACTATCAACAGCTTCTGATGATGGGGGTTCAGAAGAATCTTCACTTTCTCCTGATACTCTCTGAAATAACCAGTAAACATAAGTTAAATATTGATCTGATCTGATAGCATATAATCTATAAATTTGCAGAGATGCATAGTTTTGTACACCCATTGACATATGAAACTGTTAATCTCAGACTTCTAAAGAGTAAAACACGATACATGTGGAGAGGAACGTACATAAACAAAGCAAATTAGTTTCTAGGGCATATGTTAAATGCACTATATTCTTGTATAAAATGTAGACAAAGTGCTAAAAAGAAATAAGAACATTTATAATACCGAACAGTTAGTACCATGATTTTAAATGACCTTCATAAGATCAATAACTTTCATTAGAATTTAGAAAAAAAGCACTCTAGAAGACTAACTTCAACAATCCTGGATGGCTGGATGTCAATGGGTGATCAAAACTGCAAATTTGTCCCAGTAGCAGATACCATGACATTTAGTACTCTTCACAAAGATTAATAACTTTCATTAGAAGCAGAGAACAAGCGCTTTAGAAGGCTGACTTCAACAGTTTTGGATGACAATGGGTGAACAAAACCACAAAATGTATGTCCCAGCAGTAGATATAAGTCATTTAGTACTCATCATAAGTCATTAGAACTAGAGCAAAAGCACTCCTACTCTCCTAGGTACATATAAAACTCAGGAAGAATTTCCTTTAGCCCAATAAACCAATGAAGTAGGGTCTTTTGTGCATACTAAGAGTCAGAATGACAAGGAGGAAACAGCCAAGATGTGAATGTGTAGGCAACAGAATGCATAAGACATACAATACTCTGTATTATCAAACTATGCATCCTATGTAGAACACTTCACTACTGAAGATCTAGATTGGTGCACTAAACATTCTTTTAGAGTTCTTGGCCAAATAGAAGAACATCTTTGTGATAGAAACCATAGAATGCAAAAGAATATATGACAGATATGAATTAATTTAATTCCTAGACCCTAGTTAATCTTCTAAATCCAATTTGAGAACTAATTCCACTTTTCTCCCAAAAGTATAGTGGCACTTCCACATTATACCCTTGACTTCTAGCTTGGACAGGTGTGATCTGTTGGTCCTACCTTGAAGACTTCAGTCAAAAGGCAGTAGAAAACATGCATGCCAGTATGCCACTCATGTAACAAGATCTGAGGGAATATCACTCCATTGTTCTCAAATTTCCCTTGAATTCAAGCCTCAAACCCCAACTTTAAAATCTCTTGAAGCATCATGACCTAATTTTAATATTTTAAAAACACAAACGAAGCTATGCATAGCCAGACGACTAGTCTCTCAAAATCCTTATTTAACTAGGAACAGAAGGAATGAGGACAGAGACACTGAGGAGAATGAAAACTGGAGAACACGCAAACCTTGCCTACCAAGAGGATTTCCATTCCAAAAACTCAAACCTGGTTGTTGCAGAAAATTTTCTGGATATATTAAAGGCTTGCTTTTGAGGCTTGACAGAAAAAAAAAATATCACAATCAGACCAAGTCAAATCATTATTTTGGCATTTGGCAACCACATTTCTTTGAGTTTTAGAATGTTTACTGAATAACTCAATAATGACAGTTTTGTCCCGAATTTAATCCTAAGAACTGCTTCCTCTTCTTGACTAAAATGCACTTTCCATCCTTTTAAGAGACCAGAATGATCAAAGTTTTTAAAGTTATTTAATAAAATGACCTTCTCAAACTCTTCAAGATTGTAAGGAACAAGTTTCTTTAGGGCTTCAGCAGATGCCTGAACATCTCTTTCGTCATCACTAGCTTCAGACCTTGCCTCTCCACTGCTTGCCCATTCCTCCTCATTAGTTGCATCAGTCGCATCATCCACTTCAGAATCTGAAGCATACTCTTCACCTGATTCTGCATCCTCATCTGATTCACTTTCAGATGAGCAATCTTCACCAAAATCCTGCACCAGTACAGGTTTCAGATTATGAAGAAAGAAATAAACATTCGCTGCAAGTACTTTAGCAGCAATGAATAAGCCAAACTGCAGGAGGGGGAGAGGTGGGATCAACACATACATAGGAAGCTAGAATGCTGTTATCAAGAACTAACAGTGGGACTTTCAAATCTTTAGCAACTGCTCGGACAAATCTTTCTCGATAAAGTTCAGTGCCTGTCATTATCATTAATAGTTGAGTTTTTGCTCATAACCAAGAATATTAGCAAAGACTTACCAAAATGAAACAAAAATAAGAAATATGAACACAAGTACTATTTCAGAAACCAAAAAATGAGATAGTATTGCATGATATAGGTCTAACAAGAGAGTAAGAAAAACTCAACCCGGAATACTCTGAAGCATAATTCTCCCACTTGACGAATTTAAGTGACCACCATAATCCATAGTAAGCTTTCTATGCTTTAGATGTGAGGCGGCACATTCCACCAGGAGGCTCTTAGTGTGTTCACTAGTATAGCAGATTATTCACTTGGATTAGTAATATTGAAGAATGGTAAGAAAAAGAATACAAAAAATAAAATAAATAATTAACATGGGGAAGTGCTTACTGGACATAATAAGGAAAGGTGTCCCATGATACAGCTATCTTCTCCCACGGGACAATCCGCCTTAAAAACTCATTTTTAAATCTTTCTCTTCTAGGCAGAAAGGGTGACTCCTTCTTCTTACTATCAATTGATAGCTTTTCATTGCAAAGCCACTCCTTCTGTTCTAGCTCACCAAGTTCAGCATGTCCATCACAATGTCTCACCTGTTCACCAACTTTTTGTTTCCAAGTCTTTGCCTTGTCAGAGCTAGGTTGTTCTATTGTGCGTGCATGTTTATCCTCACTTGCATTTCTTCCATCACCTTCAGAGCTATAAAACCTCAACTGGCTACAACTTAAACAGACATCTGACCTTCTAAGCAACCTTATATGTGTTCTCCCATAACCAATACTTGTTGACTTGAAAGTATCTAGCAGATGTCTTCTATTCAAGGTACCTTGAAACGTGCAGCTCTCAAGAATTGGTGCAGAGCTTGAAGTTTGAGTAGGAGCACAGTTGCGGTAGTAAGAACTAATCAAATGTTTGCCACGTTGAGATACAAGACTCCATGTTTTACCATCAGTCTTTATTCTCCTCACATACATCGCAACTTATAAGAAAAGCAATACCTAGTTCATGGCAGAGTTTACCAAATTAGTTGATATCTAATTTCAAAAAGTTAACTGTAAACTTTTACTCCCTAGCTTCTAACAAAATTTGAATCTTACCCAGTTTGCACAATTAAAATTTGAATCTTGCTTATAGTGATTAATTCCATAGCTTATGGTATAGTATTTCACTTTTGATCAGAATTTGGCAAACTTATTCATAAAAATATAATCCATAGCGACCAATTGATATTATTCAAAGTTATCCTTAATAACGAAGTATCTACCATAGTGCCACTAAATGAAAAAAAAGGTAATTAAAAACATTCCCACCTAAAAACTAACAAGGATTAGTCATGAATTATTGATGGCACTTAAGTTACTCCTTAAATGCAGAAAGAACCAATAATTACACTGTACACAAGAGCAATGTTCTATCATAAACTGGTTGGAGAAAAATAAAATACTAGGCATCAAACCGTGACAAACAGCTAATAAAAGTTCGCCCAAAATAATGTATTTTCAACGAAGTTCTAAAAAATTACACAAAAAAAAAAAAAAAAAAAAAAAAAAAAAAAAAAACAATCAATCAAAAACAAAACAAAAAAAAGACTAAAAATTTACAGTCTACAACTTATCTAAGCAGAAGGGAGAAACTACAGCATCAGGAAAGCTAATGATTTAAACAACAAAATGACTAAATGTAATTTTTTTTTTAAAAAAAAATGTTATACACCACATAACTGCAGTGTTGTTGCCAATGTATCAAAGCCATTAAAAAAAAAAAAAAAAAAAAAAAAAAAAAAAAAAAAAAAAAAAACAGTTTTTGCACACCTGATAGGAATAATAGGATATAAGATATCCACAAAGCAATAGCAACATCCACTATGTGCTCAGAAAAATTACTGGTTTGATTAAAGTAGTTGCAAAAGATAGGTCCACATTTGTCATTAGTTATTGCTAGACTAGAATGTATACTGCAATTCACAATAGTTCTTAAGAATTTGTTTTATCAAAAGCTTCTAAAAGTTTGAACTTTTTCAGCAAAATTAACATGCACCCAGATAACCCATGACTTATGGACATCCAAAAAGATGTATACGACTAGGAACTCCAAAATGCATTGTTAAAATTCAAGGGCCATTCAGGCTTGGTTTTACCCAACCCAACCCAAAGATTGTATTTGAGCCAGTAATGTGCATAGGGATTTTGTGTAAGAGCTTCAACCATTCACAGGAAGCTACAGAATTTAAAGTTCAGCAAACCCGGAAAAAAAAATCAAAGAAACTGAAGCAACAAACGGTAAAACATTCATTATCCAAACAATAGACGAGAGATGCGCTACCTGTCAAGGGAATCAAGGAAGCGGCTCGTTTTGGAGAAGTTTGTAATAGTCAAATTGTCCCAGGGCTCTTCCTTAAAACTTCTTTCAATGGCCTCGGCAGGAGTACATCAGAATATTTCACTGGAAGCTTGAAAAAAATAGGGATTAGCTTAAAGCTGGGCTCTCTGTGAAAGGGAAAACGTAAAAGGCGGAGAGAGAAGAAGGGTTTTCCGCCAAATAAATCTATTTTTACATTACCACAACCTAAACGGCGCCGTTCCATGTAAAACTATCTTCTTTTCGGGAAAAAGACAAAAATATGCGGTCAACAAGGAAAAATTCCCAAAATGTGTGGTATTTTTTTTTTGGACAAAAATATGCAAAACTCCATTCGTAGTTGCGTTTTTGATGTATTTCGTATTTTTCTTGTATTCGTGGAAAACGCAAGAGGCAGTTGCGTTTACGTATTTGTATACGTAAAACGCAATAGGCTCTTGCGTTTTTGCGGCAATACCGTATCCCACAATACGCAACTATGTTTTGCGTTTTACGTATTATACGTAAAACGCAAAACCAAGTTGCGTTTTTGTGAAGTATTTGTACTCCTCGTTGCCGGCGAAGTCGAAGACCGGCGAGACATACAAAACGCAATTCGCAAGTGAGTTTTTGCTGAATCGGTTAAACGCAAGTTGTAAATGCGTTTTTGAAACGTTAAATTTTTCGGCCGCTCGCCGGCGAAGCAACCTAAAACGCAATTAAGAGTTGCGTTTTGTATTGTTCATTTAATTGAATTTTCAAGAGTTGATTATTAGTATAAGCATTTGATAACAATCGGTGGGTTAGCGTAGTTGGTAGAACCTTAGTTGAACTAGTGATGGTTATCAGGGTTCAAATCGTATTAATTGTATGTACATATGTTATTTAATGTTTTTCGAGTTATAGTATTAGTATTAATAAATGCGGGAATATAAATGAAAGATTTGTAGCTGAGTTGGGTTAGCATGCGGTCGAATATGTGGTTTTCTAGGGTTCAAATCCCATTTATATCTTGGTGTGTTTTTTTTTGGAATTACGCAGGTGTTGTGTAAGTATAAAAAATTGGGCAAATGGTAATAAAAGATGTCTTAGGTGAGTTGGCTTAGGATGTGTTTGAATATGTGGTTGGCCAGGGTTTGAATCCCATTTATATCCTGGCGTTTGTTTCTTGGAACTATGAACCGTCGATTTTGGCAAATGGTAATAAATGATGTGTTTGCTGAAATTTATTATTTTTGATGTTGACCAAAGTTAATCGATAAAGACGGCTAGTTGTGTATTATAAAATATAATTTACATAAATTTGAAGGATGAGTTAGTTGAAATGTAACAGGAAACTAATATAAATGTTATTCATCGTAAATTCATACAGTTATAGGTACATGAAATGAAATATAATTTCTGTACTCGAAAACAAATTTTTGCGTAAAAACGGTTGTTGCGGGCTGCCTCTGTGGAGTTTTGGTGCAAGAGGTCCCCAATTGGTCCAATTGGGGACCTCTTGCACCAAAACTCCACATTTTTGCCCAGTTGCAAGCCTAAGTTGCTCTGGTGTGTTTCCCCCCTTTAGGTCGTACATGATCAACTTTACTTGCTGACTGGACAACCCGGTGTGTAGATGGCTCTTCAAGGAAATACGTCTTTCGTAATAGAAGACATTAATCTTCCTTTGAGTAGAGCTCTACGGGGGCAAAACTGGGCAAGCCCCTTAAACCGAAACCCGAAGCGCGAAATTTAGTTGAAATTCTTTTGACAATGAAGAAACACAGAGAAAAAATCTTGGTATGTAGTATTGGGCATGAGATAGTTGAGATGAAGAAAACAAACTTCCCATATCGTATTGATTAGATAAAGGAAGTAAAATTTAATAAGAATAAATTTGGGGTTTCATTGTAAATCCGCGAAATGTATCATGTCGATATTTATAGGGAAGTGATGTGGGAATAATATCATTGAAAACGCAAGTGTGTGATGCGTTTTGATGTTAAACGCATGACCTTGTTGCGTTTTGGGTACCAGTTTGGACTGTGTTGCAGGTGTGTGATGTGTGATGTGCATGAGGCCGTATGGCAGAGATGTGCAGTCACCTCAGCCCAGAGGAAACGCTACCCGTAGTTGTGTTTTCGTATGTGATTTGTACATACCGATGCATGCTTTGATTTGATAGTCCAAGGGCCATGTGATGATTTGATAGGCCAAGCCCAATCTGCCAGTCTAGAAAATGCAATTTGCAGTTGCGTTTTACCCATTTACTGGGCAGGAGCAGATGGACCATACACTGGGCTGGCGGATAGTACATCTAAAACGCAAGGCCCAATTGCGTTTTAGAAACTTGTATTGATAGAAATAATATGTGTATAATTATTGATTAATGTTCGATTAAGTAATGAAGATTCAAGTTAAGAATAATGTATATTGAATTAAAAAATGATTATAATTCCGTAAAGTCAAATTGTACATTTTTTTTGCGGATGATGTATATTTTTTTTTTATTCTGAGTGTATATTGTGTTTTATAATTTGCATTCATTATAAAAATGTACCTATGGTGACCATGGTCCACACAGTAATTTGTCGTAATATCGTGGCTTAATGTTGGATTATTGAACATACTGTGAATTAAAGTACTACAGAATCGGTATCAAAATGTTGTTGATTTAACCGCAAAGTTTTATTACTAAAGATCATTACATTGACGTGGATAACTGGTGAATTTCTCCAAATTCATTATCCGTAATATTGTAGTTGATTGACCATGGATAAATCTTCTCTATGTTACAGGCGATAGCAATTGGTAGCATTAGTATGACATGTTGGTCGACATTGAAGAACACAACTCGGTCACAGCCATCTAACTGAAAATGATCATATATTTGCTCCCATTGTTCGTCATGGAATACGAAACTGTAGTCGTAGTAGAGTTCTAGTTTTCTTTGACCAAGCACGAATATTAGTGGCCCATCGACTTCGATTGAATCTCGGAAAAATTCACTCAACTGTTCACGCTGCATTTTTGAAATAATAGAATTGTTAGTTATGAATAAGGTATCTAAGGCAGGCTAGAAACTGCGTTAGTGATTCTTACTGCGAATAGCGTGCCGAAATTATGATACAAAGATCTACAACACTCTAATTGTTCAAAGTCATATGTTGGCGGTATGGCTGACCGCGCAGGGACGTTGATGGATACTGTTTTTAAGACGTTATTTTTAGTATGTAACAGTCAAATATAAGATTGGCGTGTCGGGTCACAATTCTAAACTTACCGTTATCGAACTGGCGAGTATTTCTTCTGGGACCAAATTGATTGAACTCTCGCTTTGGACTGTAAGAGTCCACGCTAAACAAGTAGCATTCGAAAATGAAATAACCTGTATGTCGAAATAAGACAATGTCTCCAGGGTATAAATCATTTTCGATCTTAAAATCGCTGATTCCCGTTGTAAATTGCATATCGTCTATCCAAACTTCTATCCATGCACTATGATGCCATAGTATTGCTTTCGTCGTCATATGTTGCATTAGATGGCGATGCATACAATTTGGAATTCGCTAGTATATAATTGTAGGGTATTTGTTAGAAAGAATGCAGTTATAGCACGCAGCGAATCGGTAAGAGTATTTTGGTAACGTATTACCATAGGTAGTTCGAAAGAGACTTGGATGGTAAACCAAGCAGCTGCGGACTCACTGACATCTGGCATATGCATTATGTCGTTGCAAGCTTTGGGAAAAAATAAAATACAGTCATATTTACATATACGTAGCCAACACCGGTTTGTATAAATTACCAAGAAAATGTAAATCTTACGCGGAGGGTAGTAGAGTTGACGTAGACTTTCAAATATTCGGAGCGCATATCCTTCTGCTTGATTTTGATTTGAAAAGATCCGTGTTTCCGGCACCGTTATACCCAACATCAATAGATACGTTCCCCATCCACGTGTTGGATAACATACAAAAGTATTGCAGGTCCTCCTATCAACATGCGCATACCGTATCTTCCTTCCGTGTATCGTGATTGCATGGTACAGAAGACGATGAACGAAGTTGGAAGTCATGTCCGGTAGTATTTCAAAATCATCAAAAAGATCCATTTACTAACGGAGAGAGAATATTGTTGGGGAATGCGAATGTGTAGTATAGGACGATTAGCAAAGCAGTGTTACGGTGCTCCCACACCTATGTAAGACGAAATATATACTCATGATGGGTTCACGCATCTGGCTTTCACTAATATTTTGGGTACGGGTAAAACGCAAGTATGACATGCGTTTTTGTGGAAAACGCATGTCGTACTTGCGTGTTTCTCCTTTTTCCTATAAATAAGGCTTTGTAACAAGTTGTTATTGTGCATTGATTTTGAAATGTACGTACATTATGTCAAACACCTCCAAAAAACAATACGGAAACATGTTAAATTTAGTATTATGTGTTGTATCATCTTTGTGGAAGAAAAAAAGGAAAAAGTTTACGGTAAGATTGCTGTTCATATATATATATATATATATATATATATATATATATATATATATATATATATATATATATATATATCCGTGTATACACTCACGTACACACAGCCAATGTATACATATGTAAATAAAAAATGTTGTTCGTATATTTTGAATTTAATGTACTTTTTTTTTGTTGATTTTTGTAGCGATAATTGCATGCCGGAGTAGCGTTTCAACGGTCCACAATTAAGGCTCGCGATATGTAGACGAATTCCAACTAAATTTCGCGACATAATTCAATTGTTAAATTGGAAAATTGTCGCGAAATTGTTATTTAAAAAATTTATATGTAAACGGGGCTGGTTAGGTTGATTGGTCTTCTTTTGCACCAATTATCCTAGCCATGTTTTATATTTATCAAATTTGGAAATGGGTGTCAATTGTTGTCACAACTGAACCCATTACCTATTGTTGTAGACAATTCTTGCCATTAAGTAATATTGTTCGACGTAGTTTGTAATGCCAGTACTTGTTGCTGTACAATTGAAGGAAACAACCATTACGCGTGTGTGTTGATGGGATGCCATGCCTTATGTAACCATGTGTTTCCTTTAATTTCTTGATAGTCACAACTGAACCCAAAGAATTATGAACATGTATATATTCTGTGTGTATTGCGTTTTTTTCTGTGTGAATACAAAAATTAGTTGTCATTTTACAAACGAGTGAATTGTAAACTTGATTTTGATATGTTTTAACTTTTATAAATGATCCCGGTTTCATATTATATTATAACAACAATAAAATTAAAACACAAAAAATAACAAATTTTGCTTGTGTAACAAAAATCAGACCCTGCGTGGCAGCGTTTTCCACGGTTGCCGCCACATTAGGTAAATATTGCTAGGTAAAGTGATGTACATAACCGGGGTGATTTTTTCTACACGTTCCCCGAGGAATAAAAAAAAAAAGCAGTAGCCACTTGAGTCTTGTTAGTCACTCCTATAAATAAGTGGGAGCAAGCACTACATCTACCCTATATCAGTTGGATTTCATTGATGGTGGGTTTTCATGTGGTGATGCCAAATATTCGGACTTCTTATCACCATAGAATCAATCACTTCACCTTATTCATTTTCCAACCCCCTCCTAGCAAAGCAAAAAATAGACATGGTTAGCCCTTATACTTTTTAAGTATCTCCGTGCGTAAATGTATGTGAGTTTTTCTTTGTGGTGATTTGTTTGGTTTTGATTGTAGGTACAGAGTACGTGAAATGAGTCTCATTTAACTCTCGCGAATGAAGAATGGGTCCCATTTAATTCTCGCGACATTGTTTAATATCTAATAATTATGTCGTGAGAATTAATCGTTTTTAGCAAACAAGTGCAGTTCAATTGGTTGCTGGATGTTTGCAAAAAACTTTTATTATATTAAAGCTTATGGAATAGACATTGGTCTATCCTGAGTTAGGTAGTGTCAAATATGTTGGTTGGTAAGAAGCCAACGTTTTTGTCTTTCATATACGGTACATACGTAGTTACTTGTAAACACATTATATACTATAATAATAAATAAATATTTATTCTTGTGGATGAGTAACGTATTTGTTGTCCCTCTAAAAGTTGAATTCGTGACGAAATTACGGATAAATACATCAAATAATGTAATGCGTCGTATTTTTTTAACCCCTGTATGCATTCAAATTTACGTAATACGAATACGAAAAAAATAAAAAATAAAATTAACAGCGTGACTTAGTCACGCTGTTATTATTGCGATGTGACCAGCGCCTTCCACGGCGTGTGGTCACATCTCCTGACGCAGCGTGGCAGACGCTGCGTCAGTCAGACGGCCTAGACTGCCGAGTTGACTGTCACAATGCGTCAGTCAACACGGCAGTCTAGGAGTGGACTGTTAATGGCATGCTTAAATACGCATGCCATTATGAACAAGTTGACTGACGTGACAATTTAAGTGGTCACGTCAGTCATTAGATTTTTTGGTGCATATATAAATATTGTTGGACTATACTTGTGCAAGCTTTCACCACAACTATTTTCCTCTGATCATTTTAATCTCAACATTTCGAATTTCAACTCACATAGTAAAAAAAAATGCATCGCAATTATCTACACCCTGGGCCTATTGATCGCAGTTTGCTTACATACCAACAGTGGCATCGATCGGAGTCTGTTTGGGTTAATCAACAATACCCAGCTCAGGTGTCGTGTGTGCGTAACGCTGGTGGTGTTTTTAGAAACTTTCGCGTCAACCCACGCGTTCTTAATTTGTTACGGGAATCAGGTTTTTTTCCCATTATGACATGCTTTGGTAACTTGAAACTGGACCACCACCTCATCACCGCATTAATCGAGAGGTGGAGGCCCGAGGTGCATGCATTCCACATGCCTTTCGGCGAGGTATCAACTACTCTAATAATGTATGCTTCGATAGTATTCTAAATTTTAACTTCCGGTATTTATTGTATCTGTCGATTGGTTGTAATTAATTTTGTGAACTTCAAATACATCCAAATAAATAATTTGTTCGTTCTCCGACTATAAATATCCACCATATCATTCATGCACTTTGCACTCTACTTTTTTACGACGAGAGCATTTCACAACAGCCTTTCACGGGACAATCAATGGTATGTATTTTTCCGTTTATCTACCTTTTCTTTGCATTACACCGATGTCGATACAATTATGTTTAATACTAGGGAAAGACATATGTGGTGTTCGTCGGTCGGCAACCAGGGATCTATGACAACTGGGAGGATGCCAAGGCCCAAGTACATCGTTATAGCGATAATTTATACAAATCGTTTACCTCCAAAGACGACGCCGTTCGCACCTTCAACATATTTAGGGCCAACCGACAACAGCATTTCCAGCAAGCCGGTTCAGGTGGCTGTTCCACTTCGAATTCATCGACCACAAATACAAACCAATCCTCCCATGCCGAAATTTTACGGCGTTTGGAACAAGAACTGGACCGTGCGAATAATGATCACGTCAACAGAATCCATTCAATCGTTGAAGATTTTAAACAACTACTTTCAAAATAAAATCACATGTACGTAAATGTTGTACATCTAAGGAGTTGTATGTGTTCCTTTAAGCAAATTATGTCACAAAAATCCCATAATTTAGGTTTTTTCGACACATTAAAACAAAATCAGAACGGTGTTAACCATCCGGTCCGAAAATTTAAAAAAAATAAAACTTAAACGATATTTGTAGCAGGACGAAGTTACTATTTGCTTAATACTGAGCACAAAACGCAAGATGGACTTGCATTTTCATCCAAAGTGTCATTGTAACATCACATCAATGTGACACGCCATCACTGCTGACTACCCTTCACTGCGTCCCAGGTAAAACGCAACTGGGACTTGCGTTTCATAGGTTAACGCAAGGCCCATTTGCGTTTTATGCTAAAACACAAGGCCCAGTTGCGTTTTACAAACCTTCATATTTTGCCTACAAATACCATTGCGTTCGAGGCTTTTCAATAAAACCAACGTATTCTTTTACACCGCATTGTTACTTCAATTTTTTTTAGTATGTTTAAATCTTTTAATTTTTGCGTCTTTGGTATGTTTAAATCGTGTTCACAATGAATTTCAACTAAATTTCGCGAATACGACGACGCCGAAATGCCATCCTCCGATTGCCCTGGCAGACATAGTTGAGTCATTGTTGGGAGCAGTATACATCGACTGGGGATGATCAGTGAACAGTTTGCACTTACAAATGCTGCACTACATACTTTAACATGGTATTTTAATTTTACTTAGACTGTTTTAATATATCTTACCGTTTTTTAGGGTATTTCCAACTACCACAATACTCACCAATTTTAATATCGTACTACTTCTGCACATTAATTGTTATTCAACTACTCTATATTTACAATCTTGGAAACCGCACCTAGGGGCAAAACGCAAGTGCCTCATGAGTTTTCAATTTCTATAATTCTATAAATAAGTCATGTCCTCTAAACTCCAACTACATCCTCTATCATGCTTAAACTACCAATGTATACTTGTTACTTTTGCTTGTCAAAATTCGAAATATCCAAACAATCCCCACGCATTCATCTGTTTTTTATATTTCAACCAACAATTGAGGAATATAATTTCACCGCCAGTAAGTTGCATAAATAAATTTACATACATATATTTCGTGTTTACATTTACAAATTGGGTTATCAGTATTTTTTTCTAATCTCTTCCAATATTTGCTTGCAGGTACAAAACATGACAATCGGTTCCCAATTAATTCTCGCGAAAAATTCTTGGTTCACAATTAAGTCTCACGACATATAATATTATGTATTCATAATACATATGCCGTGAGCTGCAAAATATATATGAAAAAACAAGCGTGATGGATGTTATGACAGACTACACAAACTGTCATTGTCACGTTTGTTTATTTCAATAATAAACTTAATTAACCCGGTAACTGAACCCAATGCTGTTGCAGTTACTGCTTCCTTAGTATTCCTTGGCCAGGAAATGATCCTAGCCGGACTTGCACTGTCGACAATGAATACTATACACTTTTATTACTTCATTTGTAAAGTACACAGAATATGAATTGTACCTGAACATTATATTGAAATAAAATATATTGTGGCCTACTTCATTGTTTATATTACCATTTTCATTGCACATCTCCACTTCAGTTTGTATATATATATATATATATATATATATATATATATATATATATATTCGGCTGTTTTATACTTACTAATCATATTCGGCTGTTTTATACTTACTAATCATATTCGGCTGTTTTATACTTACTAATCATATACATTTCAAAGCCCGGTTAACCAAAACCATTCAAAACTATTAACAGATAACAATCTCACACCTATTATAAAAAGCACACACTAACAGGTGCTTCAAATAGGTATCGAACCAAGGCCTATTAGCCCTAACGCACTTTCAAATACAAACTACACCAACTGCGCAACCGAACCATTTCTTACCATAACACTATTAACAGATAACAATCTCACACCTATTATAAAAAGCACACACTAACAGGTGCTTCGAATAGGTATCGAACCAAGGCCTATTAGCCCTAACGCACTTTCAAATACAAACTACACCAACTGCGCAACCGAACCATTTCTTACCATAACTCTAATTTTTTTTAGTAAGGGTACTCTACACTTTCAACCATTTATTCCCAACACTGCTTACGTTAGGTTTCGAACAAAGGCAAAGCGGCATGTGGCACCCATTCAAATACATTGTAAGCCAACTACACACCCAATCACTCTTTACACATTTCACAAAAATATTAAAAATATAGCGTCTCAATAACTATAAAAACAAAAACCAAATTACTACTCATCAAGTTTCAACCCAAGGCAAATGCTATACCAAACAACCAAATTCACACGCTAAACCAACTAAGCAACACATCACTTAGTTCACATTTTACTACAATATTATACATAAACCCACCTCCTACACACTAAAAATCGACATGTGCTAACAATAGGTTTCAAAACAAGGCCATTTAGCCAAACAAGCATTCTTAATCACAAAGCTTAACCAACTATGCAACACCACATTCTATTTATATTTGTCTTTTTTATTATACATACTCAAAACAATGAACAGTACTAAACATGACGCAACAATATAAACAACTCCGATTAGACGACGATCAGTCAGGGTTCACCGGAGGCTGTAAAACGCATCTGCTAATAGCGTTTTACGTAGTACTCAAAAAACGCAATTCGTTTTTGCGTTTTTGTACACTTTTCCGGCGACGTACGGCGGTAAAGAAAACGCATTTGGGTCTTGCGTTTTACGTATTCACAGGTACAATACGTAAAACTCAACTCCCAATTGCGTTTTAGCGTATTCCCTACGTATTTTGAAAACGCAACTGGTGGTTGCGTTTTTCGTATTGAATACGAAAAACGCAACCACCAGTTGTGTTTTCTGTATTTAACAAAAAAAAAAATACGGATGAAATACGTTCAAAAACGCAACTCTCAATAGAGTTTTGCATATTTCTGTAAAAAAAAAAAAGTCAATACATATTTTGGCTAATTCTCAAGCTTTTCTACACATTCTTGTCTTTTTCCCCTTCTTTTCTTTTTTTTCCTTTTTTATTTTTTTTCTCTTTTTTTTTTTTGGTGTTTGGTTCAAGAATAAAATAACATATACGGAGTATTTGCTTGTGAATATTCTCATAGTTGATTTAAGTTATTTAATTTTTTGTCATGATTATGATGGTAAGATTGGAAAAGAAAAATGCTTTAACTATAGCTATGTTATTTGAGGCCTCATAGTTTGAGGCCTTATAGTTGTTGTCTGGGACGAATTTAGAAAATTATCTGAGTGTGGGTGAAGTTTAAATGAGGTTAGAAATGTCAATGAAGTTTAAATGATGTTAGAAATGTCAATAACGAAATATCAAACAACCATAATAAGGTTAAAATATAAAATATAGGAATAAAGGTCAAATAGGTCATCGAACTACACACCAAACTTCAATTAGACCATTCTACTCAAAAAAGCTAAACAATTGAGCCTAGAGTGACCTGTTGACCGGATAATTAGATTACAGGGCAGTTATCAAATTAATTTTTATTTTAAAAATTTATTTTAATACTTTTTAAATAATAATAATTTTTTTTAAAAAAAAGGAAAACGAAAAACCACCGGCGACCCCCTCCCTCCCCCCACCCCCCCACCCCTCTCTCTTCTTCGTCTGTTTCTTATGCTACTGCAATCATGATCTCAGCACTACCTTCATTTTCACTGTCGACATCGCCGCCGGCATAATCCAGCAGAGCAGCGACGAACAGCCGAGAATGGTCGTCGGCGTCGTCTGAGTAGAGGGAAGACAGCAGAAGCATCGTAACTGGAAAAAATAAACCCAACTCCGCCTCGACGCAACACCAACGCCAACGCCGCTGCCATCCGCTCGCACTCAGCCGCATCGTGAAACTCCAGCCGATGATTTGCAGAACACGACAGTCCTTAGCAGCATGCCTTCGTCGCCGTTGATCCTCTCCATCACCGGAAAAGGATGCTCCACGCCATTTTTTTGTTTGATGTAAATTTCCGGCGTTTTTCCTTTTCCTTTTTATGTTTTGTTTTGTTTTAAAAAGTTTTATTATTTAAGAATTATTAAAATAAGTTTTTAAAATAAAAAATAATTTAGTAACCGCCACGTCATCTAATTACCAGGTCAACAGGTCACTTTAGGTTCAATTGTTTGAATTTGTGCTGTTCAGGGACTTGATTGTAACATTTTTGAGTTGGATGGCCTAATTGATGTTTGGTGTGTAGTTCGATGACCTATTTGACCCTTATTCCTAAAATATATTATAAATTACAATATAATGTTTTTGATAGATTACATGATTGATATGGTCGAAACCACAAATATATTTGAGTGGAGTGAAAATGTGAAAATATCCTACTATATAATAAAGCCATAAAATCTTGGTCAATCAAATTCTTGCAAATTCCCGCCCAGTGAAAACGCTGCCGTTTGGTTTATGGCTAATTTGGATCCTAATTTTTCTGATTTATTTAATAATAAATAATAAATACTAACTACAACAAATAATTGTGTTTGTATTGGAATTGAAAACTAAAGCTATATTTAGAACCCCTTTTGGAGTCCCAATTAACTTGGAATCTGTTCAGCCGTCAGATGAGTTAAATGCTACTGACAAAGCATACGGTTATACGTAAAGATCTTCACCGAATACATACAGATTAGAGATATATTACATACACTACAAGAAATCTTTCATTTCCCGACGAAAATTTTAACGACGCTCTAAAAAATATCGCTAAATATAATAATTTGTGACGTTATATTAAATAACGTCACTATATATTTTGGTAGAGACAATAAAAAATTTTGTAATATTTACTGACAAAATATAATTTTTTTGTCAGTAAAGATTTAGAATCAATGACGTTTTATAATAAACGTCCCTAATGTTTTATTTTAAAAATTAATTTTAACATAAAACGTCAGTAAAAGTGAAAATATTTTGGGGGGAAATTTTTTATTAGTTGGCACCATTAAGAAGCAATATCTCCCGGAGAGAAAAAAAAAAAAACTTGCATTGTCTAATTATCTCACTGCTCTTGCATCTGGGTGAAGAAGGTTTCCACAACCATTTCTGTAGCAGCGCAGTATCATTTGGCACCACTCCGAGACACACCGCCGTTTCCACTACGATCGCTCCGTGACACTACTGCCGATTCCACTTCGAGAAGACTGTAATTTTCACAAGAACATCGCACTCTGCCTCTCTGGTTTTCCCCTCATCTCACTACACTACAATAGAATTTTCTCTACTTCTAATCTCACTATTTCATATATCATAATACCTAGATTTAATCTCTGCAAAATTCTAGTGGAAGTCATCCAAAGGACCCAAGCTTACAAGAGAAGATTCATGTCCAGGTAAATACAAACCCTAATCAACTAATTTCAGTCCAAACATTCGTGTATAAACTCAATATTTGGTATCATTTGGGTGATTTTTGCCCTCATTGGGTTTTTTCAAAGTTGGGGCATGGTGATTATTCATCAGCGAACACAAAAGTCCTGCGAATGGTTAACACCCTTGGAGTTGATGATGAAACAAAACAAAATATAGAGTCTCTGCAGAATGAGTTGTAATAGACTAAGGAGAAGTTACAGGCCGTTGAAGAGTTGAAGAAACAATCAGGTATTTTTAGGTTTTGTTCTAAAGTTGTGTGGTTTTTTGATGTTCTACTCCTGTTCATGAAAAAATCAAATGATTTTTGCTACTATGCTTAGATTGTGCACATAGAATCTCATACTCCTTGGGAACTTCATGTCTTCTTTTTTCTTGTCAAATTTGGATTCTGTCTAAGAACAATGTTGGACTAAAATTATATTTTTTGAGAAGCATCAAAAGCTAGTATTGTCATCTTCCAAATTAGTAAGATGTTTGGTTGAATTATATAGGAATGACTACTTAATGAGATGTATATTTACTAATATTGTAGATATGATGTGAATATCAATACCCTTGATAGAGTGATGAGTTTTTGTTCATTTTCATCACGTTTCCTTTACTTGATCTGCTTTTTGGTTGAGTCAGTTTAGTTGATATGTCCAGTGCGTCATTATTGAACTTTATAGTCTAGCTGATGGTCTTATTCTTTTTCCAATTGCATATTGTTTAGATTATCCAGCAGATGCTGGAACACTGATTAACTCTTATATTTCTGGAAAGATTCAAACAGTGAGGAAGTTGCTCTTGATATTTGCTTTGCTCTTAATTGCTTATGGTGAGGAAGTTGAAACATCCGACTTCTTAGTATTCTTTGATGAAGATACAAGACAGTTTTTGCTGATAGAATCTCAGTCTTCAGAAGGGCCTGCTGTGAACCTTTTGGGCACAAGGTAATAGATGATTCGTGGCTATAGCCAGAGAATGTTTTCCTTCTTTTAAACTGGTGTCTAGTAGGAATGTTATCTTTGGTTATTTTTCTTTCATCCTTATGTCTAGTGGTTATTCATTTTCCAAACTTGTCTCACCATTTGTTTAATTCTCGTATGTTGTTTAGTTATCTAGGTAAACCAGTGTCCGAAAAGATTAAAACACTAATGATGAAATCATCTCAAAAGTGGGGCTTGTTGTAGTGAGAAAAAAAGTGTGTAAGAAATGTGAATTAAAGGTGAAAATGTGAGAAGGAAAATAGAAATAGCATATCACAAATTGGAATGACTGAGAAGAGGATCTCCATCTTATGTGGTGAATAGTTTTAGGCATAAAAAGTATCTACAGAGGTGAGGCTAACTGCTTCTGTGTAGGGTACACAAATTCATTAGCTTTAGTATAGTGAATGTGTGAATAGAGCTGAGGTTTGGACGCCATATTATCTTGATTGTAGTCTTTGCTTCTTAGTGCTAGCTGATGATGATAACTGGTATATGGTAGGCATTATTGGTTCAGGAGACATATAGAATTGGTAATCATAGACGATGATGGAGTTGTATAATCTATATGTGAGCAGCCGGTGTTCGGCACTATAAAAGACCTTGTCATTCTGCCTTGGAATGACCGATTTCATTATAAAAGCTCACAGGTTTTTAGTTACTTTTCTTTCAACAGTCAGATTTATTTCTATACAAATTCAGGATATCATTCTACTTTCCTTGTCTGTCCTTGGCGTCGTACATATCTCTTGTTCTATGTCAGATTTTAAGTGGATTACACATCATTTACTTTATAAATATACAATGAGATGCTTAAAAATAGACCTTTGTAGTCTTGCTCTTTCCATTATGTAAAACAATGGCCAAATCATGTGTGAATTGAGATCATATTCTTATGTGCATTTGCTCAAATCTATTTAATTTGGTTCTTTGTTAGAAGCATTAGTTGCATATTCCATATTATAGACAGTACGTTTAGAATGAAATGTTCTGATATATATATATATATATATATATATATATATATATATATATATATATTCTACCATCTTAATACATATATGTATTCTTTTTACTATTGTCTTTTCGGTGGTTTTTGCATTTGAATTAGACATGAGGCTATCTCGGATGATGATGCTTCAATTGGGGTTTCCACGAAAAAGAAAGGTCTCTCTCTCATGTTGACCAATAGGTAATAGGAAGAGAAGTGGGAGATATATGCCATATTCTAATGTTGATTCATTCCTAGCGGTAAAACTTCTTGTTTCTCTATACTATCTTTTCCATATATAGCTTCTTAAACCATCTTATTCATGTACACTGGTAAGACAGTTAACCTTGACTGATTTATTAGTGTGTGTGTAGAGAAGAAAAGGATGCAACAGGGTGTTTGCATGTAACTTCTTTAGTTAGTTATTGATGGTACTTATTCTGTGGTATTATATACAGTCCAAATCTAAACAGTAGTTGGGCTTGGTTGTTTGTAGTGTTATTTGCTATTCAAGTTACAGTGATCCCTAAAGGTCAATATGTTCTCAAGTATTAATTACATTTTAAATACAATTATATAGTTATAGGATATATTATATTCACTTAATAGTAATTTTTTTTTTTTTTTTTTTTTTGTAGTGGACATTGGATGTTGATGCGGTTTGTCCTTCATTATATGTATTTGGATCCCATGAATGGCAAAGAGCCCATGTTTGCAGCTGTTGTTCACCTTCTACACAACCATGGAGAAATGCTGGACCCATTATATACACATTACATCTTTGTAATTCAATATCATACTATAAAACGTATTCTTCTATTTTGAATATTTAATTGATGCTAAAATGTTTTATTTTCAATTACATGAAACTGTTGTGTAAACCTTATATATACAAGTATATGTAAATATCATCAATTATTAAAAAAATTGCAAATATCTCAAAATATAAAATTGTGCGATCACAATGAATATGGAAAATATGTCAGTAGATGTCTTTTTAGTGACAAATTGTTATTTTGTCATCAATTAATTTTTTTTAGTGACAACATAATAATATACACAATCGTCAATAAATGTTATTTTATTGACGCATTTCATTTTTCATCACCAATTAAATTTATTCATGACAAGCATAATTGTATAGAAAACGTCAGTAAAAACACATTTGCTGACGAAATATTTTACTTCGTCACAAACTATTACCGACGTTTTTGTTAATATTTCGTTTCAAAAAGTATGTATTCCATGACATTATCAAGACCATGCAAAAACGTCAGTAATCGTAATATTTTATGACAAAAAATTAACTTCGTCAGTAATACCTTTCCATACGCCGCTAACCCGACGGTCCGGGTGACATTTTTATTTCGTCAGTAAAGACATTTGGCGACGTATTTTTATTTTTATCGACGTTTACAAAACGTCGCTAAATGTTAATATTCTTGTAGTGATATATAAGCTACGGTTATACATATACTACTATATATAAATACATAAATATATATATCAATTCAAATTTTCTACAGCTTTCCATATGTGCGTTTCTTCTTCCCAAATACCATCATAATGTATCTGCAAATGTGCGTAAAGTTGGGTAGATTTCAGCCTTCAAAACTTGGCTCTATAAATACTTGGTACGACATCTTCATTCTCTACCACCATTCTCACTTTGAAGCTAGGTTTGATCCAATTTTCTTTCAAATTTTCTGATTATGAAAATCTGCAAATGGCTCCACTGTTCATTCAAGGTAAAGACCTGGTGATATCCACATATAAAAAGGCAATAAGATTAAGACTGATTCGTACCTATAATATACTAGAAGGGAGAAATTCAGAATCCATCAAAAGCCAGAATGTTTGTTTCATGACAGTGAGGTAAGCTATTTTTTCTCGTACAACTGAAAATCAAAATAAAAAATATTGTTACTAACATTTTTTTCTGTCTTTTTAGGGCACATATGTTCATGGGAATATTCCAAAAGATTGTGTCTAACAGTTTTCTAAACTGTTGAAAGAAGACAAGGTTTATGCTATAAAGGATTTTGCAGTAATCTCACACTACTATCAGTACAAAACCACTGATCACACATACATGATTAGATTCACTCATGAAACTCATGTAGAGAGACATAGGCGAAAGGGTTTTCCCAACCTCATGTTTCGGATTAAGTCTTTTTCGGACTTAATGTCTGGTAGTGTGTCTGACAAGCATTTGATTGGTATGATTTATATGTTTTCTATTATTTGTTTTCTCTATCTTATATTTACTATGTTTTAGTTTTCTAATTTATTCTTTTTTAACGGCCTTATTTTCATTATAGATGTCATTGGAATAGTTGTGGAGTTCTACAGTCCAAAACAAATGACCATAGCTGGATTTCCTTCCAAACTTCTCGATTTTCTTATTGAAGATGGCCAGTAAGTTTCCTTTCTTTTAAAATTTTATCTATTTAGGTTAAACCTACTTATTCAGTTAAAAGGAAAGTAATGAATCCTTAATGTCCTATTTAAACATACTGAAATTCTAATAATCCTAATAATATTCCAATAGTTACAGTACTGCTTTTCTGTTATATATAGTAGTATTTAACCTGCTCTATTTTAATTTAATAGGCTTTAAGTAAAACATTAATAAATACTGAAAAAAAATAATAGACATAGAGTATAAAACTTATCTTTAACTTTAATGTTCCAATCTTCTGTTCTTCATGATAAGCCATCTTTGAATTTTAGGCTTAGTTCCAGTGCTCTTTTAGATTTTCTCCACTGTAGTAATCAAGTAAAAAACACAGGATTTAAGTAAACCATTAATAAATACTGAAAAAATAAAAATACTAGACATAGAGTATAAAACTTAGCTTAAACTTTAATGTTCCAATCTTGTGTTCTTCATGATAAGCTCATCTTTGAATTTTTGGTTAGTTACATTGCTCTTTTAGATTTTTTCCACTGTATTAATAAAGTAAAACACATAGGATATAAGTAAAACATTAATAAATACTGGAAAAAAAAAAACGAATAATAGACATAGAGTATAAAACTTAGCTTGAACTTCTATGTTCCAATCTTCTGTTCTTCATTACAAGCCCATCTTTGAATGTTTGGCTTAGCTACAGTGCTCTTTTAGATTTGTTCCATTGTATTAATCAAGTAAAACACATAGGATTTAAGTAAAACATTCATAAATACTGGAAAAGAAAAAAAAACAAATAATAGACTTTAGTATATAAAAAACTTATATGATTTTGTAATTTTCCAGACCGGAAAAATGTTGTTGATCATCCAATCTGTTGTTTTCCATTTTATCAATTGCACCTTTGAATTTTATTGGGCCAACTGTGATTGCTGTACAAAAACAATTAGTAATCATACTTCACTTTATTATCAAAGTAAAAAAAAAAAAAAGGGATAAAATACAACTTAGCTTAATCTGTAAGTCATCTATTATGCTCTTCTTCATTCGAAGCCCATCTTTTATTTTTGGATGTAGTTGCAGTGTTGTTTTAGATACTGACTTCACTGTATTTTTCATTATTCATTGGACAATTTGCACTGCATAGTGCTTTAGTTGTTTTGATTTGATGTATTTTCTAAACCTTTTATGATAATATGTACTGTGAATTACATATTATATGTTTTGGATCATTTTGGAACTTAATCATTTGCTTTAAATCTTATGCTATAAAAACAGTTTAGGTGGTCTTTGTTACTATTATTTGTGTATTGTCTAACATTTTGCAGGTAAGAAAACACAGATGTCAAGAAGATGTCATGCAAAAGTACGAGATCAAGCAGTCCACAAATCATCTTTGAGTTCTTTATCCATCATATTAGCAGGAGATTTAGCTAGAGTAATTAAATATGTTAGATCCATACAGTAATGTACTTTGTTGACAATTGTATTACCTCAACTATCACTTTGTACATCACAGACTGTTAGTAGAAATAACATATTATATCTTATAATTATTCAAAGGCATTCAATTGTGAATACTGCTACAAATTAAAAACAGTTTACCACTAGATTTCTGTTCTTTAAATCTTTACATATTTGGAAACTTAGACACTATACTCACAATGAAACAAGTGCATATATGTATTTGAATACATAATAAATATTAAACTATAAAATACTTTGATACAGGACTTCATATTTTGAAAAAAAAAAAACAATAATTCCAACTGAAAAAATAGAAAATAAACATTTTTTTGCTACAACATCTTAAGTAATTTCAAAAGTGGCATCAGAAAGTAATATCATCATTTGCCATTTTTTCAAAAAATTCTGTTAGAATTTAACTACAATTAAAAAAAATTAATTACGAATAAAATAGTTAATTTGCGGTACAAGCAAAATTAAAACAAATAACAAAGTAACCCACAAATTAAAGTGATGTAGTCAATTAGATGGCAGTTGTAATCAAATGTGAATTCCACAAAATACACATCTACAAATGTAAAAGTGATTGACTATGGCTGTTATACTTCCCAATTACAGTAATCATTAGCTTTAACCAAATTCCAATGCTTTGGAATTATACTTTTAAATTAAACAATCTCAGATTCAAATTTGTAAACACTTGACAAAATTGATATTCACCTAAAATCACCACTTACACAAAAACACTGTCCAAACATACTCAGTCTAAGTCAATGCGGAAGTTAACTTCATCAATAGTCATCGGCGCAAAAAGGAAGAACACACTATCTAACAAAGGTACTTTAAATAAAATGTCAAACCTGTATTACTGCGATAGTCTTATTTGTATTAAATCATTGCTTTTGGTGGGAGATTTAGAATCTGCATGCTACTCCATCTTGCTTATATAATTAGATCTATAACTACAACCTATTTAATCACAATTAGATAACAGATTTTTTAGTTAAATGGTAAAAATTAGTATAAGCATACAAATAATTAAAAATATAAAAATGATTTTGAAATCTTGCAGTGAAGAAACGTTGTTACAGTAGTTGATTAAAACCTAAGTAGTATCATAATGTTTATGCAAATGAATTAATATTTATACTGACATAGACAAAAACTATAGTAAGAACAAAATTAAAACTGAAAAATGTACTTATCTTTGGAAATGCTATTTTTTCCTTCTCTTTTCCATGTGAGAACGTCGTGGTTTTTGACGGAATTAAACCCAGTTTAGGCTTAGATTTCCAAAAACATAAGAACTCCTTCGCCGGAATTTGTATCGTATGAGGGTTTCGATTTTGGGGTTTTTCATATGTTTTCTGGGTTTCAAAGTAGAAGCTTGAAGTATTGAACAAAATTGTGGAGGATATCAGAACTCATTTGGTGAAAAATCTCTCGGTTTAGGGTTTCGATTTGGGG
The DNA here is from genome assembly GCF_001879475.1 of Ipomoea nil. Taxonomy (NCBI): domain Eukaryota; kingdom Viridiplantae; phylum Streptophyta; class Magnoliopsida; order Solanales; family Convolvulaceae; genus Ipomoea; species Ipomoea nil. The sequence continues at coordinate 502,765 of NW_017619118.1, read as the reverse complement.
GATAAAACTTCGACGAGGATAGGTTTTCGTGTTTAGAAGTTTGAAAAGGGGGAAGTAGTGAGCTGAAGGTCCCTCATGGCTTCGATTTCCTGAACCGTTCATACATCGCGATTAGGTAATCGAACTTCAATCGCGAAGAAGACGGATGGAGGATCGGAGACCACAGAGCGAGGAGGAGAGTGAATGAGCGAGAGATAGTTTGGGGTGTCTGTCGGCTTGGGTGGGTTTAGATGGGTGGGCCGCATGTGGTTTGGGGCTGGGTAGAGGGTTAGGTAAATGGCTTGCAGTCCACTCAGTATTTTAATTATTTTAAGATTATTATTATTATTATTATTATTATTATTATTATTAATTTAGTTGTTATTATTAGTGTTAGTAGGATTTATTATATACTCTGTTAATATTATTTATTATATACTCTATTAATATTATTTATACTCATGTTATTGAGGCACAAATCCTATGTGGCAACAACGCAGGTACAAATGTGTTGATACCAAGACTATCTTTGACTCCTTCAAACCCAAGACTTCCATTTAAGTTTCAAAGAAAGCAGTTTCCAGTTATGCTGTCATATGCAATGACAATCAACAAAAGTCAAGGTCAAACGCTTTCACATGTTGGTTTGTTACTCAAAAAATCTGTTTTTAACCATGGCTAGTTATATGTAGCAGTTTATAGGGTGAGTAATACTGACGGTCTTAAGGTCTTAATTTGTGGAGAATCTAGAGGTCTTTTAAACAAAACTCAAAATGTAGTTTACAACGAAATCTTTAATAATGTGTTTTTTTTTTTATGTTTATGGAACGCCAATATAATATATTTTGTCTTTTTATTAAGTCTAAAACTTTATTCGTACTATATATATACAATATACCAAGCTTTTATATATTACATCATAATATCATGGCCGTGCATCGCACGGGTGCAATACTAGTTTATGACAAAAGATGAAACATAATCAATTAGATAATGTAATTTGAATAACACTATATTCATAAATACTTTTTAATTTTAATTTCTTTTAGTTAGATCAACCTTAAGTTTTTTTAAATTAATTCGAATGCAATGAAGTATAATATAAACTTGTATACTACATTAATTCAAAGATTCATAAAAAGTAGACTAAACGAGCATTTGATTTCTTTAATTAAATGATTCATAAAAAGTAGGCTAAACTTTAAGTTTTTCTAAATTAATTCGAATACAATGAAGTATAATATATTTTTTGTATAATATATTAATTAAATAATTCATAAAAAATAGACTAAAAGAGCATTTAAGTTTGTTAATAAAATGATTCATAAAAAATAGACTAAAAAATATTTAATTTATTTGATAAGGACAAGTGTTACAAACATGAGATTTGAACCTGTGATATAGGCTTTTTACCATCAAATTAGGAGTTCAACCAACTAAGCTACTCAAACTATTAAAAATTTAAACATGAATATATATATATATATATATATATATGTGTGTGTGTGTGTGTGTGTGTGTGTGTGTGTGTGTGTGTGTGTGTGTGTGTGTGTGTGTGTGTGTGAAGGTTCTTATGAGATCATCTATTTAGGTGAGATTATGAGATCAAATCTTGTGCATCCATTTAATAATTTGTAATGGTCATGATTGACCAATAATTCAAGTTTAAATTGTTTTAAACTAAGAATGAGGGGTGAAATAGTAAAATAAAAAAAAATCTTTATATGAATTAAATTATATTAAATATCATGTCCATATTTGTAGGATATTTATTAAAGGTACGAATACAAATAATATAATATGTAATCAAATATCCTCAAGAAACGCAGACATCAGGGTAACAATGGACACACCATGGCCGATGGTTAATGGTTGTGTTTGTAGTTTTTATGTTCAGAGTCCAGGAGTAGCATTCATGAGTGAAATAATATTATTAGGTGTGTGCAATAACATTTACTCGTGTGTGCATGTATGTGTTAGGATACTGGCCGTTAAGGCCGGATGCATACGCACACACGTGGGCAGCATGGACAACATCCGGTTGCACACGCATGTGATGAATATTTTTTTAAAAATTAGGGGCCGTTGTAGTGAGATTGAGAGGACAATTCCTTTTAGCAGAGGTGTGCGAGAACATAAGATGAATGGGTGTGTGCATGCAAATCACTTGTGATTGCACAATCATGTGTACCAATTACAAGAATAGTATGTTTATAGAATTGAGCGGTGACGAATGAATTGAAGGATCTATGCAGTTGATAGCGTAGTGTTTGATGGGGTAAGTAGTCAAAACCTTCAAAATGGATCTCCACCCATGTGTGTCAACAAGTGCAGCATGAAGTGTAACACTCCACTTTTCTTAAACTTAACTACAGTTCTAATACCAAAATCAAGATGAACTAAGCAGCGGATAAATAACTTAGATAACAAACTAGTGGGAATGTCATCGTCACAACCACCTCTCCACGGTGATTGCACAGGCTAGGGATGGAACTAAATCATTAAACCAAACTAACATTTGAATTACTTAACTTAAAAGTCATTTTGTGGGAAAAACACCCCGATGTCTAACATCAAACATAAACTTCAAAGTCTACAATCCATCAAAAGAACAACATAATAATAAAGAGAGTTTAGACTACTAGACTAGTCTAACTCGATCATCATCTCTCAAACGCTGGGCCCACCTGAAAGGGGTTTTACAAAACAACACGTAGACAAGTAGGAAAACACCCGTTAGCACGAAGCTAAGTATAACCACACTCAACCCTGTAAAGTACTATAGTATATACTTTGGAAAAACATTTGTTCACAAACTCAATCAAGCAATCTCAACACTTAGACAACTTAAGATACATCACACACTTTTTGTATGCTTGCAGCCTATAATATCAACAGACATGCTTCAAATATAAATAGCTCTTTAACATAAATACTCCAACACATATTTCTCATAGCAAAACTCATCATAACGAACTCATGCTTACAAGCAATTGCATACCATCAATCAATACGAAATTATCTTCATGCTTTCAAGTTCTCATCTTGCAAACAAGATATATAAGACATCAAATGCAACTAAGCAATCATGCTCAAAGTACAATCTCGGTGAATCATTCTCATTATGCAATCTAGGGGAAATACTATACTCAAATGCAATCTCGTGCAATACTATAAGTATACTCATACACTCGTTTGTAAAAATAGAATACTTTTCTGTGGAGGTCTCTTAGAGTCACAATGACTCACTTTATTTCTTTCTTTTCTTAGAGTCGCAATGACTCACTTTCTTTCTTTCTTTTCTTAGAGTCGTAATGACTCACTTTCTTTATAAATGGACGAGGTAGGAACTTCACTGTAGTGTGAACGAACCTATCCGGGCACGGCGTCTAGCCGACCTAATACTCTGCTCATCCACCGAACCACTCTCTTGGTTCTATGTTCAAACTCTGTGAAATCAGGTATCGAACTATTAGCGTGCACACCCCCTGACCAAGATTCCAAGCTTGGCGGACAGTTTCCAACCTCGTAACGTGGAAATACACCGCGTTACATATATTGGGACTGCAATGTCCATAACTTTCATCCGAGAGGACATAGTCCAAACGGGGTCCTCCAAAACCTCACTGATATAGATAATATATATATATATATATATATATATATATATATATATATATATATATATATATATATATATATATATCATGCACCAAACTTATGCAAGTCACATCTCAACAACTTCTCAATGCAACAAGGAAACAATATACCACATGCTCATGAATTTTGAAAGTAATACTTAGGCTCACGTTGGCCACTTATGCACTTTTAAAACATGATATACTTGGAATGCAATTTACTGTACAACATGCTTCAAATCTATATTTATATCACATTGAACTCTCAAGAACAACCAATCATGCTAGGTTGCAAAAAGACATGCTCTGTACATTTCTACCATCAAAATAAGCTTCAATCACATTTAACATACAACACATTCTAATCATGTTTTTCTAATAATTCTTATTCACAAAGTGATCATGCTTCTCTATTCAATACACAAATAGCATCAGGAAGATAACACAAGGCAAATACCAAAGGCCGTGAACTCAAACCATACTACTGTGAAGTATTTTCATAACAAATTCCATCATAACATGCTCATTTCTAATCCAAATTCAACAAAATCAAAGCCAAAACGTGCATCAAGACGACCCCGAGGTACCAAGCCACAAGGGCCCATGACACCTGGTCCGAAACGACACGTAGTTGAGCCACAAGGGCCCGGCCACTACACAGGAGTAACTCACGGACCATGGGGCGGGGCTCAGCATGGCCCGCCCTCTCAGGCCGTTAGCTTGCCGGCCCTAGGCAACGGCCCTCTCCTAGGGCCATTCCCTAGGCCCGGCCGGCCACGGCTCTAGCCAACGGTCCTCTTGTTGGGACGTTGGCTAGGGCCGTTGCTTCTACTGGTGCACACTGCTTGTGCACCAGATGAGTTCTTTTCATCTGTTAGGCATTTTTAGGCAAATTTAATACATCCAAAACATCAACAACACATCATGGACAAGTAATTGATCACTTCATAGTTCAAACACATCAAAAATCTAGCATTTCTACTCATTTCTACCTAAGAAACAAGGCTTCACAGAGCCAAAACTTAAAGTGGGAGTCCATGAGGTTATACCTTTGTAGACTTCTTCTTCTTCTTGTTGGGATTCCTCCTTCTTCCCAAGTCAGCTAAAACCCCCTTCACCACCTAAACATCCCAAACAAACCATACAACAAGCCTTAAGAGCTAAGTTCTCAGAGATGGAAGCTAGAAATCAAAGAAGCTAGGAGAAGAGTGGATGAATGGTTGAAATAGGCTAAAACTTACTATGTTTTTCTTTGGCTTCTTGCAGAGCTTCTTGGTAGGGAAGACAAGGTTGGGAATCAAGAGGCAATGGCTGAAAACATTTCATTTTATAGGGCTCTAAACCCTAGGAGAATCAACAATGATTGGTGGAGGGCAAAGTGGTAATTTGGTGGTCGTTCTAAAAAGATCAGACAAGGTGTTCGATGGTTGTGGTCTAACAAGCTTCATGGACCAAGTCTAGAATCATAGTTTGAGATAGTTTTTGGGGTCAAAATGGATTTCCTAAAAGATAGTTCTAATTAAAACACTTGGTTCAGGTTTCACAGGTTCCTTTCCGGTTTCACTCAGATTGACTTTTGGATCAAAAACTTGGTACGCAATGTACCCAAAAATCTAGGATTTTAGATTTAAAATAAGTGCTGGTGTTGAATTTACTTAAAAGTGGCTCAAAATAATTTATTCAACACCGATTTCATCGCAAAAATTTTTACGGAGTGAAAAATGACTATTTCGGATTTTCTTAAAATTGGATTTATAAAATTAAATTTTTGGGTTGTCACATGAAGTCTTCAAATATAAGAAGTACGTGCAACAAAGTTAACATAGGTGTGCATATATGTGCAATCCTGTGGGCGTGTTTGTGTTTGTATCATTTTAATACTGAGTCCAGGACTGAAATTAATGATGGATTTAATGTTATTGGGTGTATGCATAATAGTGCACAAGTGTGTGCACATGTGCGTTAAGGTCTTGGTGTTTAACCACACACTGATTGCACACATGGTGACCGGACATACCTGATTGCACACACTGGTGTTTAACACGAATGTACCTGTGTTCTCCATCGGCCATGGTGTGTCCATTGTTACCGTGGTGTCTATGTTTCTTGAGGATATTTGATTACAAATTATATTATTTGCATTCATACCTTTAATAAATCTCCTACAAATATGGACATGATATTTAATATAATTTAATCCGTATAAAGATTCTTCTTTATTTTACTATTTGACCCCTTATCCTTATTTTAAGACAATTTAAACTTTAATTATTGGTCAATCATGACCATTAAAAATTATTAGATGGATGCACAAGATTTGATCTAACAATCTCACATAAACGTGATCTCATATGATCCTAAATCTCTCCCCCCCCCCCCCTCTCTCTCTCTCTCTCTCTATATATATATATATATATATATATATATATATATATATATATATATATATATATATATATAAAGGGGTGTGGTAGAGAGAAGGGGAGGGGGGGCACTGCCTCCACTGCCCCCACGGTGGCTCCATCCCTGGTTGTTGTGTTTGAGCTCATTAGTTACATCATCATCATGAAGAGATAGAAACGTGGTTCTTTATCTAGAAATGTAGTTAGCTTGTAATTCTATTTTGTTATTTTGTGTATTGCTTTCCTTTAAATTCCTAAGGGGGCATTTGGTTTAGGTTATATAAGATAACCAATGTTATATTTGCTTGGTAATATAAGATTCCCATGTTTGGTTCATGTTATATAACTTTCCCAGGGAATGTGAGATACCCTCCAATTTTTTAGGTAATCTCACATTCCCTTGTCTTATTACTAATGTTGGGCTTTGGATGTTTTAATCAATTTATCTTATTAGCGTTGTTTTATTTGCATATCTTAGTTTTAAACCAAACACGGTAATCTAACATTCCCTAAGGTAATCTAACATTCCCTAAGGTAATCTAACATTCCGTGAACCAAAGGCCCCCTAAAAGTTATTTAACAAATGATGCTATCTATTTGAATGAATCATATTTATCACTTTCTCTCTAATTTCCTTTCTTGTTCTCCTACTACAATCTTTCCCTTTTCCACTGCAAATTTCCCATGTTTTTCTACAATTCTCCTTTTCTTTGCCCCTTTCTTGTTTAATCCATTATTTTCTTGGTCTGTTACATTTGGTATCACAACTCTCTTTCCTTAGCAATAAATTGTGACCAACGAAGATCGATTTAGGGTGTTGCATGAAAAGCAAGCTAAGTTTGATGAACTGTTCGAGGCTACAATACAAGAAGCAAAAACAAACTCAGAAACACATGATGAAAGCCATATCGGATATGAGAGCTGAAATAATGGAGTTATTATGTCTCAATAGGCCTACACCCCTAGTAATGGAAACACCTCCTAATGGTTTCATAGCTCATATTAGGGGATATGAAGTATGAACCCCACCACGCAAAACTCTACTAATCCAGAGAGGGGGAATGAAACCAAGTGTAGAAAAGGAGACCAACCAGAGCAGCTACTCCTCAACCTTATGCTCTAATGCTCCAGGAGAACCATTTCCTGAGTTTGGGGTGTTGTTTACTATTTGAATCAAGTTATCTTTTTTTTTTTTTAATGTTTAATAGAGGTTGGCATATTTTATATATATATATATATATATATATATATATATATATATATATATATATATTGAAAGGGAATAAGAATAACTTTATTAAAATAGGTGCTCAATACAAAAAGGAATCACTGATAACCAACACAACGGACCAGGCTGAGAACGAGTAGCTCTAGCTAGTGCATGAGCAAACTTGTTTGCTGATCTAGGAATAAAATAAATGGACACTGATTCAAAGTGTAGTTTGAGAGATCGGCACTCATTTAAGACACAACCAACATAAGAAAGATCGCGTGCCATACTATCGAACCATTTGCAAACCAACTGGCAATCCGAAAAGATCACCAGTTTATTATCTCCTATTTCCTTTGCCCAGGATATTAGAGGAACAACAGCTCAGCAAAGAAGTTAGTAGCAGTTAATATGGTTACAAGCAATAGTTAGTCTGTTATGATGGTTATATACACTGTATACACTGTTAATAGCCCTTCTTGTAATTAGTTAGTGGGAATATATAAGCCATATGTAAATTCGATGCAGAGTGACAGATACATTCAGTAATGAACAAGAGAACTCTTTCTTCCTAAGCTCCTTTCTCTCTATACACATTGCCTCTTACTTTATGATATGGTATCAGAGCTATAAGCTGCGTACATGGCGTGGACAGGAGCAGGAATTAGACCGCCGCCAGGGATTCCACTGGTGGCCGCCTCCCTGACTAGCACAAATGTGGTGAACGAAGCTCCTTTCGATCCAAATGACACAGCGAGCCCGTTCTTTCTACATTCAAGTGAGAATCCGTCTTTAATCTTAGTTTCCGCTGTTCTAGATGGCAGAAATTATCACCCGTGGTCCAGCGCAATGGAAATGGCTTTGCTCTCAAAAAACAAGCTAGGTTTCGTTGATGGCACAATTGAAGTTCCAAGTGTAGCAGACGTGAAATTTCCGTATTGGAAGAGATGCAATAATATGGTTTCCACCTGGATTACGCGATCAGTTTCACCAGAAATTGCCCAAACAATCCTTTGGCTCGGCACGGCAGCAAGAATTTGGAATACACTGAAGGCTAGATTCAGTGTTGCAGACATCTTCAGAGTTTTTGATCTTCAGGCAGAGATCCATCAAATCAGGCAAGGGGATTTGAGTGTAAGTGGTTATCTTGCCAAATTAAATGTTCTATGGGATGAATTACAGGTCATTAGACCATTACCTACCTGCAAATGTGCAAATAAGTGCAATTGTGGATTGTTGGATACCTTGCAAAAACATATGGATTGTGATAATTTGTCAGTATTTTTGAGAGGTTTGAATGAGAGTTATAGCTCTGTTCAATCCCAAATTATGATGATGAAGCCCCTTCCCACTGTTGACGAAGCATTCATGATGGTTCAACAACAAGAGACAAGGCTTAATGGTGGAATCATAGGATTGCAATCACCTCATTCAACAGAAGGTCTAGGAGCTGGGAGTGTATTCTTGGCACAGACCAGTGGAAACAACTCAGGATCCAAGAAGTTTTACTCTAATGGTAACAAGAAACCAGTCTGTACTTTTTGTGGATTCACTAGACACACTGTAGAAAAGTGTTATAAGAAGCATGGATACCCACCCGGATGGAAACCAAGGACCAAAAGTGGTGGGGCAATCAATCAAATGCAACTTAATACCACTTAGATGGCTACTGAGAATGGTGTGTCCTTGACTCAAGATGAATATCAACTTTTCAAGCAACTGCTCCAAAGAGATTTTGGTGCACAGAATTCACCCTTGGATATGACGAGGAGAGTATCACCACAAGCTAATCTCATAGCTGCCAACTTTGTTCCCAGCCAACATTCTGAAGGTACTAATCCTAAACTTTGCTCTAGAAATGAGATAGTCTGGATACTAGATAGTGGAACCACTCATCATGTTGTCTGTCAGCCTCATGTATTGACTAATGCCAAGAAAGTCCTAGGAATGTTTGTTGAACTACCAAATGGGGATAGGGCTGACATTACACATATAGGGTCTGTTCATGCTGCCAGTGACGTGATTTTGCATAATGTTTTTTGTGTTCCTACATTCCACTACAATCTTGTATCTGTCAGTGAGTTAATGAGGACTTCTAAATGCAGACTATTATTTCATTCTGACACATGCATTATACAGGATCATAATCTTGGGGTGAAGATTGGTATGGCTAGCCTGAAGAAGGGTCTATACCAGTTAGTGGAACCTGTTTTTTTTTTTTTGTATCTTCTGAAAAAATAGAGCAAGTTAGGATTAATGCTTGTAAACCTAGCACTCTTTGGCATGCTAGACTAGGACATTGTTCCTATGGAAAGATGAGTTTGTTACAGTTGTCAGATACAGATTTCAAATTCAATAAAGAAAATCCTTGTGATATTTGCCACTTGGCTAAGCAAAGGAGATTGCCTTTTACTAATAGTTCTACTGCTTCTGTTGCATGCTTTGATCTTCTTCATATGGACATTTGGGGGCCATACCGCACACACACCATATATGGTCATAAGTACTTCCTAACTATTGTGGATGATTATAGTAGAGCCACATGGGTATACTTGATGAAAGGCAAGAGTGAAGTCAAGGCACTTGTAGAAGGGTTCTGTGCATTTATTCACACACAGCTCAACAGTGTGGTCAAATGTATCAGAACTGATAATGGGCAGGAATTTAGAATGGATAATTTCTATCAAGAAAAGGGAATTATTCATCAAACCTCATGTGTCTACACCCCACAGCAAAACAGTGTGGTTGAAAGGAAGCATGGTCACATTTTGGCAGTTGCAAGAGCTCTCAAAATTCAGGCTGGATTATCAGATGGTTTTTGGGGTGATTGCATCTTACATGTTGTACACATCATCAACAAGCTACCCTCCACTGCCTTACAAGGCCAGATTCCATATCAAATGGTGTTTAAAAAGCCTCCACAGTTCAATCACCTCAAAGTATTTGGATGTTTAGCATATGCTGTCTTGCACAACAGGTGTCAAGGGAAGTTTGCTCCTAGGGCCAGAAAATGTATATTTCTTGGGTATCCAAGTGGAGTGAAAGGATACAAGTTATATGATCTAAAGACTAGGGAGGTATTCATGTCCAGAGATGTTGTGTTTTATGAGGATGTCTTCCCTTACAAAGCAGGTACCTCAAGTGAAGGAAAACACACTCAGGATCCCATCCTCCCGTGGATAACAGTCTTTTATCAGATGATATTATATCTCAGAGAGTCCCCCCTACTGCAGATAATGGTTTAACAGCTGATAACTCAGCAGAAGTACACAATCAGAATGATAATCCTCCTTATAATTCTTCTGATGATGTACAGGTTGTCCAACAACAAGAACAACCTAGAAGATCTAGCAGACAAACATCTAGACCTGCTTATCTTAAGGACTACAGCTGCACACTTCCTGCCACTAGGACTTCTCCACATGTCCTCTCTGCAGTCTTATCCTATGACAAAGTGTCTCCAAAATTTAAGGCTTTTGCTACAAACATTCTCATCACCAAAGAGCCTAAAACCTACAATGAGGCTATCAAACATGATTGTTGGAAATCTGCTATGCAAGCTGAAATAGATGCTCTACAAAACAACAAGACATGGGAATTAACTACTCTTCCACCCTCCAAACAGGCTATAGGCTGCAAATGGGTTTATAAGGTGAAATTCAAAGCTGATGGGACTGTGGAAAGATGCAAAGCAAGGCTTGTGGCAAAGGGATACACCCAAACTTGTGGACTAGATTACATTGATACCTTTAGTCCAGTAGCCAAAGTCACTACCATCAGGACCCTACTTGCTGTGGCAGCTGCAAGGAAATGGCAGTTGCATCAACTTGACATCAACAATGCCTTCTTGCATGGAGATCTCCATGAAGAAGTATACATGACTCTCCCTCCAGGTTTTGTTCCTCAACAACCAGGGCAGGTTTGCAGACTAACTAAATCTCTCTATGGATTGAAGCAGGCCAGTAGACAATGGAATGCCAAATTAACTGCTGAATTAGCAGGCATGGGATTCCAGCAGGCTGTGTGTGATAATTCTTTGTTCACAAGAGGTTCTGGTGAGACTTTTGTTGCCTTACTAGTTTATGTTGATGACATAATATTGGCCAGCAGTGATGAAAACCAGATTCAGAAAATCAAGAGCCATCTACATTCTACTTTCAAAATAAAGGATTTGGGGAATCTAAGATTTTTTTCTTGGGCTTGAAGTTGCAAGAAATCAGAATGGAATATCTGTAACACAAAGAAAGTATGCTTTGGATTTGCTACAAGAAACAGGATTCCTGGAGAGCAAACCTATGAAATGCCCTATGGTACACACCACCAAACTTTCCAAGACTGAAGGTACACCATTGGAGGATAATACTCAGTACAGGAGATTGGTAGGCAAACTTCTTTACCTAACAATCACTAGGCCTGATATATGTTTTGCTGTACAACAGCTCTCTCAATTTTTGGACAGCCCTACAACCCTTCATATGCAGGCTGCACATAGAATCTTAAGATACATCAAAGGATGCCCTGGACAAGGCTTGTTTTTCCCTACCAAATCTAACTTGAAGTTGAGTGGTTTTGCTGATTCAGATTGGGCAGCCTGCCCTGACACTAGAAGATCTGTGACAGGGTTCTGCATGTTTTTAGGTGATGCCCTAGTATCTTGGAAATCTAAGAAGCAAGGTACCATATCTAGATCATCTTCGGAAGCTGAGTATAGAGCCTTGGCAGTGGCCTCATGTGAAATACAGTGGTTAGTCTTCTTACTAGAGGTGTTGGAGATCAAACTGGAAGGACCAACTATACTATACTCTGATAGCAAGTCTGCCATTGCTATTGCTGAAAACCCTGTGTTCCACGAACGTACAAAACATATAGAAATCGATTGCCACTTGGTCAGAGAAAAGGTTCAAAGGGGCATCATCAGGCTGCTACATGTCTCCACTGATAGGCAAACAGCTGATATCCTGACCAAACCATTGCAACCAATGTTGTTTCAAAGGTTCGTTTCCAAGCTGGGACTTCATTCCATATACGTTCCAGCTTGCGGGGGGATATTAGAGGAACAACAGCTCAGCAAAGAAGTTAGTAGCAGTTAATATGGTTACAAGCAACAGTTAGTCTGTTATGATGGTTATATACACTGTATACACTGTTAATAGCCCTTCTTGTAATTAGTTAGTGGGAATATATAAGCCATATGTAAATTCGATGCAGAGTGACAGATACATTCAGTAATGAACAAGAGAACTCTTTCTTCCTAAGCTCCTTTCTCTCTATACACATTGCCTCTTACTTTGTGATACAGGACAAAGCTTCCTTCACGGCCATGGCTTCTGCAAGTAGCACATTCTGCATACATCTAATGGACCCATTTTTAGCCGCCACGTAACCACTTACTGTCCACCATATAAATCCCAAAATAAGCATCGTCCGAATCTGGATAAACCGCTGCATCAACAAAAACTCGCATCGTACCTGAAGACACACACATCTGATCAGCAGTTGGATGAATAACTCTCGGTTCATCAATATTGAGCACGCGGCATTCCTCCCAATCGTTCAACAGCCCTTGGATTTCCAAAATAATAGAGTTTGTCTGCCAGACTTTGCTGCTCCAGATTAGAGCATTGCGATGCTTCCAGATAGACCAACATACTGCTATGCACCGCTTAATAACATTGCAGTCAGCCACGGCTAGCCACTTGGACAAACACATAATAAAATCATCATCATCATCAATTAACTGACGGTGTGTATCTATCCAAAGAAGCTGGACATATACACAATCCAAGAACAGGTGTCGCAACGTCTCGGGGTGCTGGTTACAAAGGTGGAAATTCACGTCGACATTCATCCTCTTCGAACATAAAGCTTCCATTGTTGGTAAAACTCCATGTATACATCTCCATACAAAATTTGTAATATTCGGTGGAATTTTGGGCCTCCATAACTCCTTCCAAGCAAAATTCATGCTCTGACCTTCATCATGTAGAGTACTGATCAACCTATAACCCTGCTTCACACTATACTGACCTGTTATGTCATCACGCCAGTACCAGGTGTCCTTGAAACTTGCAGCCACTGGGATTCTGCGTATCAGGTCCACGTCCCGTGCATCAAAGTTCTGGTTTAATTTCTCAACATCCCAGTCCTTAGTCACTGAGCTAATCAACTCACTGACTTTCATATTCAGGTCCTGACCTGGGCATGGAGTTTGAATGTAAGGATTCGCAACATCCGGCAACCAAGGGTGCTTCCAAACTGAAGTTCCTTCTCCATTGCCAATGCGCTTAACACAACCTGTGGTTAGTATATCCTTTCCAGCAAGAATTGAACGCCAAACATAGCTGGGATTTGCATGGATTCTTGCGTCCAAAAATTCATCATGAGGGTAGTATCGTGCCTTGAATACTCGAGCTACAAGTGAAGTTGGATTAATAAGAAGACTCCAACCTTGCTTGGCAAGCAACGCAAGGTTGAACCTGTTTAATTGCTTGAAACCTATACCTCCAGCAGCCTTATGGGGGCACAAGCGCCGCCATGCCATCCACCGCATTCCACCACCTTCATTACCCCGCGAACCCCACCAATATTGATTCATGATACGCTCAATATGCTCACAGAAAGTTATGGGTAGGAAATATATACTCATAGTATACGTTGGTAGGGCCTGGGCAATGCTTTTGATCAAGTCTTCCTTACCGGCGCGAGATAAAACCTTCTTATGCCATCCAGCTAGGCGATGTCTGAGCTTAGTTTCAAGATAAGAGAACACCTCCTTCTTGTTACGGCCAATCCCCATAGGCAAGCCCAAATATTTCCCCAGATTCTCCACAATGTTGACATTAAGAACAGAAGTAATTGCATTTTTTTAACTAGCAGTAGTGTTAGGGCTGAACAAGATGCATGACTTACTGAAGTTCACTGATTGGCCGGACATCGCTTCATACGTGGTGAGACTGTCATCGGCGAAGAACAAATGGGAGATACCCGGAGCACCACGCGCCACAACACATGGAGATATCATTCTATTATGGACAGCCTTTGATAGCAAATAACCCAACCCTTCCGCACACAGAATGAATACATAAGGCGAGAGCGGGTCGCCTTAGCGTAGGCCTCGTGAGGGTAGTATAAAATCAGTAAGATAGCCATTCAACCCAACTTTGTAACGAACTGTCGTTACACATCTCATAATCATGTCAATCCAACGACTATCGAACCCCATTCGTACCATAACCTGCTTCAAAAATCCCCATTCCATCTTGTCATAGGCTTTGGCCATGTCAAGCTTAAGAGCACACCAACCAGTGCTCCCTTGCTTCTTTCGGTGCAAATAATGTATTACTTCAGAGGCAATGAGTACATTGTCAGTAATTAGGCGGCCGGGCAAAAAAGCACTTTGAGTGTTCGATATCACACCATCCAAGACCTCCTTGAGTCTATTAGCCAACATCTTGGATAATATTTTATAGATCACATTGCACAGTGCAATTGGCCTAAGATCATCCATATAAATTGGGGCTGACTTTTTTGGAATCAAGGTCACATGAGCATCATTCATACCAATAGGCCATGTTTGACCATTCAGGCAGTCCAGTATAAATCGTGCCACATCATCGCCAATCTCTCTCCAAAAATGCTGGAAGAATGCAGGACTAAAACCATCCGGTCCTGGTGATTTATCGGGAGCCATAGAAAAAAGTGCATCTTTGACATCCTCCACAGAGAAAGGACGAAGTAGTCTCGTATTATCATTACCTGTTATTCTATGCGTTAGCCCATCTAGTGCCCCGCAATCTATGTCACCCCCCGAGGAAAAGATATTTGTATAATATTTATCAACCACACCCAACAGCCCAACACCTTCAACCCACTGATCCTCATCATTTTTTAGCCTTGCAACAAAATTCTTCCTCTTCCTGGCTGTAGCATAGATGTGGAAAACTTAGTATTTCTGTCGGCACTTGTTAAACAGAATTGCTTTGCCCTCTGCTTCCAAATAATATGTTGTTGATCATATAAGGTATTTAGTCTGCTGCTCAACTCCCTAAACTGTGCGAGCCCCACACTGTCATGTCTTTCACGAAGACAATTAAGCTGAATTTGTAGGCTATTAATTTCCTTATCTATTTGCTGCACCATACTGCCACCCCAACATTTTAAAGAAGCTGCATAGTAAACCAATCTTTCGGGCAGAATGTTATCTAATGTCTCTTCCCAAGCCTTCAACACCACATCTTTACAGCCAGCATCCTTTAACCATGCATTCTCAAATAAAAAACGTCGGTGTTGACGACCGATTCGGGGACCCTCCAACTCCACAAAGATTACCGTATGATCGAAGGTAACGACATCATAATTTCGAACCTCTGCACGGGCAAATATAGTTCTCCAATCTGCCCCCGCCACAGCCCTATCAAGTTTCTCCTCGACCTAATGGTCGGTGCCCTTCCCTCGTTCCCAGGTAAATTGCCTTCCCTTCAAACCAAGATCAAAAAGTTGACAATCATCCAAAGCACGGTTGAATCCTTCTATTAACGCAGTAGGATGCGAATGGTGCCCACGTTTCTCATGTGGGGACAGTATATCATTAAAATCCCCGGCTACTAACCAAGGAAGGTCAGACTTCTGACGAAGTGTTCGTAATAAATCCCACGATTGTTGATGTTCACCACTTCCAGGAAACCCATAGAAACCAGTCAACCTCCAAGGATTGCTTCCAGGCAGCCGCACTTGAACGTCAATATGGTTCCTCGAGTAGCTAATAAGGCTAGCAACATTTTTGTCCCTCCAAAACAACGCCAATCCTCCTTTTCTTCCTCCTCTATCCACATAAAAAAAACCCTTCAAAATTTAACTTCCTCTGCACGACTCTGACGAACTTTCGTTTCCATAATAAAAATAAACATTGGCTTAGTTTTGGCCTCCAAGGCCAGTAGCTCTCAAACTGTGCGTGGATTGCCAAGACCACGATAGTTCCAGCATAAGGTACTCATTGGGATGGGCGGGAGTGGACCGGACCATCTCCCGCCAATTGCAAGTTTTTTGACACCAAATCACAATCCATAGACTCAATCAACATGCATGTCTCGTTTTCATCAGTACGGCGACATTTGGGGTCCACAATTATTATTTCCCCAACTGCTGAATCGTTGCACGTGTTTGGGATAGACGTATTGCCTTTATCCAATTCAATCACTGATTTTCTGGGGATATTCTGCACAATATTATCATGCATGCGTAAGGAAAGGGAATTATTGCCTGGGATAATAATATTATTTCCTTTTGTGGTCTGATTTGCCTCATCACCTGGAGAGACCCATTGATTACGCTCCGCGGTTACTTCTGGCGCTATCCAACGTTGTCCTGCCGTCGGTGTACCTCGCCGATTACCAGCACGCAATTCGGGACCATACAACTTTGGCGCCGCCGGAACACCTCCTCGTTTCACTTTGGAGCAAAAACAATCACCATGACCCAAAACTCCACATACAAAACAAAATGTGGGGAGCCTTTCATAACGAAAGTCCACGCGTATCCATTCACCGTCGTCCTTTTTCATCCTCATTCCTTTCTTCAACGGCTTCGTGATATCCATCTCCACCCGAACCCGGAAAAAACACGCATAGTGCCATCAAAATTCTTTTCATCGAGAATGATAGTTTTCCCCATAAAATCCCCGATAGCTTGAAGAATAGTATCGGTTCGAAGGCCAGCAGGAAGGCCATGGATTTGAACCCAAAACTCCGCAAGATCCAAAAGAATCAACTCACGATCCACATCTAATGTTGTACGCTTTAAAATCAACAAGCTTTGATCGTAAGACCAAGGACCATCTTCCACAATACGGGCTATATCATCCTCATCATAGAACCGAAACAAAAAGTGGCGTGGCTGTAACTCTTTAACATTCATGCCATAAGATGACCTCCAGATCGACGCCAGTGTGTCTCGGAAGAAATTAATCTTGACAAGTTTTTCAGTGACTAACCTACCCACTGCATAGAATTCCTTTTCAATATGAGTAGATCTGAGGGACACATTACCAAGCTGCTGGACTATTTCATCCTCCTCCAACTCAGCAAAGGACACAGTAACCATAGACTCCAAGGACAGAGAACCGGTAATCTTAGCAACGTAGACACGAATAGAAGGAAAATCTCACATATGGAGAAGGAGAACGCTCGCGAAGGATGGCGAGAGGGAGCATATATATATATATATATATATATATATATATATATATATATATTTTTTTTTTTTTTTTTTTTTTTTTTTTTTTTTGAATCCGGTGCACACCCTCTATTTAGCCGAGCCCGTGAGCACTCCTTCTAATCATTGATGTTTATTTTTTAACGGTCCTGATGTTGTGGGATTTTAATACACGTGCGCTGCTTGAGTTTGTGGATATGGGCTATTTTGTAATTCATTATTATATTTGATTATAACAAGTCTTGATCTTCGCCGGCTTTATTGCGTGTGTGTTGATAAAATAGGGGGTTTATTTTGTTTCTCTCTCCACAGTAGTCTCTCTTCCTCTTCTTTTTCGTAGACGTTTCTTCTTCCATCGCCTCATCGCTCGAGTGATATTCATGGCTGGTTCTAGCAGGAGACAGTCCAAGCGGCTTAGGGGTATCTCCTTCGCTTCCAATTCTGATAATCTTCTCACCGTTTGTTTGATTTTGTGTTGAGCTTTTTGTTTGTTTGGTTTTTTTTTTTGTTTTTTTTTTTTGTTTTTTGTTTTTTCTCCTGGGGGTTTGTGGGTTAGCAACTGTGCAGTGAGTATTTTGGGTTGGGATTTACGTTTTTGTATTGTTATTGGTTTGTAGTTCTTCTATGGGTTTTTTTAGGGGTTTCTCTGGTGTGTTTTGGTTTTGGTATTCGTCCGTTTACGTACTGTTGGGGGGAGAGGGGTGTGGTGCGACGAGTGTGATCTTGAGTCTTCTCCGATTTATGGGTTAGGGTTTTTTTTTTTTTTTTTTTTTTTTTTTTTTTTTTTTGCCCTTAACGACCTGGGTTTGGTTTGGACTGGTCTGGGTGCGGGGGCTTAATAGTATCTGCATGTTAGGGGTTTTGGTGTTTTTTTGTTCTGCCGGAGTGTGTTGGGTTGGGGGTTTAGGTGGATTGTGATTTATGGGTTGTTCATAGATTTGTGCGTTCTAGGGGTGTTACCGTGTGCTTGTAGGTTTAATTGTAATTACTATTTGGATGGTGGTGTGGTGATTTTTTTTGGGTTTTTTTTTTTAAATTTTAGATGGGGGTGTACAGGGTTGGGGGTTTTTTTTGTGGAGGTGTTGGGCAGTGGGTTTAAGCAATGCTTGCTGGTATAGTTTATATTGTCTATTTTCAGAGTTAATGCTTTATACAATGTTTGTTGTTGTAATAGTATTGCTATTGGACAAGAAGGCGGTATAACACCACTTATAGCATTGGCAAGAGTTAAAGCTGAGGTAATTTTTGATTTGCTAAAAGAAATATATAATTTTCAGTTTTTTTTTTTTTTGGATTTGTTTTCATTAAAAAAAGCATGCTTTTTGATTCGAGATTGTTTCTGAATTTTGTTGTTTGAAATTAAGGGAGGGAATTAAATTCACAAATATGGGAAAGCAAAGACCTTGGTATTACTGTGGTGTTACCAGTGAGTTTAATTTTTTTTGCTTATAAGAGTGTTTATGTAGGCAAGAAAAAATTAACACCACTTATAGCATTGTTTCCTGTTGGGGTTGTTCTTGTTTGCTGTAAATGGCTGCATATGATTAGATTATGTATTGAATTATGGACCTGGAAATCAATAGGTTGTTGTTATTGGACAATGAAGAATAATGGATAGTATGTGATGTTGCTCACCTTATTCCAGTTGTTTTTTGGTGGTTTTGATTGTGTTGTTAAGGTGTTATAGAGCTATGGCTTCACATAAACTGTGGGTTTCAACAATGGGTCTTAGTTTTAAAGTTGAATTCAACAAGCTTAAATGCAATTTAAATGTTTTGCTAAATGTATTGCCTATACCTGCACTGCAATTCATGTTTTGAATTCATCCTGCACTGCAATTCATGATTTTCAACCTCCAGGGAATGGGGTTTAACCCATGGAGATACAAGTTTCTTCTAGTAGTTCATGCCTTCAGGGCAATGAGCAAAGAGACTTGGGAAAAGAAGATGGCGGCTTATAAGAAGTATGAATTTTATGAGGCTGAGATATTCAAAGCTTTTGAAGTTGTATACAGAAAGATTGGCTCTTCTCTATTGATCATGACCTGCATATGAAGAGAGAGCCAGATACTCTTTTATCTCTTTTATCTGTCAAGGTGTACATTTCACCATTTTTGCCTAGAATATTGGTTGTTAATGGATGACATTTAGGCTTTCACACAACCAAGATGTAACTGAAGTGACTCAATTTAATTAAATGGTTGCTTTCTTGCCAACAATTCATTACATGTGTAATGTGTTTAAATCAATTGCCTCCAAAAGTTGGTTTTCTTCTCATTGTATAGAAGTATCAGAATTCGTGTGGTTCCAGTGTGATATTGCCTTTTTCATCTATTTGAACCCATTGCATAATATGTGATTCATTCGCACACACCACAACGCGTAAATGCACACGCCCCATCATCATTACGCACACGCTTCTCCATTGCTCGCACACCACACTGACAATTAAACATCTGCTACCAAAATAAATTTACCCAACATGCACTAACCGAATCCACGACACGCACAGACCACTACATGAATACGCACACTCCATAATTAAAAACGCACAGACCCCCCATACTTCTACCCATTCAGTAATTTTATTCCATATACGGTCAAACCACATGCATTCAACCATATCCCCAATAATAACTTAGCTCCTTGGATCTCGAATTACAGGAAAAACATTTTACACCTCCAATTCACCAAAACGCACACGCCACAACAGAAACACGCACACACCATTACAAGTAGACACACAGACCATAATTCCAAACGTACAAGTAGACACACAGACCACAATTCCAAACGCACAGACCCGCAATACTACTCCTGTGACGCCCAAAAATAAGTAAATAACAAACCACTTCTACCTATTTAGTTAATTTCTTCCATATCCGGGCAAACAACATACATTCAACCATACCCCCAATAATAACTTAGCTCCTTGGATCTCTAATTACAGGAAAAACATTTTACACCTCCAATTCACCAAAACGCACACGCTACAACAGTAACACGCACACATTATAACAAGCAGACGTACAGACCACAATCCCAAACGCACAGACCCCCAATACTACTCCCGTGACGCCCAAACAATAACAAACCACTTCTACCCATTTAGTTAATTTCTTCCATATTCAGGCAAACAAAATGCATTCAACCATACCCCCAATAATTCTTTAACTCCTTGGATGTCGAATTACAGGAACACGCACATGCCATTACAAGACGCACAGACCACAATTCCAAACGCACAGACCCCAAACACTACAGCACTAAATTTCCGTACTACTACTACTACATGTTCGTATCTCATCCACAGATACTTTATATTTGTTACCATTCTTATTCCATCTAATATTATACTAAATATTACTAATTTATTGTAGCCATAATTAACAACACTATTACAATGACTCTTTTATCTTTATTTTTAAATTCTAACCTTAATTATCTAACACATCTCTTTCAATCACATCCATCAAATTCTAGTAACTTAATGGTTGTGATGAAACCTCATGACCTCATCTAGTATAGGGGGTGCACCGGATTCGAAGCCTATATATATATATATATATATATATATATATATATATATATATATATATATATATATATATATATATAAGACCCAAAAAAAAAAAGTTAGGCCAGCTATAATGGGTAGAAAAAAATGTCCATCAAATTATTAAATGAAATGAATGGCTTAGATTGATCAGATTTTAATTTTTTTTTATTGAGATTTCCTAATTTTCCCTTAATTATATGGTTATCTGTTAATTCTCCCGTTAAATACTATCTCCTCCATTAATATCATTATAATTTCTCATTAATTCACCTGAATACTCCACCCGCCTCGCCATCTAAGCATTGTCTTCTAAATAGGATTATGGGTTTTGGTCTTCCAGTCTCCTGCAAATTTGAGTTCCCCCTATCCACGGTCTACATCGAGGGCTTCGACACCTACTCGAAGGAATACAACACCTTCAATATGTCAATCTCCTGTAATATCTGCATCATTTAGACGTGCTGTCACCAGTGGGAGAACTGTAGCTTCGATATCTCGGCCAAGTTCACCTGATCCACCAGTTAGGCGAACACCTCAACCTATAGTTCCACCTGATTTTTCACTTGAAACACCATCAAATTTGAGAACAACATTGCTAAACATACCACTGTTTGCTGGTAGGTCCATACCTGGTGTTGTTGCTAAATGGCCAAAAATTAGTGTGTTAGAGGTTGATCTAGACTTTGAGCACAACGTGAGATCTGCCCTTGTAATTACAGAATTGGTTACTTTGTCTCTAGAAGAATTAATTCGAAAACGGGTCCTTGAGGTGATTATCATTGCATATCTTATCTACTCTATGTTGTTACCTCAGTAAGCTATTTATCTTTGAAATAGAATCAATTCTTTATATTGTTGACATTCAAGTTTGTTTTATATCTTTTGGTTGCTATATTTATATTGGTAATTCATGGAATTAGCTTGTTTATTGTTGGTTTTTTTTTTTTTTTAGTGGGACAAGTGAATTCATGAAGTTCTTCGACTGAGATTAGGGCTTTTATAGTCTTTTGATTGTTTTTCTTAAACTATTATTTTCAAACAGTACCACTATTTGTTTTGCATACTTAATCTCTACTGTCTATTTTTCTTTTGGCATGAATTTATATTGTAAAAAAGTCATCTACTGTGAAAATGTCGTCACCACTCTAAAAAAGGGGTCATTTGTATTATGTATAGGGACCTGGGTGTTTGTTTTCTTGCATATCTTTCAATATGGTGCCATGTATCTATATGTTTGCATTTGCAGGTAATGTTGGAAAAAGGGCAAAAAATGTGACTTTTATTTTGGGGAATAATGCAGACTCTCTATCAAAAAAGAGATCCAGAAAGTAGAAAAGATAAGGACAGTTAAAAGCACTCTCAGTAATGATAGAAGTTCCAGAAGTCATTGCATGGTAATTTTTATGATGACTTGGTTACAAATCTTTTAGGATCTGATCTAACATGTTATGAGCCAGCTGGCTGGTCTGTTTTGACAGCTCTAGCTTATTAGACATGCAAGGGAAAGAGAGGCAGAAAAATGGTATTGAGTCCTTGCAGAGTTGCAGAAATGTTGAAAGTTTTTTTAAAAAAAGGAAAAATTGTGCTCAACTCAAAACCCAATGCTAGAAATGGCTTTGGAATTGGGAAAAGAAAAAAGAAGATTAAAAAAAAAAAAAAAAAAAAAAAAAAAAACAGTGGAGGATGGGTGGCTGCATTCAAAAAAAAAAAAAAAAAAAGGGGTGGGAAAGAAATAAAAAGAGAAACAAAACTAAGGATTTCAAGATTAAATACCGTGCAAAGCTTAGTCAATGTTCGAGCTCCCTTGTTCAAAGCTATGACCAAGTGGTTCAAACTTTTCAAGTTTATAAAATATTTTAATCTAATGTCGCTTTGTAAATTGTACTATTTACAATCATGTACTTTGAATAGTCATAATGAATATATGTACATACAAGCCCGGTTAGGTCGGCCTTGTCACCATCGGCACTATAAGTCCAGGATCAGATCCTAACATAAATCCTACAAAGTAGACAATTAAGTCCGGATCAGATCTTGGTATAAGTCCTACACAGTAAGCAATTAAGTCCGGGATCAGATCTCAGTATAAGTCCTACAAAGTAGGCAATTAAGTCCAGAATCAGATCTCGGCATAAGTCCTACAAAGTAGGAAATTAAGTCCGGGATCAGATCTAGGCATAAGTCCTCCAAAGTAGGCTATTAAACCCGATCAAGTCGCCCCTCCCACCATGGGTAAATTTGATCACTAGATCACGCTAAAAATCCCATCTCTTGATTGGTGAAATTCGATCCCTAGATCGTGAATAAATCCAATATCTTGGTAAAACTTGATCGCTAGATCGCAGTATATTTGCTAGATCGTGAAAAATCTGATTGGTAAATTTGATCCCTAGATCACAGTAAATTTGATACCTAGATCGTGAGTAAATCTAATCCCCTGATTGGTAAAATTGGATCTCTAGATCACAGTTAATTTGTTCTCTCAATCGTCCAAAAGATTGCACTCATGGTTGTATTCTCTTCCCTTAACTAAGTTTTTTTTTTCACTGGATTTTTCTTAGTCTAAGGTTTTTTAATGAGGCAACCAGCGTAGATCACGCCCCCTAAGCTCAACTCAGACTTAGGGGCTCATCACAGACTATGTGATCGAATTTTTCAACCCGAACCCTTCCTCATTTGCTCGATATCATGGCACGGTCTGGGGGGCTACTTGATAGGGATTATTCCCCGGTATACCTCCCTATATGTTCTGTGCATCTGTTCGATATTCGAATCAAGATCAAGTATCCTTTATGAAATATTTTATTCCTGAAGGGTTAGAGCCTCCACCTATATAAGGGCCATAACCCTTCAGTACAAATGGGGATTGAATGAATAGGCATTCCAGACACACAATGAAGAACACAATTCCTCTTCTCTACTATGCTTCTTTTATCATTCATTCAAAGGCTAAGAGCCTAAGATGCCGGATGAATTAACACTATATATATATATATATATATATATATATATATATTCTTCAAAGGAAATGTATAACTTTAAGATCTTATATTGTTTTTATATTGTTTATCATTAAGGGTATAGATGTATCTTTTCTTTACAACTTTACAATATTAATTAATATTTTTAATGATTCGATACAAATTATTCTTTGTTTTTTTTTATTCTAAAAATAAAAAGTAGTCTTGGTTTCCTATAAACAACAATGTAACAATAGCTTATAGTTTAATGAATTAATAAGCATGAAAATTGAACTGTCCATTATGCATATATTGTATAAACACATCTCCCCTAGACTAATATTTGGGAGTTGCCATTTACCCCTCAAAAATGGCACCCCTATAAGCCATTCATCTGAAATCTCGTGGCTTAGATTTTTTGATATAACATTTAGATTAATTTTTTTTCAATTGCCCTTAACTTGTAAACAAATTACAAGTTTGACATATAATATTATATTGCACCACTTTTAAAGTTAGTGGCAGAGCACATTTTTCCAAGCTAGCTTTTTGGTTTCGAACAATTTTCGTCAGACTCATTTCTCTCTTTTTTCTCTACCCATGTGTCTCTCTCTTTCTCCTCTACTGGTTTTCCATCATCTTCATTCCTTAGTTAAACCTACCTGTTATAGATGGATATAAGCAAAAAGGGAAGAGAGACTAGGACTAGCTTGCTATCAATGTTTAAGGAAATTACAAATTTGTCAACTCTTTCCTTCTCAATTAAATTATCCTCTGGGTAATAGTAATTTTGTCTGGATAATTAGATTGTTGTCCAATGTTTATTAGCTTTCGGATTAGCTCATTGCATTGTCCAGCAAATCAACCAATTGTCTACTGATTAGTTTGAGTTCCCATGTATTTTATAGGCATTCCGATGGTAGGCACAGAGATGATTGAATTATACAAGGTCTGTTTAATTACCCTCCTCAAAAGTTTCGGTCACACCAGTATATGCAAAGGAGTGTTTTCAGTTCCATCATTTCTGATAGTTGTGAGCTCTACCAAATTGTAAGTTCTAATAATTTCTTGTTTTTTTTTAATCTTCTAATCTATTTGTATAAAATACGTGATTATATTACTTTTCATTATCTTCTTCTTCCTTAGAAGTCTCAAATTCACGAAATTGGTGTGTTTAGCTTGCATTCCAGGAAAGTGTTTTTGGTTTCTCCCGCTGATAAAGGTAAGTGTCTTTGTTTCCTCTTGGTATTTTTTAATCCATTCTCATTCCATTTCCTCTATTTTTTTAATTTTTTGATATTGAGCTTTTTGATATTCTTGTGGTTGTTGAATCTGGGTTATGCATATAAAATTGTTCCATCTGGATTTGGAGATTTCTGCACACTGATTCCTTACATATTGGTAATTCTAGAATGTGTTCAATGTGAATTTTACAGATACATGCAAAGATTTGACCCAATCTTTAAATCTGCCATTGTTAACCACCCATGTTTTTTTTTTTTTTAAATGTTCTTATCTTTGCTTATGTTTGACACATCTTTATGATAACGAATGTACATCTGAATTTGCAAAGTAGTTGTTTGTGTTTGTTTTTACTATTACTATGGTATGTAAGGAAAAATTGAAAATGATCTTACTGCGTTTTTTCATTATTGTTCATTAAAAAAAAATGGAGAAATAATGATGTTTGTTTCTCTATTCCTTATTTCTTAGCATTGAGTGAGATTGTTGTTTGTAGGGGTAATAAATAAAAATTAATAGTTTATAAGGAACATCAAACTGTTTTTTTTTTTTTAATATTACTCTTCACCATTACATGCACTTTGTTTGGCTAAACCTTCCACAGTTGGGCTGCTCCAACATTCAATCTGCCATTGTTAACCACCCTTATTTAAAATATAAAAAAAAAAAAAAAAAAAAAAAAAAAAAAAAAACTTCTCATTTTTGCTTATGTTTTACACCTCTTTGTGATAATTAATGTATATCTGAATCTACAAAGTAGTTGTTGGTGTTTGTTTTTACTATTCCTATGATATATACGGAAAACTTGAAAATGATCTTGTTGAATTTTTTATCATTAATGGTCATTAAAAAAATGGAGAAATGATCTTTGAAGGATTTTTGTGTGTATGTCGTGTATCACAGATTCACAAAATGTATGTAATATAATAAAAAATGTATTTATTCTGAAAAAATAAAATAAAAAATTCTAAAATAATTGTTTGTTTATGTCAACTCTCATGTTTATAATTATTGACATATGTTAGTGTGTGATTTATGATTGTCTTGAGTGATTTATACTTTTGTTTTGTGCCTTAAAAGGAAGAATATGCATTCTGAGTATGGAATGAAACCAAAGATCAGCAAATGAAAATGAAAATTTGAAAATGATCTTACTGCATCTTCTCCATTATTGTTCATTAAAAATGGAGAAATGTTGTTTGTTTCTCCGTTCCTTATTCACTTAGCATTGAGTGGTAGTAAGTGAACCATGATCACTAATAGTTCTTGACTCACAAGATAAACCTGGAATTTGGTGGATATTCCATTCTGTAAGAACACTATTGGGTGCAAATAGGTTTATATGGTAAAGATGAACCCTGATGGCTCTATTGCCATACTCAATGCACGCTCGGTGGCTAAGGGGTATGCACAGATATATGGTATAGATTATACCGAGACTTTTTCCTAGGTGGCTAAATTAACTTCGGTATGCATATTTATATCTTTGGTAATCACTGACTACCTGTTAGATGTAAATAAAAAAAAAAAAAAAAGTCTTTTTGCATGGTGATTTACTTATGGAAGTTTATATGGAGCAACCACCAGGGTTTGTTGCTCAAGGGGAGATTGGGAGAGTGTGCAAGTTGAATTTTTTTTTTTTACAGTCTAAGACAATCCCCGCGTGCGTGGTTTGGGAGGTTTAGTAGTGTAGTTGTGGAATTTGGAATGCAGAGAAATGCATGTGACCATACTGTCTTTTATAAACGTACTGACCATGGATGTGTTTTGTTAATAGTATATGTGGATGATATCGTAATCACAGGTAGTGATGAATGCGGAATTGGTGCTCTTAAGTCGTTCCTCGGAATTGAGTTTCATATTAAGGATCTAGGAATACTAAAATATTTTTTGGGTATAGAAGTTGCTCATTCCAAGAAGGGCATATTTCTTTCACAGAGAAAATATGTGTTGGACCTTGTTATGAACATATTGTTTTAGATTTTGATCATACAAATTGATTAGGAATTTTTAGTCCCCAAACTTATTTTATCTTCTAGACTTGGGATTTTCTCTACTCTACATTCGAATAGTTCGAATGGTACCTCGAGAAGTTATAACTAAGTAACTTATACGAATGTTAACTCGAGAAGTCAGTCTCAACAAATGATTCGAAGAGTAACCCGAGTGGTTATCTCTCGAATGATCCGAGATGTAGATAAGAAGATTAGAAGACTGAAGATTTGAAGAGTAGAAGACTACAAGACCGAAAGGGTGCAAAGACCGAGAGGTGGAAGGGCCTACCTTTCAAAGTGTTAGCAAACGAGTGGTAAGGTAAACCATTCGTCACCAAAAGGTTGCAAAAGGTCGAGAGATGGAAGGACCTACATTTCGATAAGTAAAAAAAGGAAGAATGGTAAAGTCAATCATTCGTATCCGAGAGGTTTAAGGTTCGAAGAGTTAACCTAGTTAACCATTTGTACAAGAACTGTTCGAGACATTCTCTTAACCTACAATTCGAAACCTTAAAAACTAAGCAAATGTGTCCAAGTTAAAGTGAGTCCTAGGAACACATCCCAAGAAAGATATTTCCCAAAAAGCCTTGACATCTTGTGCAGAACAAAAAGATATGTTCAACGCAATTTAAGTCTTTAACGTCTGGAAAATCTAACACGCTCACCTACCATCTGGATTACCCGCCGGTCTCTACACACTAGTTAATAGCCGTTTGAAATTGGTTTCCATCCAACGGACCTTTTTCACTTGCCTATAAATACCCTCTTCTAAGATTAAAGGAGCTGGTCAATTCAAAAATTTTATAAGTGCTGAAGTTTTCAAGTGATTCCACATCTAGTGACCAGTGAGAGAGAGAGAGACGGAGCTTAACAATATTACATCCAGATTTTAGAGACTTGTGTTGTTCAACAGTGAATATCAAGATTCTCAAAGCCAAGATCTCTAGTTGGAGAAAGAACAAACTCATTTTTTCAACCTTTGTAATCTCTACTCGTGGGAGTAGAAAGAGGCGGAGTAAACTCGTGTTGAGTTGAAAAACCTAGACACTCAAGGTTGGCTTTGTGTTCAAGACTTGAGTGGTCTGTTTTGTACTTGTGGATAGTGCAAACCTCCTCTGTGTTCAAGGAGAATGGTGGAATAGGCTGGTTTAGCTAAACCACTATAAACTCTCTGTCTCTTTATCTTTATTTACTGCATACTGCCAACACTCAAACTAAAATTTGATTAAGCCAAAAACATGCAAACAATTCTTAAAAAGGGTTAACAAATTTTCGACGCATAACTCTCGAGACATTAAAGTTACCTCTCGGTTGCTTTTACTAATCGTAAAAGATTTTCAAAAGATAACAAGTCTATTCACCCCCCCCCCCCCTCCCCTCCCCCCACCCTCTAGACTTGTTCTTTAACCCTATCGGAACCAACATAACAAGTGGTATCAGAGCAGTTGCCTTGATCGTTAAACTATTTGAGTATACTGCCGGGTGATCTCCTTTCAAAACAAAAATTTGTTTTTGTATTGCACGAGATTTTTATTCAAGAATATGAGCATTCTACATCTAAGAATTTGATGTTCAATCTCAATAAATTTGATGCATAGAAAGTGCGCATGCAGGCTCATCTATCCGCACTTCATGAAAAGTGTGGGATATCATCACTGATAGTCTTGTGTTGATAATGATGGTGAATGTCAATGTTGCAACACAAGGAGTTGATGCACCCGAGTATGTGCCAAAACCCAAGTATTCATTGACAACTAAGGACAGAACCAGAA
Source organism: Ipomoea nil (assembly GCF_001879475.1). Classification (NCBI taxonomy): domain Eukaryota; kingdom Viridiplantae; phylum Streptophyta; class Magnoliopsida; order Solanales; family Convolvulaceae; genus Ipomoea; species Ipomoea nil. The sequence goes on along the minus strand of NW_017619118.1, from coordinate 473,801 downwards.
ACAACTTGGACAACATTGCCAATGATCTACTATTCAAAGCAATTGATGGTACCATTTTTCCAAGAATTCGCAAATGCAAAACTGCCAAGGAAATCTGGGAAATCCTCATGAAGATAAGAGAATGTGATGCGAAGTTGAAGGAGAACAAGCTAACTATCGCTATGAAGAAGTTTGATAACTTCCGAATGATTGATGGGAAAATCTATTTCCGAGATGGAAACTAGATTCACAAAGTCGCTTGGAGAAATTGCTGACTTGGGTAAGGAGGTGACCAAAAAGAGATAAACCTGAAGATACTAAGCCTAAACATAAGGGAGGGAAATTGAGAATGAGGTGTGAAACTTCTAAGAATTTTCAAATAAAATCCTAAAAGAAATGGAATTTTAACATTGAAGTCATTGGACGACCAAATTAACAATATTTAAAACAATAAAAGAATGATTTTTTTAAAAAATAATAATAATTAAATACTAAATTCACATAACATACAATAATTGAATGATTAAAAGTACAATTTTCCCTTAAAAAAAATACTTTAGCCACCAACACAAATTGAATCATTGCATCCGTGGGAGTACTTGACTACTACCAAAATATAATTTCAAATTGTAATATATTAACTCCTTGACTTTAAAGTGCTCAATCTGCACAACATACCATTTTAAAAATAAATAAATAAAATAAAAAACCTTAACAAAATAGTTTTTTTTTTTTTTGTTCAATATCATGGGCAGTTTATGGTTTCAAATTGTACAAAATTACTAATATCATCATTTTATGTGCAGATCAATGGATAAATATAGCAAAAATAGAACAAACAACGCCACAAGCAAGTTTAACATGGTCAAAGATAATTGCTGTGGCACAACTTATCAATGGCATCCCCAAACTTTAAACCATTTTTTTGCGACAATGAACCTCCTAGAAAACTAGGCCTGCCCCATAGCCTACTATATAGAAAATAAGACAATAACTTGAATTCCAAATAAGATGAAACTCGCTTTTTGAGAAATTCCCAGTGTTAGTTGATGAATGCAAAAGGCACTCAATAGCCGTGTCCGAGATGCACCCCAAGAACCAAGTTCCCCTGCACCAAAATAGGAACAAATACTAGTTAGTTTCTAAAGCAAAGCATGTTTATAAATTTTGGCCCCATAGCCCTGTTTTCTGCACTACCAAAATGTTAGACAGCAGAAATTTAAGACATGTTTTATTTGAATATGAGAATCGGCATGGGTTTTGGTAGTTAATTAGAGCTGAAATTGTCAGTAGCAATTGAAGGATATGAAAGTGGGACATAAAACTGGAGTGGGAGCCATTATCACTACAAATCATTGAAAGGTGACCTAATTCTGGTTCTATGGTATTCAAAATGAGGTCTCTCTCATTTTTTTATTCCGATTATGGTATCAAAAGTGGCAAACCAAACACCCCTTATCTTTTCTGCATGAAACTGGTTTCATGAACAAAGCATGTTTAGAAATTCTGGTCATATAGTCATGTTTCATGAACTATTAAAATGTTAGACAGCTAAAAACAAAAGAAATATCTTTTCTGCATGAAACTGAGGATTATAGTAATACAACACTAGATACAGAAGCCAATTGAACACTAGATTATAAATTCAATCTAGTGTCAATCTGGCTACAATAAGCAAAATGCACTCGTATAGCATTTAGAAGTTAACCTATTGAACCGTCAAAAGTCCAAAGTTTCATAATAATTTTAGTACCAACACCACTGCATATTCTTCAAGCAATAATTTCTCTAGCTTGACTAAAAGGCTCATTCCAGTTTGTGGCAGAAAACTTTGATCCTAATCTTATAATCCAATTTTAAGTACACAAAAATGTTGTCTAGATCAAGGAAAAAGATCCAAGGCAATAAACAGCCAAACAGGAAACTGGTGCAGGGCAATCTGATTAGAGCAGGGAAAGAGATTGCGACCAACAAAGATTGAGAAGATGTGTAACAAATTCTATAGCTAGTTGTTTGTTTCTTTTCTAAGGTAAATATTCTTTTATGATTCATAGTAGTAATATTTTACTGTAAATACATCTACAGCCTTTGGTCTAAACATTCAACTTTCGATCAATTACTATTCTTCATAACTTGAAGTTGGTTGCTTCTCTTTTCTACTTTCAACCAAAGAAGTCTCATTGGTTCTTAAAAGTTAAAGAGAAGGTTTACACTTCTGAGGGTATCAAAGCTCTCCAAGAAACAGGCAATAAGAGACCCACATGCAATTTATTTGCTATAGAAAGCCTAGAATAAGTTCAGGGAACAAACTATGAATTTATTTATAGAGATAGACATGTAAACTTTGTTCAAAAGTTACATAGCCTTGATACCCATCTTTAAGTTCTGTGACTAAGACATTTTCATCTTATTACATCCCAAGAATGCAAGATCAGATAAAACAATCTAGTACTTTATTCTTTATCTTTGACCCCTTACAACCAGCAAAAGTATGACCTGAACCTAGCAAATTTTTTTTTTCAAAAAGTGTTAATTGTCCCAAATCATTCTAAAACAGAAAGGTTTCATAGAGTGTACAAGAAATGTTGAAGCTCTATCTAAGTCCAATGTCAGGCTTATACTCATGCTGAAAATTGTTATGTTGCAGTTTGAGATTGAAATATGATGGATCAGAGCCGGATTGCACAATTGTGTTGGGATTTTAGTTTACTAGCAGCAGGTGATCTATTTGATGGTATGGGTTTTTGCCATAATATATTCTCCACCACGCTTGTAAACTCACTCATCTAGTTCTTACTTCTAGACTTTTGGTTACTGAACAACTCTAGTTCTCAGAAAAAAGCTGAGCAACCCAAATCCAATTTTAGCCAGGATCAAGTCAAAATTCATGCATCTTTGGGTCTACAAGGTTGTGAAATGAGGAGCCCAAACCAAAATTGCATCTTATGGATAATCCAATCAAATGCTGGAAATAATTTTGTATGGAATATTTGTCTGATATCCTTTTGACCAAACCAGAAATAAATTGACAGTTTGACACATCATAATCAAAAACATTCTTCAGTTTTCAATATTGAAGATCTGTAATATATATATATATATATATATATATATATATATATATATATATATATATATTATAATTGTTAACTTGTGCTACTATTTACATCTCCATTATTCATGAACTAAAATTTTAAGGTAAAAAGATTTTGAACCAACAACAATCACATTTGCCTTTTGACTCCATCCCTCTTACCAGACCCAAGCACCAAGGGCCAGCATATTGCTTTTAGTGATTTGAGTTAGAGAAATTAAGTGATATTCTCATACCCTCTTAAGCCTCCTTTGTAACAAAAATTTCCAAGACAGTCCTCATTGTGTTCATAATATATCAACTTATGTGTGTTATTTCCCCAGAGAAATGATTCTGCATCCAATATTAAATACTTACACTTCTTTTCCTTATTTTCTATGCAAACAACAGTTTGAAGCAAAATGAAAAGAGAAGTAGACAATTGCAATAAAATTGAAGAGATGATGATTTCAAAAAATATACAAACCAGGAGGGCCCATAAAACTTGATATGATCCTTATTAGAAAATAAATGGGCATGCAGTAATTATAATATGATCATTAAGATACGGAGTAATATATAAGAGAAACTTCACTGTAGTCCCAGAACAAGTGAGAAATTTTCTTGTGTACAGTTCACTGAGAATATGTGGGCAACTACATGTCTACATGCACTAGCTATGCACACATCAAGTAATCCAAGAAAAAGTTCTAAACTTGCTCTGGGATCATACAAAAATTTTCTATATATTACTAACCTCACTTCAATTAAACACGGTTGTAAATTCATATTGAAATAAAAGCTAATAAAATGAAAACTCAGCATACAAACAAATAATAGTCATTGGCTTTTTCTTGATCAAAATAAATAAGTTAGTAAAAATAGTTGTTGGCTCGATTATGCAACAAAGGTGTAGAAACAAATAAAAAGTTGAATCTTGAGTCTATAATTGGAAAATTAATATTACCTTGACTTCTAGTTTGAACTCTTATCTTTGTCCTCTTGTGCAATAGCATCAGTCACAAGAGACAAAGGTCTTTGATCTATAACTTCATCAATTATCCCAAATTCTTTTGCCTCCTCAGGGGTCATGAAATAATCTCTATCCATATTTTTCTGAATTATATCTACTGATTGCCCGGTATGTTTTGAGTATAATTCATTTAGAGCATCCCAAACCCGAACAATTTGTTTTGTGTGAATTGTCATATCTTTAGCCTGTCCACTGTATCCACCAGAAGGCTGATGAATCATAATTGTTGCATTAGGGAGAGAACGTCTCTGACCCTTGGCTCCAGCAGCTAGAAGTAGAGATCCCATTGATGCTGCCTGACCTAGGCATATGGTGTTGATGGGAGATCGAATGTACTGCATAGTATCATATATAGCAAGACCTGCAAGGAAAAAAAAAAAAGTTCAATCTCACTCTTCATTGACATAATGGCTAAAACATTTTAGTTACCTCTACAGGCAACGGTAATCATATGGACACTAAATCTTTACATAGTATATATGTTTCAGTTCAATTAAATTACAAGCAAACAATAATAGTGGGAAAAAAAAAAAAAAAAATCTCCATTACTGTACATTACTTTCCACAACAGAATTAGAAGAAAAAAAATTGAAATTCAACCCTAATTGAAAACAACAGAAGAAAAACTGACCGGCGGTGACAGCGCCGCCAGGAGAATTGAGGTACATATGGATGGGCTTGGAGGGGTTCTCGGACTCGAGAAAGAGGAGCTGAGCGACAACGACGTGGGACGTGTCGTCATTGATGGGACCATTGATGCAGATTATGCGCTCCTTGAGAAGCCTCGAGAATATGTCGTAGGCTCTCTCCCCTCGAGAGGAGTGCTCTATTACCATCGGAACCAGTCCATACCACCGCCGAGAACTGTAACGCGCCTGAATTTGGCCGCAAAGCGGTGGAGCTCTCAGAGAGGCAGCGGCAGAGAGCCCATTCCAGAGCTTGCGCGTAATGAGGCAGCGCATGGTGGTGAAGAAAATGAAAGAGCAAAGAGGGAGATTAGCCGATTAGGGCTTTTGGGGTTTGAGTTGCGAAAAATAGTAAGCCTTAGGGGCGTCAGTGCGGTAAGTGCGTCACTGTCAAGTATCAAACCGGCAGGCTTGGCTGCCTCGTCTTGCTTAATTACACAAGTTGTAAATGAAAAGTTGAAAAACTAATCTAAAACTCGAGTAGTATGAATAAATTGTTGTAACTTGTAAACAATGTGGGAAAATGCAATAATAATCCTAAGAAAAAGGTTTTTTTTTTTTTTTTTTTTGGTTGGAAAACATGAAATTTTTGGGACGAACAACCACAAGAACGAAATGGATTATGGGATAGGTTTTTAGTACGAGTCAAATTGCACTCTCTCCTTAAAATTATTTGCTGCCTCCCAAAGGTGCTAAGAGCGTTGCAGCCTAGGTTTTCCAAAATAAAACGTACTACAATTCTAAGTTTTGAGCACTCAAACTTAGAACCCGGCAAACTAGAGCTTGAAAGAGCAAAGGAGGTTGAAGGAAAAGGAATAACAGGGTTTCGAGTGATAAAAACGTGTGATTTCTTGCTTGTAAAAATCACCTGCTCAACTACAACTTTATATAGGAGAAGATGAATTAATAACATTAAACAATGGCATTAAAACTGATAATAAATCAGCCATTGAAACCCTTGTAACAGCTGACCATTACCTGAGTATTAAATCTATAATTCAAAATTGGAATTAATTCAAGATTAATTGCGTAACTGATGTAATTGATGAATTAAAACACAGAACGATCGCTACCCGAGTCGTACTTACGAGATGAGACGAGAAACTCGAGAGGTTACGAGTGGTTAACCATTCGATCGAACCCGAGCTAACCGAATGGTACGAGTGGGCAATGATTCGGTCAAACTCGAGTTGACATAATGGTAGCAGCCCACTACCACAATCGAGCCGAGCTAGTGGTTAGCTAGCAGCCTTAGCCGAGTGGCTCTATGTTGGAAAAATTATATGAAAATTTGGCATAACTTAGCCGGCAAGACCAGCCAATTTTTCGGACGGCATTCGTGCCCGCAGGTGCCAGCGTACATGAGTCAAGCCTTTACAAACTCATTTTGGGATTTGATTTGCACCCCCTCCCCCTACGCCCGAGAGTGAGCTTCTATACTATACAATTCAATAAACCTTAGGGCATCCTCAATAGTGAGGATTTTGGTGTAATTTTTTAGGTGCCAACTAGGAGAGAGATGGGGAAGGAGAAGAAGAAAAAAAAATAAAAAGAAATTAAAAAACCTGACGCCTCCATAAAAAAGTCAGGAAGTCTGATGCCTTGGCGCCATCCATTGCTCCACGCACGACTTTCCAGCCTTCTCTTTCACTTTCTCTATGTTATTGGGCCCACAAAAACCTCCATATTGCAAGAGAAAAGTTTGACCAAAGTCTCCACCTTCCATTTGTGAAAATCTCCTCCATGTGATTTTGTTGTCCTAAAACTTGGTGAAGACCCATCTAATGGGGATGCCATAACAACCCCATCATTCTCTCTCATCTATCCTCTCTCCTCCAACACATCATTTTTTTTTAAATCTGTGCAAAATTCCCTTATTGGGATGGCTTTAGAAAGTGATATAGTAAATATGTGTGCGTGCGGTCTACTATACGGTGTGCAATCCTAGGTCGAACCGGGCTCGGTACCTATTCCTAGTCTGCTTGTTGGTTTAAGCCTTTAAGCTCGGCCAACGTAACAGTGGGTTAGAGGTTCCCAAACTAAAGGTTGTGGTGTCATAAATGCTTCCAAAAGTCCACTTCCTCACAATAAATGTGGTATTTATAGTTGCTGGGAGGGGACAGGTTCCGACCTTGCGGCATGAAAGGCACGTGGAGCTCATGCACTAGGTCAGGCCGGGATTCCAAGGGATTCGTACATGTGATGAAATATCTCTGTAGGCTAACGGTAGCTGTCGGGTGCAGGTCGGCAGTGAGTTCCCGACCTTGTTAGGTCGGGTAGATGCCAAGAGCACTACCCACTCGTGGCGCGGTAGAGGCAACTACTTGGCGAACATACTGTCGGGACGACTCCACAACCATGGTTGGCGGAGGTCGGCCCACGGTCATCACGGCTTAGCGACCCAGTACCGACCATCGTATACGCTTAGTTCCCGAGGGATAATCTGTAACAACCCAAAATTTTATTTTATAAATCCGGTATTAAGAAATTCCAAAATAGCTTTTTTCACTCCATTAAAAATTTTTGCGATCAATCGGTGTTTGAATAAAATATTTTCGTCGCATTTTAAATTAATTCGACACCAAAAATGGATTCTATTCAAAAATTTCTAAGTTTTTGGGTACTTCGCGTACCAAGATTGAAATCGAGAAATTTATCTGAGTGAGACCGGGAGAATTCAAAAAGGATTTTAAACAAGTGTTCATCCAAATAGCTTTTGAGAAAATTCACTTTCAACCCCAAAGTATTTAAAGATAGCATTTCTAGCCTATGGTTCATGTTGCATGGTGGACCACTAGACATCCAAAAATCTCTTCCTGATTCATCTTTTAGCTTATGGAATTACTCCTTTGCCCTCAACCAATCATTGTGAATCATCCTAGGGTTTTGAACCCTTATAAATAGAATAGTGTTGGCATCATCTTCTCCTGATCTCTTCCTTGGCTGTCAACACCATAGCAGTAAGTTTTCTTCCTCTATTCATTTCTTCCTTCTCTAAGTTTCTCTGCAACATCATCTCTTCTTAAAATTTAAGACTTAGGCCTTGTGTGGTTGTTTGAGATGTTTAGGTGGTGAAAGAAGTAGAGATCCTTGAGTGAAGTGGGGCTGAAATCCAAGCAAGAAGAAGAGACTACAAGAGGTATAACCCCATGGATTCCTCTTTAAATTTGGCTCTGTGAAGCCTTAGTTATGAGTAGAAATGAGTAGAAACTATGAGTTTTTGATGTGTTCATACTTAGAAGTGATTTAGTAATTGTTTGTGAGTTGTTGAGATTGTTTTGGACTTGTTTAGATTAGTTTTTGCATATGAAAAACCATTTGGTGCACAATACAGTGTGCACCAGATCAGATGGACGACCCTAGCCGCGACCCATAAAGGGGACCGCCGGCTAAGCCGTAGTGGCACGGGACTAGGGCACGACCCTAGAGGAGGGCCGTTGCCTAGTCTCGGTGTTTTAACGGGCTTCATGGGGCGAACCATGAGGAGTCCCGCCCCAGGTCCCTGAGTTTGTTCTGAGAAGGATTTTATGCCGTGGCCGGGCCCTTGTGGCTCAGCTACGTGTCGTTTCGGACCGAGTGTTACGGGCCCTTGTGGCTCGGCTCTTCGGGATCATTTCGACGCACGTTGTGGCTTTGATTTCGTTGAACTTTGATTAAAAACGAGTATGTAATGAAGGAAATTGTGAAGAATTGCTACACAAAGTATATATTTGCTTAGTTCACTATGTATGAGAAATATTTGGTTATGTGATCAGATGATTTTTTTATTGAGTATAGAAGCGTGATCATTTGAGAATTTGATTTATTATGAAAGCGTGACTAGTTTGAGATATTCGATCCATGAGAAATGAAGCATATGTTGTTACTAGAATGTATAGAACTTGCTATGTTGCAAACCAAGCATGAAATTATATTCTTGAGTACTCCATGTTAGTTTATACATGATTTAGAATCATGATATAGAGCATTTGGCATTTCACATGTGTCATATTTCAAAATGCATAAGGGGCCAACGTGAGCCCAAGAATACTTTCAAAAACCATAAGCATGTGGTATATCATTCTTTGATGCATTGAGAAGTAGTAGAATTGTTAAATGCATGAGAGATATATTTATGTATTATCTATATCTGTGAGGTTTTGGAGGATACCGTTTGGACTATGTCCTCTCGGGAGATATTTATAGACATTGCGGTCCCAGTATATGTAACGCGGCGTATTCCCAAGTTACGAGGTTGGAAACTTCCCGCGGGGCTTGGAATCCTGGTTAGGAGGTGTGCACACTAATAGTTCGATACCTGATTCCACAGAGTTTGAACCACGAGATTGGTTCTGTAGACGGTAGGAGATATTGGGTCGGCATCACACTAATAGTTCGATACCTGATTCCACAGAGTTTGAACCACGAGATTGGTTCTGTAGACGGTAGGAGATATTGGGTCGGATTTATGCCGTTCCCGATGGGGTAATTCACACTTCTGTGAAACCCTAAGCCGTCTACGAGTATAAGAGAAAGAAAGAGAGTCAACAGAGACTCAAGAAAGAGAGCCAACAGAGACTCAAGAAAGAGAGTCAACAAAGACTCAAGAAAGAGAGTCAATAAAGACTCAAGAGAAAGAAAGAGAGTCAAGAGAGACTCGAGAAAGTAACAAAGAGACATCCACAGAAAGTACTCTATTTTATAAAAGAGTGTATGGGTATGAGTATATTATTGCACTAGATTGCATAAAAGTATGATTATATTGTTGCACGAGATTGCATATGAGCATGAGTATATTATTGCACTAGATTGCATAAAAGTATGATTATATTGTTGCACGAGATTGCATATGAGTATGAGTATATTATTGCACTAGATTGCATAAAGAGTATGATTATAATGTTGCACTAGATTGCATATGAGCATGAGTATATTATTGCACTAGATTGCATAAGAGTATGATTATATTGTTGCATGAGTTTGCATATGAGTATGAGTATATAATTGCACGAGATTGCATATGAGAATGTATATAGTATTGCATGAGATTGCATAAGAAGTATGATTATAGTGTTATACGTGATTGCATGCGAGTAGAGTATCGTATGAGATTTTATAACGAGAAGTTTGACTTAAGATATTCCTTTGAGCATGATTATCTTGTTGTACTAGAAGCTCTACTTATCAAGTTATGTGTTAAGAATGTGAAAGCATGTGAACACCTGTTATATGGTCTTTTAGCATGATCTTATCCGTAAGCATAAATTGCTTGTTAAGTTATTTGAGAAGCTTATATGTTGACGTATCTATGTGAACAGTCTTATACATATATGAGCATGCTAGCTGATATTATAGGGTGCAAGCATCTAGAAAGAATGTGATAAATCTAAAGATGATTTGAGATGAGCTTATTGCTGATAAATCTAAAGATGATTTGAGATGAGCTTATTGCTGATAAAGAAATCAAATGTTTTCAAAGTAAATGCTAGAATGCTTTACAGGGTTGAGTGTGGTTATACTTAGCTTCGTGCTAACGGGTGTTTTCCTATTTGTCTATGTGTTGCTTGCAAAACCCCTTTCAGGTGGGCCCAGCAGTGTGAAGAAGTCGAGTTAGATTAGTCTCGTAGATAGAGATATCTAAACTCTAGTACCACTGATGTTATGTATGGATTTTAGACTTTTGACTTTATGTTTTGAGGATTGATGTAGACTTTTTGGGGTGATGTATTTCCCCCTTATGTTTTTAGTTTTATGATGGATGCCCAACTTTTACTTTATTTCTAGTTTTAACCCTTTAGCCTGTGCAATCACCACGGAGTGGTGGTTGTGGCGGTGACACTCTCACTATTTATCTTTTAGTTTTCCGCTGCTTAGTGATGTTAATGACTGTTTATAGTTATAATTAAGAGTTAGAAAAGTGGGGTGTTACATAATCCCTATCAAGTAGCCACCCAGCCTGGAGCCTGACAATGTTTACAGAGAAAGGGTTTGGGCTACTGCTTGAGAGTTGGCGCCGAGCCGCCGACTGCGCGGATCGGATGCGATACGGGTGCATGGGTATGTTGCAGGATGAACTACCCATGTTTTGTTGGTGCGTAGACACCGGGGTTCTTTTTTTTTTTTTTTTTTTTTTTTTTTTTTTTTTTTAAACTTTATTAATAAAATGGCCGAAGCCAATACAGAGGGCTTAGGCCCCACATAGCCTAAACCCTAAAACTAAACTAAGAAATGTAAAGTAGAATAAAACAAGATTACATAAAGAGGCCCCCGGGGCTCTAGTATGCATGCCCCAAGTCCTATGCTAGCTATCACTAACTAAACGTAGGCAGGAATATGATTAAACAAATAAATAGACTGAGAAGCTGCTCCAAATACGCGCAGCCCAACTGCCTCACAGCCCATCATGTAGTACCAAAGCTCAACTAGCGAGGATAGATGCCTCGCGTGTGACAAACATGGCCCCTCCCAGCCAGTTGCACTACAGCGACTACACACCATAATGCCGCCTAGCCGGGCTACACCACAATTGTAACACCTCCCGGAGCGCCATTGGCTGCCCTGTAGAACCAGACATGCCATACAACAGACAATAGCACGCTGGTCTAAGTCAAGATATACAGCTAACAATGGCACGCAGGCCTAAGTCAAGATACAAAGCTTAGTGGCACGCAGGCCTAAGACAAAGGTACAAGGTAGATCCCAGGCCAAAATCGATCAACGCAGCGCAAGGCAGCCAATAGCAGAACCCCCGATCAGCACCAGCACGAACCAGAACCAACCCTAACGGGATTAGCTACTATGGGCCAGCAGCAAGCCTGGACTACCGCCAACGGATTTGAAAAACACCTACCCGGCCACCGTTCAGCCCGGGCTACGATGCAATTTTTACCGCTTGCATCGGCGTTGAGACCTGGTCTTTCCCAAAGATGCCTGCAAAGGCGAAACCAAAACAGCCCAGGACCAGTTCATGCCTCCGAGGCCAAAGAAACAGCACCTGCAAAAATAGAAACAAGATAGAACAACCAAGCATCCTGTTCCCATGACCCAACTTAATTCTACCTCGGGTGAGTGTTTAAGGTTATAACAGGCTGACGCGAACAAAAAATAAACCATAGCCCGTCCCCCCCGGAGTCCAGAAGGAACTCAGCTACTATTGGCCAGCAGCAAGCCTGACCAGGTCAACGGACTTGAAAATCCTGCCCGGCACACCGTTCAGCCCGGACTAGGGTGCCCTGTTGTACCGCCAGCACCTTACGTTGAGACTCAGCGCTGCAAGCAGGGCCTCACGGCCTCCCAAGAACCTCACACACTCACTATTTTGAGCTCCCATCCACTCTTTCTTTTCCTTTCCAACTCTCATTTTCTTTCCCTCCAATTCTTTTACACTCCAATTCTTTTCACTCTATTTCTTTTCAATCGTTTCTCATTTTCTCAAATCCATTTTCTTTTTCCTTTTCATTTTCTTTTCCTTTTCATTTTTCCATCTCTCTTTCTCTCTTTTTTTTTTTACTTATTTTCCCTTCTTTCTTTTTCTTCTTTCTTTCCATCTGAACGAGCAAAAGCACAAGTACAATCAGGGGGGATCATCAATATCAAAAAACACATAGGGCACATCATCATGTATCAGCAAGGCACGGACCCTACGTGGCAGATCATTGAGGCTCCGAAAGATGGCCTCCCCCGGCCTATCCATCGCCCAGTCAGCTAGTGCCTGTGCAGGCATATTGGCCCTAGACGGGCACACAGCAGCAGTAACCACTCCACAGGAACACAAGAAACGGAGTCTGGTCACCACATCATCTAGAAGCCACGGCGGACGAGCAGAGATGTCAACGTAGCTGGCCAACTCCGCCCAAGTGGACTCTATATCAATCAAAGTAGTTCCCCCGGCCAGGCACCATTCCAGGCAAGAGAAAAGGACCCGGAACATGCCCCGGGCGTGCTCCCCGTGGCCAGACCACGCAACCCCGTAACAAAAGCCACCCTCCTGGTTGCGCACCACTGCCGCAGCCCCCTCAGCCGCCGAAGAGCGAGAAAGATTGATCTTTAACGCCCCGGCAACCGGGGGAGACCACCTGACCGTCCTAATAACACGCCTCGGCACATGTGCCTCCAAGTATGCCACAATAGTCCTCCAGTTAGAGGGCAGGATATGCTGCATGTGCCAACGCCTAAACAGACATTCCGCCACCCCCTTTGCCACCCCATGCATCACCCGTGCAACGCTGGGTGTGTCTCGGCCGTACATGCACCCATTACGGTGCTTCCACAGCTCCCACAACACCAGATACGGCAACCTGCTAACAACAAAAGATGACTCTAGAGTGATAGTTTTGATGTTTTAGCCTGTGCAACTACTCGAGGGTGGGTAGTTGTGGCGGTAGCACCCTCATGCGGATGTTTATTTGGATTTAATCTATCTTAACTTCATCTCTATTTCCCTTTCTTTTACCCTTATTTGGATGTTAGAATCTAGGCTCAAAAGATGATCGGTTGATGGCAACAGAACTGGATCGGCTCCCAATACCATAAAGATGACATGCACAATATAAAATAGAAATTACATTAAGTCACAGGTTACAACTTCAAAAATCTCACGAACCACAACATTGGTAACACAACATAAATTACAATAGAGATCACATCGGTGATCGGGTACATGGAACTAGGAACTAATTCCGACCAGCCGTTACAACTCCATACAATCTAAACAACGGGTTCTAATGATGAAACAACGCTAGGTGTCGGAATTCGAGATACGATCCACCGGTCTTCCAGTAGTTATCTCGAACTTGTACGTCCCTGGGCGGATCACAGCTGAAATGACGTAAGGACCTTCCCAGCTCTGTGCTAGCTTACCGCCCTCTTGGGGCCGGCTAGCCTCTCTTCTTCTTAAAATGTAATCTCCAACTTGAAAATACCTTGGTCGGGCCCGAGTGTCGCGATGCGCTTTCACTTTTTTCTAGTATTCGGCGATCCTTCGAGCTGTCAGTCCTCTCTTTTCTTTCAATGCAGTCGAGGTCAATTGCCATGAAGTGTTCATTCTCTTCCTCGTTATAAGCTCTTTTCCGAGAGGTCAGGATCCAGGCTTAGATCACGAGTCTTGCCTCCGCCCCATAAACCATAGCAAAAAGAGTTTCCTTCGTCGCTTCTCAGGGAGTTGTCCGATAAGTCCATAAGATGTATGGTAATTCCTCAACCCAGCTACGACCGGTTGCATGTAATATCTTTTTTAGGCCGTCGAGGATTGTCCGATTTGCGTTTTCTACTTGGTCTTTCCCCTATGGGTACACGACCGACACTCGGACTGACTTGGTTCTGATCGTGGCCAAGAACTTTTGGAAGTACTTCCCTTCGAATTGCTTCCCGTTATCCGTCACTAATTTCACGGGGACGCCGAACCGCGATATTACGTTCTGCCACAAGAAACGGACACACATTTGAGAGGTGATGGTGGCCAAAGGCTCGGTTTCCACCCACTTTGAGAAATAGTTGATAGCCCCAATGATGAATTTCCGCCACCCAGGTAACTCGGGGAATGGCCCTATGATGTCCACCCCCACCAAGCGAAAGGGATGGCCGTGCTAACGTGGTTGGCCTCCCGGGCGCCTTCGCAAAGGTTTGGCACGGTTCGCATTTCTTCGCAAGATTCCCACAATCCAGTTGTATAGTTGGCCAATAGTAGTCGATCGACATTATCCTCCGGTCGAAAGACCTTCCACCATGGTGCACCGAATAGATTCCCGAGTGGAGTTCAGTCATTATAATGTCAGCTTCAAACTCATTAAGGAACCTCATCAACGGTCCCCATAAGATCGGCGGTATAAACGTCCTTCAACGATCTGGAACCTTGGTGCTCGGAGCTTTGCCTTCCGAGCCCTCTCTTCGTCGTCGGGCAACCGAACATCCTACAAGTACCCCATGATGTCGGCAATCCAATTTTTTTCTTCCATCCCCACCGGGGCGAGTGGCAGCACATCAATGCTGGCAGTCGGGATTTCAAGAACCCGAGCTATCTTCGAAATATGTTTGGGTGCCTCTTGCATGAGCTTCGAGAGGATATCGGTATCCGCATTCTCCAATCGCGGGACATGCTCTACTAAGTACGCCTGAAAAGACCCTAACTTCGCCAAAGCCAAGTCCTAGTACTGCACTAGTCGATAAACATTGGCTTCAAAGTTTCCGAGGACTTGTTTTACGACCAACATCGAGTCTGTCCAGATCTTGATACAGTCGGCTCCCAAGTCTTTTACGTGTTGTAGCCCTGCAATGAACGCCTCGTACTCTTCTTCATTATTGGTCGAGGAAAACTGAAAGATCAGGGCGTAATATAACTTAAACCCTTCTTACTACTAGAACCGTCGGTGGCGATCTCCCACCAAGATGCCTCTAAGTCGACGTGCTCGGTTCTCTAGGCATCTCGGGTCGTGCACTCCACCACCAAATCATCCAAGGACTGGCCTTTAATAGCCAGATACGGCTTATACTCAATTGGAAACTGGGTGAGCATCATAGCCCACTTGACCAACCACCCCAACGAGCTGGACGCGCGAAGGACGACGCCGATCGGTTGGTCGGTTAGGACCCGGATGTTCCTTCCCTGAAAATACAGCTTCAATTTCTTCGCTGCAGTATAGAGGGTGAAAACAACATTCTCCAACCGAGAGTAACGGAGTTCGGGGCCCTAGAAGGCATGGCTAACGTAGTACACAGGTCTATGAACGCCTGTTTGTTCGGTCCGCTATAGTACGGTGCTAACTGCACGGTCTGAAACGGCAAGGTATGCATACAAACCTTCTTCGGGCTTTGGTTTGGACAACATGATTGGTGACATAAGATATTCTTTCAAGTTCTTGAACGCTACTCGGCATTCGTCATCCCAGGCAAAGGCGTTTGCTTTCCGAAGGACTTTAAAGAATAGTAATGCTGGCTCTGCCAATTTTGATTAAAAAAAACGACTAAGGGCCGCCAAATGGTAAGTTAGAAAATCATGACCAAATGATTTTTCAACTCTTGCCCGTTTACTACATCTAGGCTAGAGCTTGGGTTCTTTATCAGAATCCCCACTATCATTATCCAATATCTATAGCTTCGTCAAACGTCTATTTTGACATACTTGGTCCTTCGCTGGACCTACAAGGAAATACGTTTTCAATGAAAGATGCATTCCTTGATTATATTATCATGTTTTTATGTACGTCCGGATTATGGGACTCATGTACTAAGAACCGGTAAGCACTACTATCATGTGCATAGCTAATAAGGATATAGTTCACCGTCTTAGGACCCGTCTTTATTTTCTTAGGTGTTGGCATCAATACTTTGGCAAGACACCCCCACACTTTAAGGTATTGGTAGGGAGGTTTCCTACCTTTCCACAGCTCATAAGCAGTCTTATCGAGCTTCTTGCGGGGTACCTTATTTCAAATGTAATTACTTGTCAAAATCGCCTCACCCCACATATTTTGAGGTATGCCCGAACTTATAAGCATCGCATTCATCATCTCTTTCAATGTACGATTCTTACGTTCGGCAACACCATTCGATTGAGGTGCGTAAAGTGTCGTACGCTTGTGTATAATTCCTACACTTGCGCAGAAGTCACCAATATGTGCTTCATACTCACCACCTCGATCGCTTCTAACCTTCTTAATCTTACAATTAAGTTGGTTTTCAACTTCATTCTTATAAAGAATAAATTTCTCTAAGGCTTCATCTTTGCTTTTAAGCAAATACACATAGCAAAACGTGTGCTATCTTCGATAAACGTGATAAAATATTTTCTCTGTTACAATGCAGTATCTGTTCATAACTACTTTCTCAACCTACTAAAGCACAAAAGAGCCAATATTGCCTCCACTAAGGCTCGAACTCACAACCTCCAATATGGGAGAGCAACTTGGTGCCACTAGACCACAAGGTCCTTGGCTATTGTGTTAATAGTATTTGGAGTTCTCTGAGTATAGTGGTTTTGCCATGTTTAGTCTTAAATTTTCAAATTAACCACATTTGGTGTTTTGACTTTAAAATTTTTACCATTCGTACGTGGTCCAACCGTCTAAGTTAACCACCATTGGTCCCTCAACTATCAAATTTTAACCACCCGTGATTCTTATAGAGGATCGCGGCTGGTTAAATTTTCAAAGTTAAGGACCACGGGTGGTTAACTTGGACCACAGATATTAACAATTTGAAAGTCGAAGGACCACGGATGGTCAATTTGAAAATTTAAGACTAAACTTGGCAAAATCACTATACTTGGAGGACCAACATGTGGCATTAACTCTTATTATTATTATACTAGTCTTTTTATGTGCGATGCGCAAAAACATATGACCAATATTTATATTTTTAAAAGTAACTAAGCAATCCTTACTAATTAAAATCTATATGAAATCAAATTTATTTATTATGCCAAGCACCTTGTGCTCAGATGACACCTATGTGGCTCCCCTTGAGGGAATGTCACATGATCGAACCCTGGATACTACTTTGTAATATAGTCAATAGTGTTCAAAAAAAAATTATTTATTATATTAATCCAATATATAATGACTCTGTTTGACAAAGCTTATTTAGGAGCTTATAGCTTATTTTAAGCTACTAATAAGCTATAAGCTCTGTTTGGTAATGTTCCCAAAATAAGCTCATAGCTTAAAATAAGAGCTTATTTTGGAACGCTACCTTAGGTAGCGTTTCAAAATAAGCTCCTAGCTTCCTAACTTCTTTTCCATCTTTATCCTTATTATTTTAAAGAAATGACATAATTTACCCTTCCTAATTAAAACTTTTTTCTCTCTCCTTTATCCGCAACTTTCACTGCAATTATTATTATTATTATTATTATTATTATTATTATTATTATTATTATTATTATTATTATGAGATTTGCAACAATATTGCTACTTCTTTACGAGATGCTAGATCATGATTATGCTAACAGTTTTATTTCAAAATGTTAATTTTTTTAAAGACAAAATGTTAAATTTTAATATGTAAACAAACTAATTTAAATTTTATGAAGATGTCCTTTTTAGTCTTTTTACATTTATCAGCTTATCAAAAAGCTAATTTTACCAAACACTTTCAATCATAACAGCTAGCTTAACAGCTCTTCAGTTTGCAGCTCCGAGCTTATAGCTTTTCAGCTTTCAGCTCCTAGCTTATAGCTTTTAAGCTAGGTTTGCCAAACAGAGCCAATGTCTATAAATATTATTATCATTAAAGAATATAAGAAAATATATGGTGGAAAAATTATTTATTATATTAATCCCATATATAATGTCTATAAATATTATTATCATTAAAGAATATGATATAAGAAAATATATGGTGGATGCATGCATGGTAACAATAATGGAAAAAAAATAATGGAAGTTATAACGGTAGATGTGTTTTTGTCCAAAAAATTATATAGTACAACTCTAAAAGCACAATGTACAAAATAATTAGCACTAAAAACATGGACATAAATTAGGGATATAACTTTGAATAAGACTTATTATGTTTTTACAGATTAGATTTAGATTATTATTATTAGAGAAAATTGTAAAAAAATGTCCCTCTATAATATGCCAATTATCAATGTCACCCCTGAATTATGAGTGGTGTAAATGTTGCACCCCTGAATTATGAGTGGTGTAAATGTTGTCCCTCAATTATCAAAATGGTGCACATACTCCCGTAACGGACTTGTGGTTCTCTGTTAGTGTATGTCATATTATAATGTAGTATCTGTTCATATACTTTCTCAACCTACTGAAACACAAAGAACCAATAACAGCTCCATTGAGGCTTGAACTCACAACTTTCTAAATGGAAGTCCAGCCCGAGTACCATTAGACCACATAGTCTTGGTAATTATTATTATTATTATTATTATTATTATTATTATTATTATTATTATTATTATTATTATTATTATTATTATTATTATTATTATTACTACTACTACTACTAGTAATTCACTCGCGCGATGCACGGGGAAAAAAATTATGTTATTATAAATATAAATAAAAAATTAAAAAAATAAAAATATTTTAAATTATTTAATATAATAATATTTTTGAGCTTCCATTGGTCAAGTATTTATTATTTTTATAGAATACAAAATTACAATTAAAATTTTGTATGGTTAATATAATCTCTAATTATGTACATATTCAAATAAAATTATAGAGAGAATTTACACAATACGAATAATAACTAAGATAATTACATTTAGAAAGCAAATTTCAAATTTTGTATGAGTAAATTTAAACTCTAATTGAACACATTTTTTTATATGATTATATAATATATTCTTTATGCACATGTCATTCCATAAGTTCAAGACCACTTTTTGTGGAGATAATTCAAATGTATTTTTTTCTTTTAAAAGTCCTAAGTTTAGACATCCAGAAAAACATTAAAGACCCATACGATATATACATTTATATATATTTAAATTTTTATTTATGGCTTAATTTTTTTTTTTATTATTCTGAAGTCCAATAATTGACCCACGAGCCGCAACATTTGCTTTCTTCATCCCTTCTCGCTTTTGCCATTTCTTTGAAGCATTTGAGAGGGAGAAAAATTATATGTAGAGGCTTGCATTAGTTGCAATGTTTCAGATATCGAATAGGCTTTCATTGAAAATTTAATTAATATTGTAATCCCAAGAACCACCATAAATAACAAAAGCATATCAAATAGACTTTCGTGGTAAAGTCAGAGATTTAATTAATATTGCATCGTTTCATATTTTCTATTAATTGGGAATCGGAATCCTTAATCCTAATATCATAACATTTAATAACTCCATTAATTCAATAAATGTAATCCATTGTTATGGGCGAGAAAAAAATAGCTATTTTATTTTTCAAATGTTGTGCTTTTTTTATTTTTTTTATTTTTATTTTTATAGTAAAAGATGTTGTGGCTATTTTATATTTATAGCTAGTAATAATAATAATGTTAACATTAATTAATTCCCAAACCATATAGCTTTATTATATGTAAGATTATTATTATTATTATTATTATTATTATTATTATACAATGACAAATTTTAATTTTTATATCATTTCTTCCCTTTCCATTCTCAATAATTCTATTCTTCCCTACCAAATAATGTAATTCTTTTTCCCCACGGAATTACAATTCTTTTTATCCATAATTCCTTCATCCCAACCAAGCACCCTGTCAATTTTATTATTTGATTTGTGAAATGAATAAATTCAAGAATAGTATGTGTTTCTTATAGTTTGTTTGATTTGCGAAAAATATTTGAGAAGGAATGAAATTGAAATTTTATGGAAAAGAAATTATCAAGAAGATTAATTACATTATTTTTTGAAGGTAAAATACTCAAATCTCATTAAGGCATAACCAAATCCAAAGGTGGGGAGTAACTCCACGACCCAAGGAGAGATGAAGAATATGTTGCATGTGCAAGCATATGAGTCACATGCAATGATTCGCTGAACTCTTGACATGACGAACAAAGATGTTCCCAATGTCCCTAACAATCAAACGACATTACTTAACAGTTAAACCAACATACAATTAATCCTGGTTAACAGAGTTAAAACTATTGTAGAAATTCAAACTATCAAACTCTACAATAACCCATTATTAGCACGATCTTTCAGCCATGTCAACGCTTCCTTAAGTGCCATTTCCCTCGCAATATAAAGGTCTCGGTTACACTACAATCGGCCACTCCGAGCAGCTACGAATTTACTTGCATGGTCTTGCAACACAGCTCCACGAAACTCTAGCTATGAAGAACATCATCACTGCGCCACAGTTGGCATGATACTAAGAGGTGTGTAACTGTTTCAAGCTTAGTAGTGCAAAGAGAACAACCACCTCTAGCCTAACCCCCTTCGTCCTTAATACCTCACGCACAAGTACGATTTTACGCGCACACAATTACCTCTTCGTCCCAGCCTCCCTCCGCAGTCAACAAACTACTCACCTTAGCTTCTCTCAACTCCTCCACACGCCCCGTTTGCAGAGTAAGATAGTGGCTATCAGCTAACACATAAAGTACATTATTCTAATACATAAATTACATTATTCTAACTAATAAAATATATTATCTTACTCAGAATCTTCATTATTCTACCATGTGCGCGGAGTAAGAATTTTTTTTATAACATAAAAAACGACGTGTAGTCCACACAACTTTGCCAACATAATGTGAGTCCAAAAATGTTTAGTGCAATTATCATTATTACGTAGAAAACACATAAAATACATTATTCTAATTCATAAAATATATTATTCTAATTCATACAATACATTATATTATCCCGGAAATTTCATTATTCTAACACATAAAGTACATTATACATTATTCTAACTCATAAAAAATATTATTTTAACACATAAAGTACATTATTCTAATTCATAAAATACATTATCTTATCCCAAAAATTTCATTATTCTAACACATAAAGTACATTATTCTAACACATAAAGTATATTATTTTAACTCATAAAATACATTATCTTAACCCATAATATTCACTATTCTAACATGCGCGTGAATCAATTTTTTTTTTTTTTAATTATCAAAGTTACGTCGTATTGGACCGTGGTTCACACAGCTGTGTAGACCACGATCCACACATAAATTGTCAACAATTATGCCATGGACTCAAATCCACCTTGCAAGGTGGATCCGGGTCAAAATACACATTTTATATATTGAATGTTCACAATTAAACTATGAATATTTAGTATGTAAATTGTGAACATTTAGTATATAAGATTGTGAACATTCAATATATGAATTGTAAATATTCAATAGGTAAATTGTGAACATTCAGTATGTAAATTATGAACATTCAATATGTAAATGGTGGACATTCAATATATAAATTGTGAACATTTAGTATATAAAAATTGTAAATATTCAATATGTAAATTATGAATTTTCAATATATAAATTGTTCATTTTTGGGCTCGGGTCATAGAATAATTTGCCATAAATTGTCATCTTTAGTGCAATCCGGATCCAATAAACATGGATCCGGGTCTGACTTGTTTACCGGGCCCACTGGCAACCTCTGCTCGTTGAGAATTTTGCTCATTTGCGCTTCCGCTCTGCGCTGCTTTGCACAAGAAATTTGGAGCTACGCCATCGAAGCCGTTATTCCGTAAAAAACGCAGTACTGATGGCTCGGCAAGCTTCGAGATTGATCGCTAACTTGTCCAAGAAGCTGAACCCTAACGCGCCGTCGCCGGCGTCATCTCCGCTGTGGCAACACCAACACAACCGATGCTTTGGATCGCCTACGCCGCCTCCGGCAGTATTTGTTGACAAGAACACCCGTGTTATCTGCCAAGGCATCACCGGAAAGAACGGCACTTTTCACACTGAGCAGGCCATCGAATATGGGACCAAGATGGTACAGAATAATGACAATATATTTTATTCGTATATTTTGTTGTACATGTGTTTGTGTTTAGTGATCCATTGATAGTTTAGATCGAATAAAGGTTGATACAAATGTAGAATTTGAAATGCAATGTTTTTCCTTCTTGTCAGCATTTTATGTTGATTGTTTATGGGTCTAATTCTGCTAATTGGGCTTTTCTATTGTAGAATTGATGTAGATTTTACCAAAAATAGGGATAAAGTGGAGAAGCAGAAATTCGTGTACAAAAAAAAAAAATAAAAATGTTCAGTGATATGTTTTCTATTTGATATCAAATCAATTTAATGTATTGAAACTGATGTAGATGACCAAACGGTATGATGAGCTAAAAACGTGTGCATAAGTGGCTTTTTCTTGGATACTTGTTAACCAAGTTATACTGCCTTTGCTGATTTATTGAATGCAGCAAATACTTGTAGGAGTTAGTGAGGTTGGAAGCCAGTGATAGTGGCTGCTTTGATAACATTTTTGGGGGATTTTCATGTTTTCTCTCAGATTAAATTAGTTCATTTTGATAGCTGCAAGGCTAAGTAGCACTATGATATTTGATTTGACCAAGTTTTTAAGTTCTTAATGTTTTCAACCTTAAGCCGTGGGAGTTTGGTTTTGACTTTATTGGCCTCTTGGCAATTTTTCTTTATTCATTTTCATTATGAAAGTTCATTTTGAATCTGCTTCTTGAATTCGTATGCTTCTCTGGTCTATTGAGGGTTTGCTGAAAGTGAAGAAATTTGCTATTTTCTCATTCTTACTTTTTATATGCTTAACCAGGTTGGTGGAGTCACCCCCAAAAAGGGTGGTACAGAACACTTGGGACTTCCTGTTTTCAACTCTGTTGCAGAAGCAAAAGCAGAAACCAAGGCTAATGCTTCAGTAATCTACGTTCCACCTCCTTTTGCTGCAGCAGCTATTATGGAGGCAATGGAAGCTGAATTAGATTTGGTTGTGTGCATCACAGAAGGAATTCCTCAGCATGATATGGTAAATTACATTTTATCCTACATGCTTGACATTCTTTTTAGCTGTACCAAGTAAGAGAATAAAAGTGCTATGCAATGATTGCAGGGATTTTATTTATTTATATTTTTATACATGGTTGCATCCCCTTGGTGAAATTAATATGTTTTCTTTTCCTATAAAACACAATGGATTAGAATGCAAGGGCAAGGTTTTTTTTTTTTTTTTTTTTTTTTTTTTTTTTTTTTTTTTTCATGCTTTATGTGCACATTTCTGCCTCTTCTTTTTAATTGGCAATTTGGACTGAAGACTCTTATGATCTTAAGCAACGTTTTTTTTTATTTATTTATTTTTTAAATTTTTTTATTTTAATTCTCATTGGGATTTTAGTATTAAGGAATGGCTACCCAGAGTGGACTTGGTACACCTCCCCAGTTTTGTAGCTTGTATGTTTTATTATTAATATTTTTTCCTTAAATTTCTTTTAGTACCTTGATTTCTTTTTTGTGGTTCTCATTACTCATTCCAGCCTCAATAACTGCCAACTACAGGTTAAGGTAAAAGCAGCTCTTAAGAAACAGTCAAAAACTCGTCTTATTGGTCCAAATTGCCCTGGCATTATCAAACCAGGTGAATGCAAAATTGGAATTATGCCTGGTTACATTCACAAACCTGGTCGTATTGGAATTGTTTCTCGATCTGGTACATTGACTTATGAAGCGGTAAGATATACTGTATTGTAATATTATTCTCATGTTTAGTTTCTATCTCTGAATTTCTATTTTTATGCTTGATACTGCATGAGATGTCTGAATATAAATACTGTTAACTAGAAATGTTGATTGGAATGGAGATTCTTATTTAAGTTTTATTACTGTTTTAGTCAAAGGACAATTTTCCAACATGAATTCTCTCTTGCATTCTATTTGTCCACATTGAAAATAGCTTCATTTTTTCAGTAAATTTGGGTGCAAAATCTAATTAACGTTTATGACTTGTGGCCCTATCACCATAGTATGGTGCTAATGGGGCAGTAATTGCTAGATCTTTTAAGAAAATTGAATAGGGGAGTTTATTTATTTATTATTTTGATAGGTGAATAGGCCAATAGGATCAATTTCCTGGAGCTTTTATATCCCCAAACATGCTTTTGGTCCCTTATACTTGTGTTTTTAAAATGTCAGTATAATACATGCTGCTTCTGCTCTTAGTTGAACTATTTGAATGGTAGTCTATGATTATGAGATTATTAAGGATTTTTATTTTTATTTTTTATTTTTTTTAAATTTTTTTATTTTTTTTATTTTTTTTGATTTACTTGATGGTTGCCATTGCTGAGTTCATATTATATAAATTCATTTTCCAAGTACTTTCTGCAGTTGCGACATCATTTATGATTTGTTATTAATAATTGAATCTGTAACCTATTTATAGGTTTTCCAAACAACTGCTGTTGGTTTGGGGCAGTCAACCTGTGTAGGGATTGGCGGAGACCCTTTCAATGGTACAAATTTTGTTGATTGCTTGGAGAAATTTGTTGATGATCCGCAGACTGAAGGTAAACCTTTTCCAAGTTGGAGTGCAATTTAATCTAATCTGTATGTTTGCAATATAGATTATAGTTGGAGTCTTGTTTAGGGTTTGGCATTAGCATACAGCATATATACATGTGTGTGTGTGTGTATGCATACTTGAAAAGAATGTTTTGTGATTTATAAGCATGATGAGTTATTAAGAAATTATATATGCCCAGTGTTAAAGGAATTACTTATGTTCTTTTTAGTCTCTGCCAACATGTTACTCTTCGTATGCTTGTTTGATATTAGTAGCATTTAAGAAGTAAGAGCTAGCTTTCACATTCTATGCTAGGAGTGTGGATGGCCGAACTATTTGGCTTAGAATCAGTCAGACTTGAATCAGCTTGGTGTTGACTGAACTAGAACAGAGTTTGGATTGGCTGGAGTAGTTTCTCAACCCAATAACAAGCTCTCAGGTGTTGATAGATCCTTTGTGATGGTGTTTTTAGATCTCTCATCCTTCTAGTATTCTCTTTGGTGGGAGTAAAGCTATTACATGATATATTTTTGTTGATATTTTGGTTTGAGAATTGCAATGAAGGAGTTCAGTGAAGAATACATTGGTTACATTGCAATATTGCATTGTTTCGTTAAAATTTATCAGGCATTTGTTATTGGACTTGATTAAACCGAACTTTGGTAGTGTCTGCTAGACTCAGCCTAATACATGGTTTCTTTAATTTAAATCCAATTGATGAACAGTTTACTGACTTTGGAGACTAGTCTCCCAATGTTTATACATAGAAACAATAAGAATTACTTTCCTCTGGTTTCTATGTGAAAGTTTCTCTTACTGTACTTTGCATTGGTAGCAGGTTTATCTTTAGTATTAACATGCAATTTCAGAAGTGTATCTATCCAACGATGGATATCCAATTGTGCTTGTCTTGTCTTATTATGCCTGCATTGTCCATTTCAGGTATTGTGCTTATTGGTGAGATAGGTGGTACAGCAGAAGAAGATGCAGCAGCCTTCATAAAGGTGAGTAATTGGTGCCTTTTATAAAACATGATTATCATATTTTATGCAATCATGCATGATCAGGAGTCAGAAAATTGTATTTACCTCTCACTCTGATATTATGAGTATCAACAGGTTAATTAAAAATAGGGAAAATAGCACTTTTGGCCTCTGAATTGTTTCACTTTTGGAAATTTGGTCCCTGCAAGTTATAATTTTAAAAAAATTTAGCCCCTTAATTGTTCAAAATGTTGCACTTTTAGCCCCTGGTGTCATATAATTGTCAAATTCCATTAACATATGTGATCCCATGGAGAGAGTGAAACTTTAACCATTGTTATTGATTCTAAATGACAAAATTAACCTCATAAAAAAGAGTTTGCTCACAGAATTTGATATTTGATAATTATATAACAACAGGGACTAAAAGTGCAACATAATCAACAATTAAGGGACTAAATCTGCTCAAATCAATCAACGGGGACCAAATTTCCAAAAGTGAAATAATTCAGGGTCCAAAAGTATCGTTTCCCCTTTAAAAATATTATAAAACCAATCTCATGCTAGTAGTCTGAAAATTTTTAAGTCTATTATGATGCGCTATAAGTGTTGTTTGCCTCGTGGCGATTGATAATTTTTTATGCAACTGAAACAGGAAAGTGGAACTGAAAAACCTGTTGTTGCTTTTATTGCTGGACTTACTGCTCCACCTGGACGGCGAATGGGCCATGCAGGAGGTAATGCACTGTTTTCAGCATCTGTACACTTGGTTCCACATTCTTATGATCTCATTTTCCTTGCACCAAGCATCTCTCTCCCTTTATTCACTTTTTTAGGGGGTCAGGGGAGAAATAATGATTTAATAAATTCCAATTGATGCAGAGTTGTTAGCTAAAAAATAAGCACTTTCTTCCATGCTTTAAGGCTCTCTGTCTCTCTTCTTCTTCTTCTTCTTCTTCTTCACTATTTTTTTCCTTGCGGTTGTGCCAGATGTTCCTTCCATTTATAATTTTGAATTGATCTGTTAGCGTTAATAGCTTTTAGTTCCATTTAATCTAGGATTATGTTTCAGCCAAGTATGGACTATTTTATATCTGTCATTGAGGAATACTGTATTTTGTTATGCTACTGATTGAAGGTAATGCTGAGATTTTACCCATTCTGTATATTGTTTAAAAAAAAAAACTCAGCAGGAAAAGGAAGAACAAGATAAAAATGACACTAGTTGAAGAGTTTTTTTTTTTTTTTTTTTTTTTTTTTTTTTTGGGTTAGACCACGAGGTGTCTTGAGCATGCCCTAATTGCTGGAGGCACTTTTAAGTCCGTACATCGTTCGCACTAGGCCGGCCCAATTAAGGGGCAAAGTGCTGGCCAGATTGGTTTTTCCATACGAGAGGGAGGTTTGAACTCCTGACCTCTTTTAAAGGATGAGAGTGCATGACCACTCACGCCAACCAAACTGGTTCTAGTGGAAGATTGTTTAATATAAATAAATGTACACTTTAATTTCTAGATGTAATTTATAGGATTTGTTTCATTATTTTCTTCAAGTTGATTTTGTTTGTTTGTTTGTCGTGGTTTTCTAAATGGGGTTCTTCAGTTACTTTGTATTCTTTTAGTCACGTTTTTGCACACTACGCATTACTGATCTGTTGATCGACTGTTTGAACTTGCAGCTATAGTGTCAGGTGGAAAGGGTACAGCTCAGGACAAAATCAAGACCCTAAAAGAAGCTGGCGTAACAGTCTGTGAATCTCCAGCACAACTTGGAGTCACGATGCTCGACGTCTTCAAGCAAAGGGGCCTCGTGTAAAGCCCTGAGCATCTTCAAACACGAGTCTCATGTAAGCCTGTGGTAGATTTTTTTGGTTGACGGATTCACTTTGTCGTCGTATTATCTTATTTAACAGATAACGAGATAAAAATGATGCCAATGCTGCTGCATTGTGTTTAACAAAGTGCTCGATGAAAGCCCCCGCAATAAGCCTTGTCCAAAATTGTCTTGGCTGGGTGGGTCTTGTTGATATCGTGCAATTTTTTGCTCCTGTTTCAGCTTGGCAAAATACCTTGCCAGTGAGTTACAATTGTGTAACCAAACCATTGGTGGAGTTCCTTGTTAATTGTTATGATAGTAAAACCTTTGTCTTGTTGAGTAATAATTTTTGAAAATGTGTTGAATCTTAAAACAACTAGATTAGTGTCCCAATTTCATTCCATTCGGAGTTGCATTTGTTTGCGGATTCAATTTATAATTTTGAAACATTTTACATTTTTTTTTACTACAGCGTCTTGTTTTAAAAATGGAACAAAAGAGATGGTAATTTTGGTCATATTAACCTAGGTTGGAAGAAGGAATTTAACAATTACTTTTACCATTTATTTCCTACTTTGGCAGAAAAGATTATCGTAGAAGTTTGTTTATCATTTTACCATTTTTATAAAAAGAAAAAATTATGATTTTAGTCCATTAATTATACTTAAAGTGTAGGTTTAGTTCTTGAATTATCTTATACAAATTTTTCTCTTTAATTATGTTGAAAGCAACTAGGCGTAGGCGTCGCCCGGACGCGGCGAGGGAGGCCGGAATCGGCCTCCTCTGCGGCTAGGCGGCCGCCTAGGCATCCAAACCCGGATTATTATTTATTTATTTACTTTTATTTTTTTAGTATTATTCGCCAAAGATAATCTGCGATTAAACATCAAATAACCAAAATATTTCATTTTACAATATTAGTGTTGACTTGTTGAATTTTCTACTAGTTGCAAAGTGTAGAAACTTTGACAAGGTATAACTTTTGACTCGGTTATTCGTTTTGGACAATTTTTTTTTGAAGTATTTTTTTGAGATCTATCCAATACAAACAGTTGGGTTTGCCTCTTCAATATGCTTCTTTTGTTCTTAATTTTAATGTTTTATGTATTTAGATGGTTTTAACAATATTTTAATTAAGAATAATTTACTTCAAAAACTTAGATTATCTATATGAAAAAAAAAATAGTTGAAGTAAATTACATGTTAGGACAAGAGACTTGAATGATAATATTACATGTTTTTCTTTGTGCGCGATAATATTACGATGAGGCAGCTTCTCCCTTGTCCAACCTATATCCGGTTGATTTATAGCATCGATTTAAAATATATTCTGTTAAGATGATGATGATAATAATAATAATAATAATAATAATAATAATAATAATAATAATAATAATAATAATAATAATAATAATAATAATAATAATAATAATAATAATAATAATAATAATAATCCAAAACTCTTAATATAATTTCCTAATATAATTTCTCTAATATAATTTCTCTAATAATAATAATAATAATAATAATAATAATAATAATAATAATAATAATCCAAAACACTTTAATATAAGTTCCTAATTAAAATTTTCTATTAAATATGTTTATAACAATAATTACAAATATACAATTAGGAAAAATTAGCATGATTGATTCTAACTAATCAATTTCCTAATATAATTTTCCTATCATATTTTAATTAATTGATACTTTTCATAATATATCTTACCTAAAATTCCTCACTTTTTTATAATGCTGATCCATATGTTAATCCGTTTATTATGGTAATCTATATAGGTAATTACCATATACTATTTACCATCTAAATAATCCGTGGTAATTACCAACCGAATTTAACATCTAAATTTATTATGGTAATTAAACATAGAGAACTTTTTTCTTACGACTATTTTATATATATATATATATACTTCAAATAATATCAATACGCGTGCACTTCCCTTGACTACTTTTAAATAAAATCTTAAAAATTATGGCAATTAAGGAATTAATACTTTCCGTAATATAAATTTTATCCGATAAGTAACTTGATAATACACATATTATGTCCATGATTAAAGGAGATTAAAAAAGATTATGATAATTATTCCATTTCATAGATTATTATGCTAATTCATAGATTATTACGTCCATACAATTATGCAAATTATTTCAATTCACATATTATTACACATATAAAATTATGCTAATAGTTACTTTTGAATAAAATCTTACTAATTATGGTAATTAATAAATTAATTCACACATTATACTTTTATTAATCCATTATAATTTAATTAATCTATTTTTTTTTTAATATACTTGCCGTAATATAGATTTTATCTAAACAATTAAAGAAGTTAATGGTACACATATTACAAGCATAATTAAAGGAAATTAAACATACACATATTACGTCCATAATTAAACGGATGTCATAATTAACATAATATTAATTAAGAATAATATATACTCCTTAATTAACATATAGTAATCATAATAAAACGACCTCATTTTAATTGGAATTAATGATAAATTTTTCTGCCTGTATAGGAAATTAAACATAAATATATTACGGTGGGTAATTAAAGGAAAATAAACATACACATATTACGCCCATAATTAAAGGAAATTAAACATACACATATTACGCGTTACGTCAATATTACTAATCTGTATTTAACACTTTAATCTTACTATGGTGTTTAAACATAGAGATTTCCTTCATTTGATTATAGTATATTTTTGTTACTTAAAATAATATCAATTAACCATACACTTCCTTCTATTTTTTGTTTATACTTTTCTTTATATAACTTTTAAGTAATCAATTTCAACACTAGTATACAACAAATCTTATAATTTCAAATAAATGTACAATTTCAAATATTAAAATTATTTATAATTTCATCATTAATTTTACTAGTATTTGCGCCCGTGCGTTGCACGGAATGAATTTGTTATAATATTTTAAAAATATTTAGATCGATATACAATTGTATAAATTATAACATCGAATATTATAAAATATAATTGAAGAATTGAGTTGCACCGATTATGTTTTCTGATGTTATCAATACTTGAATTCGAGTAAATAATTGCCCAATTAATAGTTAATGTGTAGATATACGCATTCGGTGTTGCAACTTTAGAGATTTTATATATCAGTGTTTATAATTTGTATTAATTGGACTAATTAGCTCGTTGTCTAGCAACTCAGTTATAGAAATTATTTATACGGAAGATATATTTTCTATGTAGATATATAGCAATTTTGTCATCTTTGTATATAAAAAACCATAATATCAATAACTTGAATTATACATTATTGAAAATCTCTTTGTAGACAACATTGGTAGTAGTAACGGAATTTTATCCATTCTCGTCTAGAGTTAAAACCATCAGACCATCAGGATGGATGACTCGGGAAAAATTCACATACAATAAACTGTGATTAAAGACGAGTTGTTTTAGTAATAACTCAACGTGAGTTAGTGTTTGACCCTGACTTTTGTTGATAGTCATGGCATATGCGAGCATCAACGTGAATTATTTTCGTTAGAACTTGAATGGCAATCTCGTATCAGAAGGGCGAAAGACATTTTAATTGAAGATTTTACTTTTATTAATAGTATAAATATAGATTGGTGTAAATAATAATTAATAAGTTATTATTTTCTTATAAAATTACATATAATTTCAAATGAATTTTCTCATTTATTACGCAGAATTTGTTTCCATTATTCTCACAATTATAATGGTTTAATTATTCTCAGCATTTGATAACCATCATCCATTTTTAAGTACACATTGACTTCAATGTGTGATAAAAATTCATTAGATATTAGTTAATTTTCATATAAAATTTTGTTACCAATTAAGCTTTATTAAATTTTTTTTACCAATTAATTAATATTCATATTCATTTGGGCGGGAATGTTGAAGATGATAATTTTACTTTTATTAATAGTATAAATTGGTGTAAATAATAATTAATAAATTATTATTTGTTTATAAAATTACGCAGAATTTCAAACGAATTTTCTCATTTGTTACGTAGAATTTGTATCCATTATTTTTATAATTATAATAATTTAATTATTCTCATAATTTGGTAACCATTTTTCATTTTTATATACATATTGACTTTAATCTGTGGTAACAATTCATTAGATATTAGTTAATTTTCATATAAAATTTTGTTACCAATTAAGCTTTATTATTTTTTACTAATTAATTAATATTCATATTAATTTGGGTTGGGATGTTGTAAAGGAGGATTTTACTTTTATTAAAGTCATTTCACTAAGAACTTGGAGGGTGTGGTTGAGTGGAAGGGACGCATCCATCCTTATTAACCAAAGACAAGGATTTGATCATTGCCTTTGGGAATTGAGCAACTTTAAATCTCCAGGCCAGCCCTTTCACCCAAAAGAGGGGCATTAGTCACTTTATCTAATCATATTATATTAATTTCATTTTGAAATCATTGGTTCACATATTTAATTTATTTATTTTTTCTTTAATTATTCTCGTTGTAAACATAAATGATATTGCAATAATTAATTTATAATATTTATCAAATTGCATTTTTTTTAAATGTAAAATTTTCTCATGTTTAGGGATTAAAAATATTTTCAAATTATTTTTTATTAGTAAGTATTTTTATTTCTAAAATATTTTCCAGCAACCCAAACACTCCCTTAGTCTCTAATAAAAAACTGAAAAATAAAAGTTATTTCATTAAGAAAATTAAAACTAATTAAAGTAAATATAATCATGCTATATTTATTTGTAACTGTATATTAATTTCATTTTGAAATCATTGGTTCACATCTTTGAATTATTTATTTTTTTCTTTAACTATTATACACAAAAATTATGATATTTATCAAATTGTATTTATATAACATTTGCACATGTTATGAGGTGTTAAAAAATATTTCAAATTATTTTTTATTAGCATGTATTTTTATTTTAAAATATTTTCCAGCAGGATAAACACTCCCTTAGGCTCCCATAAAAAAAAATTGATAAAGAAAAGTCATTTCATTAAGAAAATTAAAACTAATTAAAGTAAATCTAATCATGCTATATTTATTTGCAATTGTATATTAATTTCATTTTGAAATCATTGGTTCACATTTTTGAATTATTTATTTATTTCTTTAACTATTATAAACACAAAATTTGATATTTACCAAATTGTATTTTTAAAAATCTATAACATTTACACATGTTATGAGGGGTTAAAAAATATTTTAAATTATTTTTTATTTGTATGTATTTTTATTTTAAAATATTTTTCAACAATCCAAACACTCCCTTAGCCTCCGATAAAAAAAACTGACAAAGAAATGTCATTTCATTAAGGAAATTAAAATTAATTAAAGTAAATCTAATCATGCTATATTTATTTGTAACTGTATATTAATTTCATTTTGAAATCATTGGTTCACATATTTGAATTTGTTTTTAATTATTATAATTTATAAACAGAAATGATATTGTACTAATTAATTTATGATATTTATCAAATTGTATTGTTTAAAAAATATAAGATTTACAAATGGTATGAGGGGTTACAAAATATTTTAAAATTATTTTTTATTAGTAAGTATTTTAAAAAAAATAAAAATTCCACCAACTCAACACTCCCTTAGCCTCCCATAAACAATTGATAAAGAAAAGTCATATCATTAAGGGAATTAAAACTAATTAAAGTAAATGTACTCATACTATATTTATTTGTAACTATATATTAATTTCATTTTGAAATTATTGGTTCACATATTTGAATTATTTATTTTTTTCTTTAATTATTATAAACATAAATGATATTGTATTAATTAATTTATGATATTTATCAAATTGTATTTTTTAAAATATAGTGTTTTACTCGAGAATTTTTTTTTTGTTATTATGAATTTAAAATGAAATTAGAAAAATAAAAAGATTTTAAAATGTACAATATAATAATATAGTTGGACTTTTATATATTTGGTCAAGTATCTATTTTCATAACATACAAAATTAAAATTAAAATATTGTATGGTTAGTATAATATCTAATCATGTACATATTTAGATAAGTTTATAGAAAAAATTTATAAAATTAAATTGATTTATTACAAATTGTATTTCATATATATATATTATAATTTCAAAAATATTAATAATAATAATAACTAAGAAAATTGTACTTAGAAATCAATAAAAATATAAATTCTAAATTTTGTATGAATAAATATAAACTCTAATCGGACGCATATCCTTATATGATTGAATAATACATTGTATATACACATAATATTTATTAATATGTATATATAAAAATTCTATAATATAATTCATTCATTATAATTTGTATTAATAGATTTATATTTAAAAATTTAAAAAGCTGTGTTATATTTTCAGTAAAATATAAACATATTCATTCGTTTTTCTTAATATTTCATTTCCTTTTGAGTATATTCATTTCTTTTTTTTTTTTTCCTTCATAAAAATAATTAATATTTATTTCTATTCATTTTTCCTAATAATTGTCAATTAATTGGCCTGATTTCCATGTCGATTAGGATATTAATAACGGATTTCTGTTTGAAATATTCATTTCCTTTCTGATTAAAAAAATGATATAATTATAAAAATATAATTACTGATTATATTTCTAATAAAATATTAATATATTCATTTCATTTTTCCTTCATAAATAATTAATATAAGTATAATAATTATAATCATATAATTACTGATTATATTTTAAATGAAATATGAGTATATTCATTTCCTTTTTCACTCATAGAAAGAGTTAATATTCATTTCCATTTATTTTTCCTTCATAATTTTTTCCTAATATTTCATGTGGTGGTTACTAATTTTTTCGTAGGGAAAACGGTGTTATATTTCCAATAAATTTTTAATATTAAATCTTTTTTCATTTGGCCTGATTCCTGTGTCTATTAGTAACAAAATATTAATAATAGATTCTCGTGTGTAAAATTCATTTTTTCTGTTCATATTCATTTCCTTTTTCCTTCATAAATAATTAATATAATTATAATAATATAATTACTGATTATATTTTAAGTGAAATATGGATATATTCATTTCCTTTTTCATTCATAGAAAGAGTTAATATTTGTTTCCATTTCTTTTTCCTTCATAATTTTTTCCTAATATTTCATTTGGTGGTTACTAATTTTTTTTGTAGGGAAAATTGTGTTATATTTCCAATAAATTTTTAATATTAAATCCTTTTTCATTTGGAATGATTCCCATGCCTATTAGTAACATAATATTAATAATAGATTTACGTGTGTAAAATTCATTCCTATTTCTGGTCATAAAAACAATGTGGTACGTTTGTAATATTCATTTTCAATCACAAAAACAATTTGGTATGTGTTTAATAATCATTTCCTTTTTCCTTTACCCTAATTTTCTGTGTAGCAAATTTGTTATTTACTTATTAAGCACTTTTTTTTTTTAATTTTAATTCGAGTCCATTTTTAATATTAATTTCTTTTTTCTTTTGGTCTGATTTCTGTGCCAAAAGCTGTGTTATATTCTTAGTGAAATATAAACATATTCATTCGTTTTTCATCATATTTCATTTCCTTTTGAATATATTTTTTTTTCCTTCATAAAAAGAATTAATATTGATTTTTATTCATTTTTCTTAATAATTGTCGATTAATTGGCCTGATTTTCATGTCGATTAGTAACATGATATTAATAACAGATTTCTTTGTGAAATATTCATTTCCTTTCTCGTTCATAAAAAGAATTAATATTCATTTCCACATAATTAAAATGTAATATAATTATAAAAATATAATTACTGATTATATTTCCAGTAAACTATTAATATATTCATTTCATTTTTCCTTCATAAATAATTAATATAATTATAATAACTATAATCATATAATTACTGATTATATTTTAAGTGAAATATGAATATATTCATTTCCTTTTTCACTCATAGAAAGAGTTAATATTCATTTTCATTTCTTTTTTCTTCATAATTTTTTTCTAATATTTCACGTGGTGGTTACTAATTTTTTCGTAAAGAAAACGGTGTTACATTTTCAATAAATTTTTAATATTTTTTTTTTCATTTGGCTTAATTCCCGTGTCTATTAGTAACAGAATATTAATAATAGATTTTCGTGTCTAAATTTTATTTTTTTCCTTTCATATTCATTTCTTTTTTTTTCTTCATAAATAATTAATATAATTATAATAATATAATTACTGATTATATTTTAAGTGAAATATGGATATATTCATTTCCTTTTTTCATTCATAGAAAGAGTTAATATTTGTTTCCATTTCTTTTTTCTTCATAATTTTTTCCTAATATTTCATTTGGTGGTTACTAATTTTTTTCGTAGGGAAAACTGTGTTATATTTTCAATAAATTTTTAATATTAAATCCTTTTTTTCATTTGGCATGATTCCCATGCCTATTAGTATAACAGAATATTAATAATAGATTCTCGTGTGTAAAATTCATTCTTATTTCTGGTCATAAAAACAATCTGGTACGTTTGTAATATTCATTTTCAATCATAAAAACAATCTGGTACAATGTTTAATAATTATTTTCTTTTTCCTTTACCCAAATTTTCTGTCTAGCAAATTAGTTATTTACTTATTAAGCACATTTTTTAATTCGAGTCCATTTTTAATATTAATTTCGTTTTTCTTTTGGTCTGATTTCTGTGTCAATTAGTAACAGAATATTAATAAAAAATTTTATTATTACAATTAATTCTTTAGTTTTTTTTTTTTTTGAATTAGAATAATGATAATTGTAATTATATTAATTAATTAATTATATGGATATTTTTTTGCAATGAGATACAGATCCACTAATATGCAATGTACCCAGATGTGTTCTTCTGCCTCAAAGCCTAATGAATCATACACATGTTGCATCTTAAATGCACGTAGATATAGACATTCATTTTTTTTTTTTTTTTTGAGAATGCTAATCGATTCACTGATAGTTGAAGGTAGATAACAATACTTATAATATGAAATTAAACCTTTTGGAAGAATAATATGAAATTAAACTCAAATCCAAGTTACTTTACATCTATTAACCCCTAATTAAGATTATATAATAAGGAAACATAGATTTAAATGATTTCATCTAAGAGCTTGTAAATATGGTGACTGCTTTAGTGTTTTTAGAGAGACAACGTGCTTTACCAATTCGCCAAGAAGAACCAATCTCATGCCGGTCTGAATCTCGCGGGAAGTGATTATCGGCTTCTTGTTGTAGTGGGCCAAGCGAGTCACCTCTTGGGCAAGCTTCAAGAAGATATCGTTGATGAAGCTATTCATGATGTCCAAACTGCAAAACATATTGAAGTACGTGAGAATATAGTTAGAAAAATGTAGAAAATTCATACAAAAAGAAAGCAGAAAGATGAGTTTGAGATTCTTTGATTGAAGAAGCTCTTGTATTTATAGGTAGAAAATACTAATTCAAAAGGAAAGTATAATAATTTATTTATTTAAGGGAAAATATAATAATTTATTTATTTAAGGTAATAACATTATTATTATTATTATTATTATTATTATTATTATTATTATTATTATTATTATTAACATTATTATTTATTTATTTAGTTTCCATTTGACATTTACTTACCAAATAAGTTTTACTACAAAAGTTTTGGGGGAAAAATTTGTTAGGAGGATTTTATTTATTTATTTTTCATTTGACATTTACTTACCAAATAAGTTTTACTACAAAAGTTTTGGGGGGAAAAATTGTTAGGAGGATTTTACTTTTATATATACTAGTATTTGCACCCGTGCGATGCACGGAATGAATTTGTTGTAATATATTAAGAATATATGAATCGATATATAACTATTTAAATTAGAACATCAAATATTATAAAGTGCAATTAAATATATGGTTTGGATCGTTTATATATATTTTGATGTTATCATTGCTTGAATTTGTGCAAATAATTGGTCAAATTAATAGCTAGTGTCTAGATGTACGCATACGGTGCTATAACTTTGAATATTTTATTTATCATTATTTAGAATTTTCATAAATTAGGCAAATGTGCTCGTTCTCTAACAACTCAGTTATATAAATGAATTGGTATCCTTATTCATTTGTATGAAAGATATATTTTTCTGTCTTGATATATAACAATTTTTTCATTTAAAAAAAATAATATCACCGATTATATTTACACATTATTGAAACCTCTTTGTAGACGACATTGGTAGTGATAACACAATCTTGTTCATCTTCGTCTAGAGCTAACACATTCCATCAGGACAGATTACTTTGATTAAAATATATAATGGTAGAATATTACTCAATTAGTTATCCTTTTATATTTTCAGTCAATTAGTGATATCAAATTCATTTTTAGCCAATTTCTATTTTTAGTCAATTAATAAATTAGAATATCAAATGCATTGATATTTTTACCTAATTTTCGTTTCATTTTTAATTGATGATGTAGATATTATTATTGAAATATTTCCGTTTCAATTTTAATTTACCTTTACTATTGTTTAAAATATGCATTTACTATTGATAATGTAGACTATTATTATTGAAATATTTTCCTCCAATTTTTAATTTTCATCCCATTTTAAACTAAAATGCAATGATCTGACCATTTCTTCTTCTTTTTTTTTTAGTCAAGTATGAAGCACTTTTTATTTGCAGTCAATTATTAATATTCATTTTCTTTTATATTTTCAGTCAATTAGTAATATTAGATTCATTTTCAGTCAATTTTTTTTTTTTTATTTTCAGTCAATTAGTCAATTAGAATATAAATGTATTGATATTTTTACCTAATTTTTGTTACATTTTAATTTGATGATGTAGAATATCATTAATGAAATATTTTCGTTCCAATTTTAATTTACATTTACTATTTTTAAAAATATGCCTTTACTACTTGATGATGTAAAATATTATTATTGAAATATTTTCTTTCTATTTTTAATTTTCCTTTACTTCTAAACAAAAAGAAAAAAAAAAAACTTTGGACTTCTCACTACTTGCCCACATTGATGGGTAAGCAATTATGTTTGTAAACATTTTCAAGAGTTCATCTTTCAAAACATTAAAATGATCCCACATCATTCTTCTTATCGTTTTGTTTGGATGATGATGATGATCATCATCATTATTATTATTATTGACGATTTAACAAAAATTGAGATTGACAAATTCACCAAAATTTTAACAAATTCGTCATTTTAACAATTTATCTTTAATCAAAACACCAAAAATATTATTTAATAACTCAGTAATTTGCTCTAAACTACTAAAAACTAAAACAACACATGCATTTTGGGTTAATTTTTCCCAACCCACTAATAGTAAATAATGAATAAATAAATAAAAATTAAAATAAAAAGACAAAGCTAAGGTTTCTTAAATAAAAACCTTTTAACTTCTCAATACTTGCAACATTGATGGGCAAACAATTATGTTTGTACCTCTTATATAGAGGAGCTCAAGAGCACATCTTTTCAAACATTTTCAATGTGGGATCGAGATAATCCCATATCATTTACAAAGGGAGCCTGTGGCTCCCCTTTTGTTTTGTTTTGTTTTTTTTGGTTAATTTTAATTTTATTTTGTATATAGTTTTATTATTATTATTATTATTATTATTATTATTATTATTATTATTATTATTGTTGTTGTTGTTGTTGTTGTTGTTGTTGTTGTTGTTGTTGATGTCGTGTTGTTGTTGTAATTTGATTATTTGGCAAATTCGATAAAATTTTAACAAATTCACATGTTTAACATTTTATATTTAATCAAAACACTAAAAATATTATTTAATAACTTAGCAATTTGTTCCGAACTGCTAAAAACTAAAACAATACATATACATTTTGGGTTAATATTTCCCAAACCCCCTAATAAATTAAAAAAAAAAACAACAAAAAAAAAACTAAAATAAGGTTTATTAAATAAGAGCATTTTGACTCGTTAGACTTCAATAGGTGAGAAAGTTTATATGAACAGATATTAACATGGTCTATGAACAGATATTAACATGGTCAATCGAATAGTTATGCTGTGAAATCGTGTCCACTTTGCAAGGTGGACACAATTCTATGTTAATAATTATTGAACTATATGTTCATAATTATAAAGCTATATATTCATAATTATTGAACTCTATATTCACAATTACAAAACTTTATGTTCATAATTATTTAATTATATATTCATAATTATAAAGCTATATATTCATAATTTTTGAACTTCATATTCACAATTATTGAATCTATATATTCATAATTACATAACTATATGTTCATAATTATGTTCACAACACTATGTTCATAATTAAAGAACTATATATTCATAATTATGAACAATTTTGGAGACACGATTTCACAGCATAATTTTTCGGGTCAATAGTACTCAAAAATAAAATAGGAGCCTTTGGACTTCTCAATACTTGCCCACATTAATGGTCAAACAATTATGTTTGTAAGAGGAACATTGCTCCTCTTACAAAGGGAGCCCGTGACTCCCTTTTGTCTTCTTCTTATTTTTTTAATTTTAAATTTAATTTTATTTTGTATATTGTTTTGTTTGGATTATTATTATTATTATTATTATTATTATTATTATTATTATTATTATTATTATTATTATTATTATTATTATTATTATTATTATTTGTAATTTGATTATTGATAAATTCGCCAAAATTTTAATAAATTCGTCATTTTAACATTTTAACTTTAATCAAAACACCAAAATATATTATATAATAACTCAGTAATTTGATCCAAACTGCTAAAAACTAATACAACACATACATTTTGGGTTAATCTTCCACAACCCCCACTAATAATAAATAAATAAAAATTAAAATAAGAAGACAGAGTTAAAGCTTCTTAAATAAGAACATTTTGACTTCTCAATACTTGTCCACATTGATGGGCAAGCAATTATGTTTATAAGAGGATCATTGCTCCTCTTATATAGAGGAGCTCTCTCTTTTCAAACATTTTAAATGTGGGATCAAAATGATCCCACATCATTTACCAAGGGTGCCGGTGGCTCGCCTTTGTGTTTTTTTTTTTTTTTTTTTTTTTGTTAATTTTAATTTTATTTTGTATATAGTTTTTTTTTTTGGATTATTATTATTATTATTATTATTATTATTATTATTATTGTTGTTGTTGTTGTTGTTGTTGTTGTAATTTGATTATTTGGCAAATTCGTCAAAATTTTAAGAAATTGTCTGTTTAACATTTTATATTTATTCAAAACACCAAAAATATTAAATAATTTAGCAATTTGCTCCAAACTGCTAAAAACTAAAACAACTCATATACATTTTGGGTTAATCCTTCTCAAACCCCCTAATAAATTAAAAAAAATTAAAAAAAATTAAAATAAGAAGCCATTAAGATAAGGTTTCTTAAATAAGAGCCTTTTGACACGTTGGGCTTCAATAGGTTGAGAAAGTTTACATGTAACTGGGTAAATCGAATAGTTATGCTGTGGAACCGTGTCCACCTTGCGAGGTGGACGCAGTTCTATGTTTATAATTACTAAACTATATGTTCATTATTATAAAGCTATATATTCATTATTATAAAGCTATATATTCATAATTTTTGAACTTCATATTCATAAGTATTGAAGTCTATATTTATAATTACAGAACTCTATGTTCATAGTTACTGAACTATATGTTCATAATTATAAAGATATATATGCATAATTTTTAACTTCATATTCACAATTATTGAATCTCTATATTCATATTACATAACTATATGTTCATAATTATGTTCACAACACTATGTTCATAATTATAGAACTATATATTCATAATTTTGAACTATATATTAATAATTATGAACAATTTTTAAACCGTGTCTACCTTGCAAGTGGACACAGATCCACAGCATAATTTGTCAGGTCAATAGTACTAAAATTAAAAAAAAAAAAAAACCTTTAGACTTCTCAATACTTGCTCACATTGATGGGCAAATAATTATATGTTTGTAAATGCTCCTCTTATATAGAGGAGTTTAAGAGCTCATTTTTCCAAACATTTTCAATGTGAAATCAAAATGATCCCACATCATTTACAAATGGGAGCCACCTTTGTCTTTTTTTTTTTTTTTTTTTTTTTTTTTTTTTTTTTAATTTTAATTTTATTTTGTATATAATTTTGTTTGGATTATTACATTTGTTCTTATTGTTGTTGTTGTTGTTGTTGTTATTATTATTATTATTATTATTATTATTATTATTATTATTATTGTTGTTGTTGTTGTTGTTGTTGTTATTATTATTGTTATTGTTTTAATTTTATTTTATTATTATTATTACATTATTACATAGGATTTTTATTATACTTGAACGATAATATTATCAATTATATTATAGAATATAATACCATACATAATATTACCAATTATGCAATATTATTAATTAATAGATTTTATTTAATTTCCATTTAACATTTACTTACCAAATAAGCTTTACTACAAAAGTTTGGGCAGGAAAATGAAATAGGATGATTTTGTTGTTGTTTTTTTTTTTTTTTTTTTGAAAAATAATGATTTTGTTTTTATATAATAATAATAATATAATAATAATAATAACAACAATAATAATAATAATACAATATATATATATATATATATATATATATATATATATATATATATAGATATAGATTAATTATTACCCTAATACTTAATTTATAATTCTGATTTTAAAATTCTTCTTAGTATTATTAACATTAACATTTGATTAGTTTTATATAAAAAAAAATTAATTCTAAATTTTGTATGAGTAAATTTAAACTCTGATCTAATTCGACGTATTTCATTATATGATTGTATAATTCATTGTATATACACATAATATTTATTAACATGTATATATAAAAATTATATAATATAATTTCATTGATTATAATTTATATTGATTGATTTATAATTAAAAAATTACATTTAAAAATTTAAAAAGTAGCATTTAAATTTTGCATGACTATTATAGTGCATAAGTGTATGTATGATTAGAAATATTCATGTTTTGTTAATTTAATAATTTTATTTCTTTACCAAGACTATGGGGTCTAATGGTACTCGGGTTAGACTTTCATTTGGAAAGTTGTAAGTTTGAGCCTCAATGGAGGTGTTACTACATTGTAATAGAGCCAATAGCGTTCAAAAAAATAATTATTTGTTTAATTATATTTCATATTTTATTAATTGTAATTTAATGAAATTGCTACAAATATTTCTATGGAAGAAATTTTATATTTCTCAATTTCATTAATTATATTAATTATAATTACCAAATATTGTGACAATTACCATAATAATTTCATTAATTATATTAATTATAATATGTGTACTAATCTCTTCCAAAATTTAAATACATTACCATAATAATCACACAAAAGAATGAAAAGAAAAATTATCAGAATAATTACCTTTAATAAAAATAAGGAAATTATATTAAAAATTAATTATATATTAAGGTAAGTATAATTTATTTCATACCAATAATATTATACATTAAGTATAAAAATATATGTGTATATAAATTAT
Source organism: Ipomoea nil (assembly GCF_001879475.1). Classification (NCBI taxonomy): domain Eukaryota; kingdom Viridiplantae; phylum Streptophyta; class Magnoliopsida; order Solanales; family Convolvulaceae; genus Ipomoea; species Ipomoea nil. Next base: position 430,699 of record NW_017619118.1, on the reverse strand, counting down.
CATAATAATTACACCAAAACGATAACAATAAATAATTATTGGATAATAATATTAATAATTAATTATTAAGGCAAGTATAATTTATTTTGTACTAATAATATTATATATATATATATATATATATATATATATATATATACTTTTAATTTTATATTTATAATCATAGCCTATGTATATACTTTAGGAAAATATTCATTATTAAAGAGGGGATATAATTTTAAAAGTAAATTATTTATTAGATTACCTAATATAATTGTTTTACTAATTGATTCCATGCTACCACGTATAATTCATATATTTGAAATTTTTTTAAATCTAAATACCTATTAATTGAATAGTACTAAAAGTATTATTTTGAATTTTTATACATAAGATATAATATTATTAAATCGAAATAATTAAAAATAATGTGTCTATATTAGAAAAGATTTTATAATAGTAATTTTTATTGCCTAATAAAATTTTACAATTATTAAACATTGTTTATGGTAATTATTGTATGACATTTAAAAAAATTTTTATAATAGTAATTTTTATATGTATATAGGAAAGTCCTATAATATAATTTCATTAATTATAATTTATATTGATAGATTTATACTTAAAAATTATATTTAGAAATTTAAAGAGTATATGTATGTATATTTAGCATTCAAAAAAAAATATGTATGTATATTTAAAAAAATTATAAATATTCACGTTTTGTTAATTTTATAATTTCATTTCTTTAATTATATTTCATATTTTATTAATTATAATTTAATGAAATTTGTCACAAATATTTCTACGAAAGAAATCATATATTTCTCAATTTCATTAATTATATTAATTATAATTACCAAATATTGTGGCAATTACCACAATAATTTCATTAATTATAACATTTGTTTCCTTCCGATATTTAAATACATTACCATAAAATTACCATAATAATAACACAAAAGAAGGGAAGAAAAATTTTGAGAATAATCTATATCTATATATAATTAAAAGTAAAATCCTCCTAACCAAGTTTATCCCCAAAAATTAGGGGCATATATATATAAATTGCATATTTACCATATATGCATATTTTGTGTTTATATAGTATAATTTTTGGTATCAAACATTTGAATGGTAATAAACGGGGGAAAATGTCAACATACAAATGATAATTCTTTCATTACTATACTAATTTTAATGGTAATTCATTAATTACTATATTTCACGATGAGCCAGCCCGTTCATGCCCATCAATTTTCTAGAAACATACAAATGAAATAGTCAATTATTAAAATTGTTTATGATTTCGTTTTTTATTTTTTGTCTAAAGTTAAAGATATATATTTTCGGCGATTATAACAGTTTTTGTATTAACTGAAAATTTGAAAGTTTTACCTTTTTTTCGAGATCTCTTACAATTTTATAATTTCAATATTGTGCCATTTTGAACTCATCCATGGTGTATAAATACACTCTATATGACCATACAAAATCCATTGAGGAGACATTTGTACTCAAGAGTAAACTTCTCCTTAAACTAAATTCGGGTTTCAATAAGATCTCCGTTTTCATTCATAATGATATTCCTATTTCTGAGTCTCTCATCACCGTTCGGTACATCAATGATGTCTGGATTTCTGGGTCTTTCATTGTTCCCTTTGATCCTTATGATTGTGCCATTGCCAGTATTTTTTTTATTTGGGTTCAGTACAACCTGGATTTTTTTGGGAGGTTTCTCTAATTAAATTTTTGGTTAAAAATTTATATTTCCTTTATATTTTATTTTATTACTTTTTTATTTATTTATACTAATATGTGAATGGAGTAATACAAAATCTGAAATTGTATTTGCTATTTATTTCTTCTTTTTAAATAATCATTATTTTTGTGTTTTACAAAAATTTAGAAAAAATCAAATATAGCTAGATTTTTAATAGGTTAAACAAACACTTACTCAAGTTGTGATATATATATATATATATATATATATATATATATATATATATTATAAAAATGCTGTAAAATGAACTCTGCTTGTTAAAAAAAAAAATATAGAAACTTGAATGACATGTACAAATGTCGAAATCAACATACTAACTCTAAGTTTAAGAAAATATTACAAAATTATCAAAATTACCGTCTTTATCATCCTCGATCGCATCTCTACAATCTTCCATAAAAACTAAAGCAATATGGTTCTGCTACAAATGCTCTTCCTCCTCAATTTGCTTTTGTTGAAGCAGAGCCTCCTTAAGTATCTTCAAACTCATACCAGACGATATAAACTGCAAAACATATTGAAGTGCGTGAGAATAAGTTAGAAAAATGTAGAAAATTCATACAAAAAGAAAGCAGAGAGATGGGTTTGAGATTCTTTGATTGAAGAAGCCCTTGTATTTATAGGTAGAAAATACTAATTCAAATGGAAAGTATAATAATTTATTTATTTAAGGTAATAACATTATTATTATTATTATTAATATTATTATTATTATTATTATTATTATTATTATTATTATTATTATTATTATTATTATTATTATTATTATTATTATTATTATTTAATTTCCATTTGACATTTACTTACCAAATAAGTTTTACTACAAAAGTTTTGGAGGGAAAATTTGTTAAGAGGATTTTACTTTTATATATATATATATATATATATATATATATATATATATATATATATATATATATATATATATATATATATATATATATATATATATATATATAGATAGATTATTTAAATATATAATAAAAAAATTTAATCATATTTTTATTAATGTATTGTACTTGCCAAAATAATTACCTAATTAGTAATTACTAAACAAATATATTTTTACTATAAAGTGTCATTACATATTTAAGTCGAGAATGATACATTACAGAAAAATATATAATTTATGTGATTTTTGTCCAAAATTGCATCCAATGAATTGACAGGTGTATCAAATCTGTATCAGACCTTAAAAATGCATCATATACAATTTTCAATGCACATATATATATAAAATATATAACCAATCCATTATTGATTCTTTGCACACACACATAACACATTAGAACATAAACATAGGAGAGAAAGAAATTAAAAGATGATGATGCAGACAATATGGTTCCCTTTTGTTGTTGCTGTCGTTCTGTTCTTCAGTTTTGGAGTTATAGGAGGGGATTGGGAGGGTAGATCACAACTTAGTGGCATTAGCAGTGAGGTGTGGGCCCGGCAGGAGGCTGACCGGGTTACCGGCCTCCCCGACTCGCCTCCGGTGAATTTCCGGCAATATGCCGGATACGTCAGGGTGAGCCAGAAGCATGGGAGAGCACTTTTCTATTGGTTCTTTGAGGCCATGGAAAAGTCTGAGGATAAACCTCTCGTTTTATGGCTCAATGGAGGTAATTTAATTTCTAAACTTTAACAATATTATTCCCAATACCCTACATTGAAAAAAAAAATCTCAATACCCTTTTTTGATTTGATAATTATTTAATTTAACACTCCAAAATGTTACTACTAGTATTTATCAAATAGAATATTCGAGTAGAAAACAATTTATTAGGTATCTTAGAATTAGAAGAGTTTATGATTTACATCTTCCCAAATGCTCTTCGGGTCGGGGTGTGGGGGCCCTTAGGGTTGAAGTTCAGCCTTTTGGAAGAATTAGAAGAGTTTACACGTGCATCCAAATATTCTATTTCATTATTAATTATCTCCAGATTTTATAATTTTATTAAATTAAACAATTGTTAATTAATTATTAATTGTTCATAAGAACTAAACTTTGATCATAAGCTAGCCGGTCCTTTTCCAATTTTAGTATAATTACTATTATTCGTACCATGCATAAAGGTTTATAATTTTTTAATCGAATAATGGAGTTTTGACCTTAATTATTTCATCATATCAAAGTTGGCCGGTCCTTTTCCAATTTTAGTATAATTACTATTATTCATACCATGCATAAAGGTTTATAATTTTTTATTCGAATAATGGAGTTTTGACCTTAATTATTTCATCATTTTAGGGCCAGGATGTTCATCAGTAGGATATGGTCTTTTAGAGGAGTTGGGACCTTTCCTCTCACAGAAAGGGAAACCAGAGCTGAAGTTCAACAACCACTCTTGGAATACAGGTTCATATCATTATATACATTGCTTAATTTGGCTGAATTGACCTTCCAATCGTTTTAAATTTCGTCAATTAATTTTCCTAGCCACTATTCAGTCAGTTCACTGTTAGTTACCAAAATAGTTGCTAAGGAATTTATTAATCGACGAAATTTAAAACAATTGGAGGGTCAATTTGACCAGAATAAAAATTAGGGACTAAATTAACAATTGTAAAACAATTGATGGATCAAAACAGTGATTTTTCCTTTAAACAAATAGTCTTCAGGAGAACAACAAAAGTGATATGATCAATTGTTCTAACCTTTCGTTCAAAAGCAACTTGCCTAAAAATATAGGTTTAAATCCTAAATTTCAAAGCCTCTCATCACCTTGTCCTAGGTTGGATGAAAGGAGGTAAATTGTAAGATTTATCTTAGTGGCGCATGCATGGTCTACGTACTTGCTTTCATCCCTGAGATCTCATCATCCCCATTGAAAATGTGAACTTGAGTATTTGCTGAGACATTACTCCTACACCAAACTTTTTGACCATTGAGTTATTTTTCGATCACTAACGGTCCTAAAAATATGATACTAAAGGATGTTGGTCTTATTATTTTTCTCCAGCGGCCAATTTGCTATTTCTAGAGCAGCCTGTGGGTGTTGGATTTTCATACACAAACACCACCAGTGATATCGATCGACTAGGCGACAAATTTGCAGGTTAATTTCATAATGTTCATTTGTTGCAAAATTTCATTGCATTTAACATTATTCTTATAGAGCTGTTAATTGCATTTTCCCATGCAAAATATACATTTTTTTTTTTTTTTTTTTGGTGCACTGGAGGGGTTAACGCCCTAGAATTAATGGACTTTTCTAGTAGCAAAAATTCTCACAACCCTAGCTACTTAGCTATGATGTTTTTCAAGCCTTCGGGGATGATCCAGGATCGTAGTCCCCCGCCCACTATTTTGACCAAAAAAATCAACATTCAGAAAAACTTTTCTTTGAGAAGTTAATTAATTAATTATTTGCTTCCATAATAATAGTATTAATTTTAACATCCATTTTTATATGTTATTATAGCTCATGATTCATATAGGTTTCTACTCAAATGGTTTCAAAGATTCCCACAATTCAAGTCCCATGAATTCTACATTGCTGGCGAAAGTTATGCAGGTACGTACGGACAAACACTTTGGATTATGATCGATGAATATTTGAATTTACGGATCGGATGGGGTTATGATGATCTTATTTATTAAATAATTAATTACAATTAATAACCTTTTAATTGATATTGGCATGAAACTCATAAAATTGCCTGCACGTACTCTTGTAGGCCATTATGTTCCTCAACTCTCGGAACTTATCTATGACAAGAACAAAGTTGTTCCAAAGGTTGATCAAATAAACTTCAAGGGTCTACTGGTATGCATTTTGCATAAATTTTTCCTCTTCATCTTTTGTATTGTATTGTATTGTATAGCTTCATTATTATAATAGACGAGGTGGTTTTTTATATGCTCAAATAACTAACTTGATTGGTATGAGTGACAGTACATTACTATACCCTCATCCCTTAAAAGAGTTTGAGCCTCTTGTGCGAAATACCAATATGACTTGCATTTTGCTCCTTAGACTGAAATTACCCTTGCAATTTACTTATTTTCAAATTTTGGCGGAATTTTTCTTTTGATTTTAATTTTTTAAAGCCATATAAGCTTGAAAGCTTTCATATGGCAGCCTTTTATTGTATTTTTATATTTTTAGCCAAGTAGCTTGTAAATCAATGATATTTCTGTGACTTTCCCAAATGGGAGGTCACAGGTTTGGACTAATGGGGGTGACTCTTTATGCTTCAATAGGTTGAGAAAGTATGTATGGAACCACAATGAATATATGCTTCAATAGGTTTGAGAAAGTATGTACTCTTTTGTAGTTTAATTGGTTGAGAAAGTATGAATGAACAAATACTACATATTATTGATTAAAATAAAATTTAAGCATGAAGTGGCTTGGAATCCTTTAATCCTTTCAAGGAGTGTAAGTCTTGGAAAGTGTTGTAAAAGTACAATGCCATGAGTGAAGAGAGAATGAATGTAGAAAAAATAGTGAATGAATTATAAAATTTGATTATGTGAAAATAGGATCCGATTTTGAAATTGAGAAAGTATTGCACGGATAAACGTATAAAGATAACATTAATTGGGTCATTTGATACAATTATACAAATAGAGATTAGTCTAAGTCCAATACGAGTTTAAAATTGTCTGTTAGGACATATCTAACCAATAAATAAATAAATATGTAGATGATTGATGAAATGCATAATAATTATAACATAATATATTACAGATAGGGAACGCGCTGTTGGACGATGAAGCAGACCAAACAGGGATGATAGACTACGCATGGGATCACGCCATTATTTCCGACCGCCTCCGCGACGACATCAAAGCCGCCTGCAACTTCAGCGCCACCACCTCTTCCGCCGAATGCGACGCCCAGCTTAACAACTATTACGCCCTTTACGACATTATTGATATGTACAGCTTGTACACCCCAACCTGTGTCCGCACAAACAGCACCGCCACGAAGAACTCGGTTCCTGTCGTACGAGGAATCGCTCCTCACCTTTTCTCCAAAATGGTCATTCATTCATTCATATATTCTCCATCAAAAGATATATAGTAGCTTATTAGCTAATATATTAATTTGGATATATATATATATATGTAGGCTGGATGGCACAAGAAACCATCAGGTTACGACCCATGTGCACCTGATTATACAGAAGCATATCTCAACAGACCGGACGTCCAGAAGGCACTTCATGCCAACGTAACTGGGATTTCCTATCCATGGATTCATTGCAGGTACTATATATACATAAATCCTATGTAAAAAAAAGATTTTTTTTTTTTTTTTTTTTTTTTTTTTTTTTTTGCCTGCATGGCTTAACTCAATAGCAATAATATGGGGAATATGCCCACTTTGGGCAGGGAGACAATGGGAATTATATATGTTTTTTTTTTTTTTTGTTTTTTTTGTTTTTGACATGGGAATTATATATGCTCAAAGTTGGCTAATCCCTACCAAGGTAGTGTAGGGATTGTTTTTGTTATCAATTATACTACATTATTCATTAGGGCAAATTATTGTGTGGTCTCTTGATCCAAAAACATTGTCGTGAATATTTCATTATTTTGAGTAAACATAATGTACATCACGTTTTAGAATAATGTACATACGTATTAGAATAATGTATATTATGTTTTTGAATAATGTATGTTGCAGTTGAGTGTGAAAAAAAAATAAAATTAAATAAAACAACATCATATTTAGACTATAGTCCACACAGCTGCATGGTCACACAATAACTATTGATTCATTATTACTGGTCCTTTTAATACCTAGCTCAGTTCTTTGAAGTTGTAAATGTCATTCCATCTTCATCAAAATATAGTAATTTCTATCGCTTAACAGGTAGAGCCTTCTTTGCATTCAGAAACTAAACCTTTTTTTTTTTTTTTTTTTAAATTAATTTTCTTACATTTTAAAAAGAAAACAAATCCTTAAGACTATTTCTCAATTTGTTCTATCAACCCTGAACTGGTAACACCATTTTTTGCAGCGGCATTATCAGTAAATGGAAAGATGCACCAACTACCATTCTTCCTATTATCAGAAAACTTTCAGCAGCGGGTTTGCGCATTTGGGTTTACAGGTATTACGGCTAGAATATACTATTACTCATAAAATAATAATAATAAAAGATTAGATATTACATAATAATATGTTAATATTATTGAATAATGTTACAGTTATAATTATGACCATCACATATATATATGATTTCTTTTTAAAAATCCTTTTTGGGTGTAAACTAGCAAGTACAATGTTTGGTATATGTAAGACATCATAAAAACTATCATTATTTTTGGGTGACGAGAGAAACCTGTAACCACTCACCGAGAATGTGCACGGGATAAACCCACTTTGTGACACTAACTAACTGATAAAGAACCACAAGAAAGTAAACCAACCTAGGTTATCTATAGTTGAACGGCTCAAACCAAAAAAAGTTGGGATTTGAACTCTTGACTATGTAGTTACAAGTTTGTATTCTTAGTCCTCTTGGCTATGGTTACCTCCCACTATTGTTATTTTTAATCCCTACTGTGTTGTGATATGTATGAAAAAACAGTGGAGATAATGATGGAAATGTACCAGTAACTTCAACCAGGTATAGTCTCAAAAAACTTGGGTTCAATATCACTGAAGATTGGACTCCATGGTACACTGATAATCAACAGGTAAATAAATTTTATACCTATAACTACTTACTTTCTATTTCAATATTGCTAGCATGCATATATGGTAAACTACTTGTTCATTTTTCCATTTGTTTTTTTTTTTGGCTTCTTTTTGTTTCGATCTCATGGATCAACTAATTTATAAAATGTATATATATTAACTTTATTCTTTTTTTTTTTTTTAATTTTATTTTTAATTTTGCTTAGGTTGGGGGGTGGACAATTGTTTACGAAGGACTAATGTATGTGACGGTTAGAGGAGCAGGGCATATGGTTCCAACTTTCAAGCCAAGGGAAGCACTTCAGCTAGTTACCCACTTTTTGGCCAATAAAAAATTGCCATCCTCATCATATTGATTTATTTATTTTATTTTTTAATAATTTGATCATATTAAATTAAATTAAATGTTTCTAACAAAAGATCTTGTAGTCAAGCGGCGTAATTGTTGTCAACAAATAGAATAGTTTCATCAAACACCTAACAAAAAGACATGGAAACAGTACAACAAATGAAATGTATTTAGCAAAGTAGTTTTGTTAGTCTTTTTAATTTCCAAGTTTTAAAAGTTATATCAATCTCATATCATTTTTGCCTAGATGATAAATATTATTGGGTGTAGGAAACATTCCAATGAGAATATTGAAATGAAGGAGAGGGGACTTGGATGGTTAATTATAAAAGTGATCTAGACAAGGCATCAGGTTCACACTCTTGGGAGGCAAAAATTTGTGTCAAACTCTCTCTCGGATCTATATCTGTGAGACGAGACGAATTGTAGATAACTGAGTGTGTAAGTATTATAATTTCGGTTATAAGTATAACAATATTTATTATTAGTAACAATCAATTTTTATCTTAAATAGTATCACAATTTTACATATAAGTATTACAATATCTATCAAAAGTAACGATTTATTTTTAATTCAAATTGGTATTAAATTTTCTACAATAAGTATTACAATTTCTTTCATAAATAACATTTCACATATAAGTATTCCAATATTTACATTAGAATTAAAATGTTTAAGTATCCCAATTTCAATTATAGGTATTACAATATTTATCATTAGTACCAATCATTTTGCCCTAAATAATATCACAATTATATATATATATATATATATATATATATATATATATATATATATATATATATTGTTGGTCCCGATAGAATGAGATGAGAGTCTAGAGAGGGGGGGGGGGGGTGAATAGACTCTTTTCGTTAGAAGCCCTAAACGTCACCTTTCGGTGTCTTGGCGCAGCGGATAAGATAGATTTGTTTTAGATACTTTGCACGAGTTTGCGTAATTTAGACAAACCTTCGGTAACGATAATAAAGGAATGATATGAGAGCAAAAAGAAAAGCGTAAGTAAAGAGATAGAGAGGACACGCGATTTTATAGTGGTTCAGCCAATGTTGCCTACTCCACTCTTCTTCCACAACTGTTGGAAGGATTGCACTATCACTCTTAGTACAAATACACAAAGACTTCCTTGATCACTAAGCCGGACAGCCTTCGTAGGTTTTTCAACTCCTCGAGTTTACTCCGCCTCTATCAACTTCTTCTCCTAAGTTGAGGTTAGTAGAAAATGATTTCTTGAACTCTCCAACGATGAGGTCTTGACTCTGAGATATGATTGCTTCAAATAAATGTCAAGACTTCCTTGAGGTGTAATACAAAAGAATCTTCAAGTAGCTTAACACCTCAAAACTGGTCCACAAAAGCTTTTAGTAAATTGTAGACTTTTCAAGAGCTTTTGTAAGTGAGTAAGTTGAGTGATAATGAACCAGCACCTTCTTAGTTGATGAAGGTGAGTTTATATAGGTGATGAAAATCCATCCGTTGGAGGGAGATGAAATTTTCGAACCTTTTAACCAGTGGACAAGGACCGGGGAGCTTCATGCATTAAATGCTCCATTAATGAGGTTGTACCATGTAGCCGTTGAAGGTATGGAAAGCATTGGGGTTTTGTCCTTTAGCTCCAAGAGATGGTACATCTTCATTTAATGCTTCTTGAAAAGTGTGTCCCATAAGATGAAGTCCTTATTGTCCTAGGATGTTGTCAAATCAGACAGGTGAATCATTCTTCTCGTTGTTGAAGAGAAGTAATGCTTGATAAAGATCGTCTTTCACCAACACTGTCCTTTCGTGCTTGTTGACAACTCCTGCTTGATTCTCGTTGTTGTTCTTCATGTCTCGTGTCTTCTTTCGCCTTGGAGACCCTAACATTTAGTCATAACTCATTTTCGTGTGTTTGTCTAGCTTAACTCGAATTACAGAGGAGTTATGGCAACTTTCGTCTAGGACGAAATCAACGATTAAAAAAGCTAATGGTTAGGGGTTTACTTTTCTACATTACATTGGTATCATCAAAATCCTAATACAATGTTCCTAACAATTTCCCCCTTTTTGATGATGCCAAAACCTATACTCTTCTTATAAGGCTGATAAAAGTTCCATAAGGATTTTTTCTATTATAAAAACAGCCATACTTGAGAGTTTATAAGTCTTTTTTCTAGATTAAAGCGTTAATAAGCGAGACAAGGACAGGTGACTCAAACAAGTGACACGAGATGTGTGACAATGAGAGTTTCATATATAAAGATGTAATCATTACAAAAAACTTTGTAAAGAGAAACATAACGAAAGTTAACTTACACTTCTAAAAGCTTTGATTTCTGTTGTTCAGCTTCCTTGAGTTCTTGGTCATTCCTTTCCTTTTGTTGCTTTAGCATCCTGTTGAAGTCAATTTTCTCATTGATTTTTGCTCTGAAAACTTTAATAGGATTAGTCCTGACAAGCTCTTCATGTTCTCCTTTGATGTTCAGACCAGTGTAATTGTTGTAGGCTTCCCGAATGTTGCTTCCTTCAACAATACCATACTTCCACCACGAGATCAGTTCAAACGAATTCATGCCTTCTTGGTAGCTCTTTCCCGATTCCTTGTGCACTTTGAAAGCTGCATTATGCATGACATTTTGTGGGGAGTCTTTGGTTACATTAGAGAGGTCTTCAATGAGGTTCCTGATCCTTTCTCTTTCCATTGCTTCATCTTCTCTTCTCTTTCTTTCTTCATCGTGCTTCCTCCACAGTTCTTTGTTTGCTCTTTTGATTCTCTCATTTTGAGTGCTCATGTGATTTTGTCTTGTATAATTGTCTTTTGTTTTCAACCAAATGGGATTATTGCAACCCTCGAATCGTTTGCCACTGCCTTCTTCATATGGGACAAAGTCCACAAAGTTTCCTATGCCATCCATAGTTACTTTGTTGTCTCTCATAAGTTTCTGCATTAATTTCATCTGTTCTCTCTTTGGCAGTCCTGTGAAGATGTATTTGGCTTCAGAACCAAATGATTGTCGAGGCTTAATTTGTTTGGAGGATTGGTATCGACCATGATATCTTGACTTTGAGGAGTGATAACCACGAGACTTAGAAGGTGGATGAGATGGATTCGTGTTCCTTTGGTCTAGTCTCTTGGTGTCCGAGAGGGAGACACTAGTACAAAATTGAACATAGAAGATTGACCATAGGCCACCATTGTTGAAAGAAAGGTTGCCTAATCTTAGCCCAAAAATTCGCGGTGGCAATTTTGTAAATAAGTGATCAATAATCCACCACCATTGTTAGCTGTAATGGTTGCCCATTGTATTTTGTATTTATTTAAAAAACAATTGATTTATAATAGGCAACCATTTCTAATAGAAATGGTTGCCTTAAAATAAGACTTGTTTGGTAATAGGCAACTATTCCTAATAGAAATGATTGTCTAAAATTAACCCTAGATCTACATACCCATCATCGAACGAATTGAATCAGATCAGAACGTACGATTGAAGCTATCATACTCATAACCCGCCATAGATTGAAGCTACCAAACATATGATTGAAGCTCGCCGATCTGCTCGTACCCAACGATCATCTCCCCATCATCAATCAGAACGTACGATTGAAGCTACCGAACGTACGATCATCTCCCCATCATCGATCTGCTCTCGCCCGGCGACCCACCGCCACCTCGCCGATCTGCTCTCGCCCGGCGACCCACCGCCACCGCGACGCACCGCCACACGCACAGCACCACGTTCACCGTCGCACGCCCCCACCGTCGCATCATCATCATCATCGATCTGCTCTCGCCCGGCGACCCACATCAGAGCACCTGTTAACCTCGTTCGTTTATCTTCTCCCTCTGCTCTTTTTGTGCTTCAGTGCTTGATTGCATTTGATTTTTAGTTGGATTTGTGTATATCGGTGTTTGAGTTTGTGGATAGAGGATAGATCCACTTCTCTCTCTATAGGCTAAATGTTGTTGATGAATTTTTTCTTTTTTCCGCAATGTTCAGTTCTGATTCGTGAATTTTCGGATGATTTGTTGATTTCATTCCACATCTCTAGCAATTTCAGACTTTTGACTGGTTGTATGACTGTTCAATTTCTAGTTTTCAGTTAGATTTGTGTTGTATGACTGTTCAACTTTAGCATCTACTTAACCCAATGTTTGCTTCCATTTTTGTGTTTATGATGAGATTTTCTCACAAATGGAGTGCATATTAAGAATGGAAACAGGATGGTAAAATGTGTGAATGAATAGAAGCTGTTTGATTTATGGACTGTAACTTGGTCTGACCATCATTCATGTGTTTTTTGTTCCTTGTAGATACTTGCAAAAATTTTAAAAACTCAGTTTACTTCTGTAATGCACTTTGACTACTGAAATTAGAGAAGTACATGATTTCATTCATTCTGTACACCGAATAATCTGTTAGTGCACTATTTCACTATTGATAGACTGGAAACGAGTTTAAATTTCTGTATTATTTTCAGTTAGTGCAGTTATTGCTGGTCCAGGAGGAGGTGTCTTCATATCAGATCCAAAGAAGCCAGCAGGAGGGCATGTACTTGCTCATGCTGCAACAATAAGGCTAATGTTCAGGAAGGGAAAAGGAGAACAGCGCGTATGCAAGGTGTCTGATGCACTAAATCTTCCCGAGAGTGAAGCAATATCCTTTCACTGTTAAATGTTTACTTCTGAATTTTCTTACAAGGGTATCATAATTAAGTTAAGTCCATCACACCAAATTGATGCCACAAATCAGTTCATGAACAAAATGATGCACCAAATTGCATACGAAGCATTGAACAAAATGGCTGCACAGCAAGGTATCTCTGAACCATACGACGAATTCCCTCTAATTTTCAACGAACAAGATACTAGCAGTCCTATGTAATATATGCAGAAGGCATGAAAAACCATTGTGCCTCACCAAATGTTTCTCTCATCTGGTACGCTCTCTCGTATGCCTCTTAAGTGTAAGTGTTGTAATGTAATGTCCTTTTTACTATCGGGTTTTGAAAATATGTCTGTTACTATGGCTGTATACCATGATTTAGTTCATAAACCTTCCTTTTGTCAAGTACTTGTTGGATCAAAAGAACTGCTGTAACTTATTATCCTTGCATTTCTTTTCTGTAGGTTGCTTAATTAAGTGCTGAAAATTTCATTTCAATTGTTTTTTAACTCTCTAGAATGCTCAACTTTCTGCTCTGCGTGTTGGTTTCAGTCATTTAATTCGCAACCATATGTGTTTTTAGCTCTTTAGGATCATAAAACTGGAAGATTGCAGCAAGCTTTGGCTTCGAGCACGAGACATGGGTGAGCTTTGACGAGGAGAACCGTCGAAGATTCGACCGTCTCCGTTCAGGTGTTTCCAACATTATTCATATTTAGTGCCGTTAATACTTCAATACAAGACATATGAGCTAACAACATTTTCCTTCTTTTTTTCCTCAACTCCTATTCTTTATTTCTGCCTAGAAATATTGCCAGATTAAGACAATGCAGTGTTAAAGAGACTTGAAAATACTGATGGTTTCATAATAACAATGAACAAGACATAAGGATATATATTCCTCTTTTGGTCCCTATCTTTTATCTTCTTTGACATTATGACACCTATAACGCCAAGCTTGGCTGTTTATGGTCCCTCAATATGAAGTTAGCCACTCTGTTCCATTCTTTATTGATGCCATTAATATGCAAGTCATTATCTGTAGAGAAGTCTTGTGTAAAATTATTAAGTTTCTTGATGGTTTCATTGCTTTTTCTGATTAAGAATAACATTTTTATCATCTGAATAGATTATGAAGAGATTATGATGACTACCTCACGTGACTTGGTTGTTTAACAGGCAGTTCTTGAAAAGCAAAGTTATATGCTCATTGGAAGATTGAAAATCTAATGCTACTTTCCAGCTAGTGCATGTTTACCCAGTTCTCTTGGTTATGCAAGCTCAGAAAATACTACTGCTTCTAGTGCTGAGGATTCGGAGGTTGAGATGGAAATAAGTGATGTATTACTGAAGTTGAGGCCAATCAAACAAGTATATTTTAAGGCCATTTCATGAATTATAAGTGTATGCTCTTGGGACCTTTGGCACCCAATAAAACCTCGTTTATATGAGCTAACGTACTTGAGGAAGCTTGCTCGTCCTTTGCCAACTCATTTTGTGCTCGGTATTTTGTTCTTGCTTTTATAATTTGTGGCGTCTCATGTTCGAGTCTGACTATTTTATTTCCATGTAACCTCAGGGATAAATAGAGAACTCTAAGGATTGACTGAAGCAGTGCTTAAATTGTGGGAGAAATGTCATATAGCAAAAATTGCTTTGAAATGGGGAGTCCCAAACACAGACAATGAGCAAATGGCAAGCGAACTCAAGGTAAGCGTTCTCCTTGTGGTAGTTTTTATGTGAGTATAGTTTTTATATCTCATGACAAAATATTCATCTGTTGATAATTTGGATGAGGTAAGTGGATTTAAATAGAACTATGTATAGTTAAGTTATATTTTATTAATTAACAAATTTAATAATTTTATTAATTTAATTTTTTGTAGGCATTTGAAAGCGATAGTCCGTATTCTATCGACAACATAAATGAGCTTCGAGAGCATTGGTCAAAGTTCTTCTTTTCCGAGTGCTTATAAGTTTTATTTTATTTATAAAAAGTATTTTGTTTTTGATAATAGTATTGAGTTGGGCATGTTTTGATCTAATTGTATTAAAGTATGAGGATTTTAAGTGCTATATATTGTATTTTGACGATAGTATATTTGCATTGTGTTTAATTTGATGATATATAGCATTTGCATTGTGTATGTGTTAAGGTATTGTTTTAAAGTGTGTTGATAGATAAATTGTATTGTGGAGTAATGTTGATAGGATTTGAATAATAAGCTGTACCTAGTACAGGAATTATAAAAAAATTAGGGATTTTAATTTAATTAAATAAATAATTAAAAATTAAAAGTCATCCGCGACCATTCCTAGCCAAAAATGGTCGCGGATGACTTATTCGAATTAAAAAACAAAATACAATACGCGACCGTTCTTTGTTAAGAACGGTCGCGTATTACTAACAATGCGCAACCATTTCACAATGGTCGCGTAAAGTCGATGCCTTTAGGTGAGCCTCTCATAGGCAACCATTGTACAATGGTTGCATATTGTCTTTTACAATGGTTGTCTATCTGCAATTTTGTACTAGTGAGAGTGTCGTGCTTCACGAGCTTGATCTTTCGTGCTATCTCTCGGCTGGTCATCATCCTTATCTTTGTCATCATTTCTCTTTTCCCCCTTTTTGGCACCATCAACACAGGTGGTAGAAGGAATGGAGGAGACCTTGTTGATTGCAAGCAAGATATCCTGAGCATACCCCAGAATTTGAAGTGCATATTCGCCCAGTTGGTACGAATTGTCCTGATATGTGTCAATCTTTGTACAGGCCAAATCCACACGCTCTTTGAGTCCAAAATGAGAGTGTTTGATTTCGTGCTGTTGTCGCACAACTTTGTTCAGAGAAGCTTCGAGATCATAAAGTTTCTTTGTCATTCGCTCAAGGAGCTTGTGATCTGATTGGCTTTGTTGCTGCGGTTGAGACTGTGCTGGAGGTGGAGATCGAGGTTTAGATTGTGCTGCTATCAGAAAATCGACCTTCTTGCATAGATCATCCATAACTTTCGTGTCCTTTTCTCGTAAAGCAAGATATTGCCTATGGATGGTCTCGGCTGAATGAACAGTTCCTCGCATGAGGTTCATGATAGTCCGTGGGGACTCTGCAGGGGATTCTTCCTCAATGTTTGTTGGTGATGTGTCCATGTGATCATCTTGAGGTGGTGCTTCCCGTTTTCCACCACTAGCAGAGCTAAGAAGAACTGGTGAAGCTTCCAGTGTGCCCTCACGCATACTTTCCTTTCCTTGCTTGATTGGAGTCTCGTCTATGGGTTGGATATGCGGGACAATGCCACGAGACAGATCTTCGAGATGGGAAGTTGAAACTTCTTCCGAGTCATCACTGTCAGATGGTAGACTTCTTAAGGGAGATCTTTGAGGGTAGGTGTCATAGTCAGGATCGATCAAGATTGTATGACTATCTTCGGGGTCGGTTTCTTGATCACCTTCATCACCCAACTGATCATCATTATCATCATCATCATCATCATCATCATCATTGTCTTCATCATCAGCATCGTGAACATCATCATTATTATCATCTTCATCTTCATCTTCATCTGCATCACTCTCGTCTTCTTCAATCTCTCGTCCAAGCTCATCTTTCGTGCCACTGACATTACAATTTGGATCATTTTGGTGTTCTTTCTCTAAAGTGGTCTTGATCTTTGAAAGCAACATGGCATATCGAAGTTGCTTCATTTCTTCTTCATAAACTGGATCCAAGGGTGGCTTGTTGAGCTCGATGCAGATTGGAGCTTTATCTCTCCCGAGAGTGCGATTTGTCATCTTGTAAGAGAGAACGCGATTGATTTCTTCAATTCGAAGAGCTTGTGAAACATCCTCAGTGCCAATCCATGCAAGTGCAAAGTCTTCTTCATCCTGCATTGCTTCAAAAGTTTCAAGAAAGGTCCGTAGAGGAGCAGTGCGCCATTTTTGCCATTGCAGAACTCGTGTGTAATCCCTTTCAATGGATTCTCTAAGCGACTGATCTAGTGAACGGCGGGAAACCTTTACTTCAGGAGCTGGAGCTGAAGGTTTTGGTATATCCGGAGAAGCTACTTGCACAACGGCTGCCTCGTCTACCAACACAGGTTCTTGTGTCAGAATTACCTGCTCTGTATTGGTAGGTTCTTGTGGTAAACAAGGCACAGATATCAGAGCATCAGTCGCCTCTTTCGTCTTTTCTGGTGACCCAGGTTCTTGTGGAAGACTTAAGCGACTGGCCTCCATGTCTACATTAGCAGGTTCTTGTGTCAGCTCTCGAAGGAGTTGATCTGCCAAAGTAGGTTCTTGTGGATGGTGGTCTTGAGGAGAACCGAGATCAGACTTGGGTTCTTGATCATCAGGAAATTTCTCAGGAAGAACATCTTTCGGTTGAGCTTCCCCCTCAGAAAGTGCTTCATTCGTGATTATTTCCCCCTGTGGGGATGCATCTTTCGTGTCTTCTTCTTTCGGTGTAGAAGATTCCTCCGGGAAAGATTTCGCCTTGACGGGAGACCGAAAGTGACTCTTCTTGATAGTTCTGGAGAGAATCAAATTATCTTCGTCTTCGGATGAGTCTTTGACAATGATTTTTTCTGGTAGAGGGGAGGATGGAATAGGATCTTTCTTCTCTTGTGGAGATTTTGAGGGGATTGGAACAGTTGAAGTTTCTTCTGCCTTTTTCGTCTTACTCCGAGAGGAGTGCTTTTCTCGTTTTTTGTCGTTTCGGCTTGGGTTGATCATCTTCTGAAACCCTAGGTGTTCTTGATTTCCTCTTGGCTTTGACTTGCTCAATAGGGATTCCCAACTCCAGCGCCTTCTGCTTGTCATACCCCGACGGTTTTTGTTTCATGTGACATGCTTTCAGTCCAGGCCGAATTCTTGGGCGCAGAACGACTCCTTTCGTTGCCAGAAGATGGCTTATCACAAAACCATATCCTAACTTCTTCGCAATGTCTCCTGGACTTTTTCGATGAAAGGTGATGGTGTGAACAATATTGTTGAATATGATCTTCGACCAATCAACTTTAAAACCATTCAAGAAAGCATGCAGCATTTTCAACTTCTCCTTCGTTACATCATCAGTGCCTGAGGTCTTGTGATCGACAAGTTTATTGAAGATATCAACAGTGAACTCATAATCCAGCCGGAACCATTTCTTCTTCAACGGCCATGTGATTTCTGCCTTGGATGGTGTGTGATTGTTCTTGATGGATTCGTAGAAATCCTCCGGGTCGAGATGATAGTAGATAATATCTGTCTTGTAAGACTCATCTCTTTGTGGAAACCCGTAAGTTGACCGAACGTCATCCGAGGTAAGGACCACATGATGATTATTGACTCTGGAAGTGATAGTCAAATAATCAGAAGATATTGAAGCATTCATATAAAACTGGGTTACATCAAACGGGTGCCAAATAGTATAGAGGTGTGTGATGAAGCTATATAGTCCTGTTTCTGTGAGGAGATGTATGATGTTTTCACCAAATTTCCTATCCAGGATATACTCAAGGAATCCATGTGCGTCCCACATATTTCCCCCTACGATGAAGGGTACTCTGGATTCAATGAATCTCAGGTCCTCAGTTGGAAAGCTTGGGACTTCCAAGATGGAAGGAGTTTCTGGTTCGGGATTAGATGGTGATGCTTGTGGATGTTCTGCCATAGTTGAGGATTTGAGAGAGACAGAGGGTTAGAAAGAATGAGAGTGAGAAAGGTAGGGTAAATAGATCAAAAAGGTTTAAGAGGGTTTTATAGATCTCCGGGTATGGATGATCCATTTTAGAGGTGAAAGGTTTAAAATTCAAAACACTCCCGGTTTTTCTTCTCCAAAAGGTAACTGATCATCATGGGGGAGTGATAAGATCGTGTGCAGATCAAAAACGATCATTCCCTCATTTAATGAGGTGAGAGAAAATCACTCGAGTGCTTATTGGTGCATTAAATGCACGTCACATCATGTATCAGACAGAGTGGGGGAGTGGACCACTTTTTTCGGCCACATGATCCCACTAGGATTCATCTGAACGGTTGGAAATAAAAGCTAAAAGCATTAAGCATGTTTAGACATGATTCCAAACCCGAAGGAAGATAAAGGTTTCATAACATCAGACTTGTAAAACAGATAAAAGTCGAACAAGTCGTTTTTACATCAACAGAAATGCCTTTCCCGAGAGAATTATTACACAGAACAATACGGAACATAAACAATTACAATCTCTCGTGAATTTGAAGGCAGACTTCCCTTCTACACATTGCAACCCTTCTTCTTTCGTTCGTACTCAAGGTATTCCCTCTTTCGGATCTCATGAGCAAAGACTTCAGCAATGAGGATCTCATGATCTGCTCCCAAGGTTTCTCTAGAGAGACCTCGTCTCTCCATTTCATTTAGTTTAGCCATTACCTTGGCCTTAGCAAAAGAGTATAGTGCACGATATCTTTCTTCGTGCTTTAGAAGAGGGGTAAGTTCAACAAGAGAGTAGAACTCTGAGATTTCAGGTTCTTTCTCAGATGATGAACCTTTCTCAACCAAGTTCCCGAGATTGCGGTGAGACATTTTTCCAGTCTCAGATAAGCTCTTGGATGAGAGTATCTTTTCTTTCCCTTTATCCATGAGTTGAAGAAAGAGATGAGTGAGTTCATAGTAGATTGAGAGAGTCCATTAAATAGATAGACCGAACCTCTCAAAAGGTGTATCCAACTGTCTTAACCAAGACACTGTTTAGGGAATATATTCTTTTTCAAGAATTTTGTCCTTGATTCGAGATTATTAGATAGGTGATAGATAGGACATATAAAGTCTCGATCAAAGGAAACCAGAGCTAGTTAAGTTTTATTCATCATAGACCCGAGAGAAGAAAGTACATAGGATAAGATACAACACACAAAAGATCAAATTTTCTTCCTCTCGTTTTTCTTGACTCCAGATGGTTCACCTTTGCCCTTTTTCAAATCTCCCAGCATTTGCTTGAACCATTTCCCGGTTTGTGGGTAGTTTGAGCCAGAAGAGGATTCAGGTTCTTCCTCCTGATCATATTTCTCCATTAAGTCTTCTTGTGCCAGAAAAGCCATATAGTCTGGGTCTGGAATCTTGGTAGGATCTTTCGAAGTCTTCTCTTCACTTTCAACAATGAAACCCGCCATATCATCATACTTAAGAGACGAGTCAGAGTCAGAAGGAATTTCCACCGGTGCTTGTGGACTGTTACCAGGGTAGAGTTCACCCTGTTCCTCTCTGAGACGTCTGGCACTTTCTTTCAGCTTATGGGAATCACCTCTGGTGAAAGGTTTCTTTGGAGCCATGGTAAAGAAAAGAAGGATGAGTGTAATGTAAAGAATTCACCTCCTTTTATAGCAAGAAATCCACATAGCTCATGTGTCTGTTACACATTAATTTCAACGTTACAATTAATGCTCATAACTGTAGTCAATGAGTCATTAATTCCAAGCAGGACTTTGACTGTTAACTTGTTTCTTTATGAAACTCCAACTTTAATGATCCCTTTTTTTTTTAAATGTAACACATAAAATTATGGCTCTTTTGATTGGAAAATGTATGAGTGATGAGCTTCCCTGTGATTTAGACAAGTAACATATAAAGTTAGGCATAGACAAGATAAGCAGTCATTCTAAGTACGAAAGGATAGCATTTTTATTAGATCACGAGGATTCCAGGTCACGAGAGTACAACATACAAAGGCTTAGAGAAAACGATAAGGCACGTGAAGTTCCAGACGAGTCATCTCTTCGGTCACATCAGTCAGATTTGCCACCTCTGCATATTCATCCAACTCCTCAAGTGAGAGAGTGGGTTCGGGTGACTGAGTTAAGGGCCGAGAGTGAACCATAGTGACATCTTCAGAAGATTGTTCACTAGGTTGAGGAACTTCATAAGATGTTTGCTCATTAGAAATTTTCATCATCAGAATTCTCTCTTTAGCAAGCCGAGTGGCTTGTTCCATGCAAGCCTTCTTAGCCCTGGA
This sequence comes from Ipomoea nil, assembly GCF_001879475.1. Classification (NCBI taxonomy): domain Eukaryota; kingdom Viridiplantae; phylum Streptophyta; class Magnoliopsida; order Solanales; family Convolvulaceae; genus Ipomoea; species Ipomoea nil. The sequence continues at coordinate 409,303 of NW_017619118.1, read as the reverse complement.
CTCGCTGACCAATTTGTTATGAGTTCCCTTGTCCTTTGGTGCTGTGTTGGGCATGGAGTAGGTTACGATGACCCTTTCCCCATCTTCTTCAAGCCTTAAGATGGTAGCATTCGGAAGCTTGTTGGCTTCTTGCATATGATGTTTTAGACGTTTGGCCCTTTTTTCAGCTTCGTCGCTCTTTTCCTTCCCCTTATCCATTCCTGCAATCTTTATCCTTCTCTACGATCTTGTGAATGAGTAAAGCTCATAAAATAGAAGAATAATATATAGGAAAAAGATAACGTGCGAATCTTAACAAAATCTTTTAGATACTGACATCATATTTGCATGATAGAGTTATAAACTAAAAAGATCATGAACAAGATAACATCACAATTTGTCACCGTGGCCTAACAAAGCTATTCAAGCTTTCTTTTTCTTGCTGCTTGCGGTGGACTTGAGAGGAGATGCTATCTTTGGTGGGGGTGCCTGAGGGTGAGTAGTCAAAACTATCGCTTAGTTCCAGCACACTGTTTTCTTTGTTATATCCAATGGGGTTGCCAACAGAGTGGAAGGATTCTCGTGACTCATTATCGGACGTGTCACGGAGAAGGTTTCGTATGTGTTGAGCGTGTTCAAGGAACTGATTAAGCTGTTGCTCAGTTACTAGTGGCTCACTGAGAACTTCACTCTTTCCTTCTCGTGCCTCCGTAATGGTTCTTTCGCTTCCCGTACTCATTCCTGCACATGCAAAAACAAACACTAGAATTTTCATTAGATGAGAAATTTATTCTCATAGTGTACTTCATTTATAAAGATCCTTGCGTGTGAGGATGAATCAAATCTTTTGATTTTCAAGAGCAAGAATCTTTACAGATCTGATTCTCTTAGCTTTATGTCATTTCAATCATTCCGAGTTCATGCCTTAAAGAAGAGAATCTTGCTTCACTTAAGGGTTTCGTGAGTATATCTGCAAGTTGATCATCAGTATTAACATACTCAAGAGATATGTCCTTTTTCTCGACATGATCACGAATGAAGTGATACTTGATGTCAATATGCTTTGTACGAGAGTGCAGCACGGGATTATTCGTAATGGCGATAGCACTCGTGTTATCGCATTTTATGCTCACTTTTCGTGCATTTATGCCATAATCTCTCAATTGGTGTCTCATCCATAGGATTTGAGCACAGCAGCTTCCAGCTGCTATGTATTCGACTTCAGCCGTACTTGTGGCAATAGAGTTTTGCTTTTTACTAAACCAAGACACAATTCGTCCTCTTAGGAACTGACAGGTTCCTGAGGTACTTTTTCGATCAATCCGACATCCAGCGAAATCAGCGTCTGAGTATCCCACTAGATCAAATGATCCATCTTTTGGATACCAGAGACCGACACTTTGCGTTCCCTTAAGATATCTTAATATCTTTTTAGTTGCGCTTAGGTGACTTTCTTTCGGCTTAGCTTGAAATCGTGCACATACACCAACAGCAAACGAAATGTCAGGTCTGCTTGCTGTCAGGTATAGGAGAGAACCAATAATACCTCGAAAGTTTGTTTGATCAACATCCTTTCCTTCATTATCAATGTCCATTCTGAGGGATGTGCTCATTGGAATTTTAACCGAGCTTTTTCCATCAATGCCAAATTTTCGGATTAAATCCTTGGTATATTTGGCTTGATTTATGAATATTCCATCTGGGCATTGTTTGACTTGCAAACCCAGAAAATAGTTCAGTTCACCCATCATACTCATCTCAAATTTGCCTTTCATAAGATTGGAGAACTTTTCACACAAAGTTGGATTCGTGCTTCCGAAGATAATGTCATCAACGTAGATTTGTACCAAAAGAATATGGTCATTATCTTTTATACGAAAGAGTGTTTTATCAACCACTCCTTTCGTGAAGCCGCAATTGATAAGAAAGTATGAGAGAGTATCATACCAGGCTCGTGGAGCTTGCTTTAAGCCATAAAGAGCCTTTTGAGATGATATACCTTTTCAAGCTCATTATTGATTGCAAAACCAGGTAGTTGTTCAACATACACCTCTTCTTCAAGAAGTCCATTTAGGAAAGCGCTCTTGACATCCATTTGATAGACTTTGAAGTTCTTATAGGCTGCAAAGGCTAGAAATATGCGAATGGCTTCCAATCTAGCTGCAGGAGCGAAGGTTTCATCAAAATCAATACCTTCTTCTTGGCAATACCCCTTAGCAACAAGACGAGCTTTGTTCCTAACAATGAGCCCATCTTCACTCATTTTGTTTCTAAACACCCATTTAGTTCCAATGACATTCTGATGAGATGGTCTCGGGACAAGTTCCCACACCTCATTTCGTTCAAATTGATGGAGCTCTTCTTGCATGGCTATTACCCAGTCTGGGTCTTTTAGAGCTTCTTCTATGGTTTTTGGTTCCATTTGTGACAGAAAACATGCCATCATACTTTCGTGCAAAGAGGCTCTTGTTCTTACACCTTCTTGAATATTTCCAATAACCTGATCTGATGGATGATCTTTTAACCATCGAAGGTCTGGTTCAAAAGCATCTTGTTGATCTTGAGCGTCCATTTCAGGAATATAAGGTAGATCAATGTAAACCATTGGTTCAGATGTTGTGATAGATGAAGGATCATTCTGTTGAATTCTAACCTTTTCTTGAGACACAGGTTCGGGTTCATGAACCTTTAGTTGATATTTCGTGTAGGACGAGAGTATGTCTTCTTCATCTGAGGTATTTTCGTCAACAGGTTGCTGAGGATTTTGATTTGATCCTGATGGGTTCACCTCAGATTGTTCATCAAACTTGACATGAATGGATTCCTCAATTACCATTGTTCGTTTGTTTAGAACTCTGAATTCTTTGCTTACAGAGGAGTATCCCATGAATAACCCTTCATCAGCTCTTTCGTCAAACGCTCTTAGATGATTCTTTCCGTTGTTATGTATGAAGCACCTGCAACCAAAGACATGAAAATGACCTATACTAGGTGTTTTACCTTTCCATAACTCATATGGTGTCTTGTTGTGAGATTTGTTGATCAAGGATATATTTTGTGTATAGCATGCCGTGTTTATGGCTTCAGCCCAAAATCTCTTAGGTAGTCCTGAGTGAGAGATCATCGTTCGTGCAGCTTCTTTCAAGGTTCTGTTTCTTCTTTCGGCTACTCCGTTTTGTTGAGGAGTTCGTGCTGCCGAAAGTTGGTGGAAAATTCCATTTTGCGCACAAAATTCCTTTATGACTTTGTTGACAAACTCCGTTCCCTGATCTGATCTTATTCGTATTATTTTGAGCTCCTTTTCTATTTGAAGTTGGCTCAAAAGATTTGGAAGAGCTGTTTCTGTTTCATTCTTCTTTTTCAAGAAAAGCACCCATGTATATCTTGTGTAGTCATCTACTATAACAAGAGTATACTTTCTTCCACTCAAACTTGCTGGATCAACAGGTCCAAAGAGGTCCATATGTAGGAGGCTTAGAGATCGAGACTTTGTATCTACATCTTTTGACTTGAAGGAAGACTTGAACTGTTTTCCTTTTTGACATGCCTCACATATTTTATCTTTCTTGTAAGATGCTTCGGGTAGCCCTCTTACGAGATTTCTCTTGGCAAGCTTGCTTATCGTCTTCAAGTTCAGATGACTTAGTTTGTTGTGCCATTCTTGATTGAGATCTGCATTACTTTTGGCTACAAGGCAAATGTTAGCATTAGAAGAATTTAAAGATAATACATACATATTCTTCTTTCGTTGGCCCGTTAAAGTTGTCTTGTTATCTTTCGTGTTCACGATTTTGCATTCGTCTTTGAGAAATTCTACTTTGTATCCTTTGTCACAAAATTGACTTGTGCTTAGAAGATTGAACTTCAGTCCTTCAACATAAGAGACATCTTGAATTGTTATTCCCTTGTTGATGATGTCCCCTTTTCCACGAGTTTTGCGCTATTTTCACCTCCAAAGATAACTTTGGGTCCGTCAAATTCCTTAAAGTTGCTCAACATTGTTTTGTCACCAGTCATATGTCTTGAGCATCCATTGTCAATATACCATATGACCTGTTTTTCCTGCATCAAAGATTATGTGTTTTTAGGTACCCATTTAGTTTCGGTCCTTGGGGGTTAGCAGTTAACTTTGGAACCCATATTAACTAGAGTATCCACGACTCATCCTCGGTCCTTTATATCCATTTGAAGTGCGATAATCATAATGGATGCTGGCAAAGACTTTAGCATTATATTTCTTACGTTGATATTCCTGAGGAAGATTTTCATAATGCTTGAGATGATTGGTTTGTTTACGCAGATGAATCATTTCAAATACTGCTCTTGGGAGAGGTTCTGGGTAATCAAACCAATCTTCTTCTGATGGCCCAGTCCATCCATTGCCATACCCAGATCTTTTGAAGGATCTTTCGGGTTGTCTGATTTGTCCGCTTCTTGAGATTCCTTGTGCAGGATTCTTTCGTGTGAATTCGGACGATATTGCCTCTGGTTACCATTTGTCTTTTTGTTGGGATTGAGTGTTCCAGTTAGGCTGACCCTTTTTATGACGTGGACTTTGTTTTTTGTCAATTGGTCCATTCCCTTTGACATAGATTTGTCTAGGATTGCCATTACTAGATTTCTTCTTTCCAGATTCCACAATTCGTTGTACAGCCATACCTTTCGGTGGGCTTGTTGATTGTGGTGTTTCGACATTGTTAATTACCATCATAGGCTCAGACATCTGGGTGGGTCCTTGAACAAATGCGGCCTCGAAGCTTTCGTGTGAATATGCATTCGTGGGTTTGTTTAATTTGACTTGTGAAGAGGAGCTGGGGTTAAAATCAATTCCAGTTCTTTCCCCGGTCAGTCTGGATTCATTCATCATTCTATCCATTAAGTTGGATGAATTATTGAATTTATCTAAAACTTTAAGCAATTCTTGCTCTCTCTTCTCTTTGCTGTGCACAGTTCCTTTAGAGTGAGAACATCTTTCTCAAGCTGCTCCTTAGCAATGACTAGCACATTGTTCTCAATACGGACTTGCTTTAGTTCATTATAGCTAAGCATGAGCCGAGAGTTCTCCTCCTTGAGTTTGGAGTAAGTGCTATTTATCACATTGAACCTCCTTATCATTTCGGTGACAGATTCATTGGAGGTAAGACTTCTCACAGAACTCGACTCAGCTGAATAACAAGAGATGAATGACTATTTACCTCGTCTTCATCTGCCATGAGACATAGTTCATCTGACTCTTGACGGAATAGGCACAGCAGTCCTTTCTCCTCATCAGTGCTTTCGTCTTCTGAACTAGAGCTTGAGGAGCTACTTTCAGTTGCGACTGTGTCAGAAGTTTCGTTTACTACCATTGCCTTCCTTCTTCCTTCCTTTCTGGAGTTTGATGATTCAGGTTTGTCGCTTCTTTTATATCTTTCTCCAGTCTCTTTTGAGGGACTTGTGGTAGCATTGTTATCTTGATGTTTGCTTACTATGGGATGCGGCAGTTCGCCTTGAAGTGTCCTGGCTTCGGCAATTATAGCACAATAGCTGAGAGTCCATGTTTCAGATTTTGAGGTTTGAGGAAGTTCTCATGCTTCTTTCGTGGTGCTCGAACGTTGTGGATCTTGAAAGTTGTTCTTTCTCATGAATCTTTTC
>NW_017619118.1:377500-403590 GCF_001879475.1 Ipomoea nil | reverse complement strand
GGAATATATTCTTTTCAAGAATTTTGTCCTTGATTCGAGATTATTAGATAGGTGATAGATAGGACATATAAAGTCTCGATCAAAGGAAACCAGAGCTAGTTAATTTTATTCATCATAGACCCGAGAGAAGAAAGTACATAGGATAAGATACAACACACAAAAGATCAAATTTTCTTCCTCTCGTTTTTCTTGACTCCAGATGGTTCACCTTTGCCCTTTTTCAAATCTCCCCAGCATTTTGCTTGAACCATTTCCCGGTTTGTGGGTAGTTTGAGCCAGAAGAGGATTCAGGTTCTTCCTCCTGATCATATTTCTCCATTAAGTCTTCTTGTGCCCAGAAAAGCCATATAGTCTGGGTCTGGAATCTTGGTAGGATCTTTCGAAGTCTTCTCTTCACTTTCAACAATGAAACCCGCCATATCATCATACTTAAGAGACGAGTCAGAGTCAGAAGGAATTTCCACCGAGGTGCTTTGTGGACTGTTTACCGAAGGGTAGAGTTCACCCTGTTCCTCTCTGAGACGTCTGGCACTTTCTTTCAGCTTATGGGAATCACCTCTGGTGAAAGGTTTCTTTGGAGCCATGGTAAGAGAAAGAAGGATGAGTGTAATGTAAAGAATTCACCTCCTTTTATAGCAAGAAATCCACATAGCTCATGTGTCTGTTACACATTAATTTCAACGTTACAATTAATGCTCATAACTGTAGTCAATGAGTCATTAATTCCAAGCAGGACTTTGACTGTTAACTTGTTTCTTTATGAAACTCCAACTTTAATGATCCCTTTTTTTTTTTAAATGTAACACATAAAATTATGGCTCTTTTGATTGGAAAATGTATGAGTGATGAGCTTCCCTGTGATTTAGACAAGTAACATATAAAGTTAGGCATAGACAAGATAAGCAGTCATTCTAAGTACGAAAGGATAGCATTTTTATTAGATCACCGAGGATTCCAGGTCACGAGAGTACAACATACAAAGGCTTAGAGAAAACGATAAGGCACGTGAAGTTCCAGACGAGTCATCTCTTCGGTCACATCAGTCAGATTTGCCACCTCTGCATATTCATCCAACTCCTCAAGTGAGAGAGTGGGTTCGGGTGACTGAGTTAAGGGCCGAGAGTGAACCATAGTGACATCTTCAGAAGATTGTTCACTAGGTTGAGGAACTTCATAAGATGTTTGCTCATTAGAAATTTTCATCATCAGAATTCTCTCTTTAGCAAGCCGAGTGGCTTGTTCCATGCAAGCCTTCTTAGCCCCTGGACTCGCTGACCAATTTGTTATGAGTTCCCCTTGTCCTTTGGTGCTGTGTTGGGCATGGAGTAGGTTACGATGACCCTTTCCCCATCTTCTTCAAGCCTTAAGATGGTAGCATTCGGAAGCTTGTTGGCTTCTTGCATATGATGTTTTAGACGTTTGGCCCTTTTTTCAGCTTCGTCGCTCTTTTCCTTCCCCTTATCCATTCCTGCAATCTTTATCCTTCTCTACGATCTTGTGAATGAGTAAAGCTCATAAAATAGAAGAATAATATATAGGAAAAAGATAACGTGCGAATCTTAACAAAATCTTTTAGATACTGACATCATATTTGCATGATAGAGTTATAAACTAAAAAGATCATGAACAAGATAACATCACAATTTGTCACCGTGGCCTAACAAAGCTATTCAAGCTTTCTTTTTCTTGCTGCTTGCGGTGGACTTGAGAGGAGATGCTATCTTTGGTGGGGGTGCCTGAGGGTGAGTAGTCAAAACTATCGCTTAGTTCCAGCACACTGTTTTCTTTGTTATATCCAATGGGGTTGCCAACAGAGTGGAAGGATTCTCGTGACTCATTATCGGACGTGTCACGGAGAAGGTTTCGTATGTGTTGAGCGTGTTCAAGGAACTGATTAAGCTGTTGCTCAGTTACTAGTGGCTCACTGAGAACTTCACTCTTTCCTTCTCGTGCCTCCGTAATGGTTCTTTCGCTTCCCGTACTCATTCCTGCACATGCAAAAACAAACACTAGAATTTTCATTAGATGAGAAATTTATTCTCATAGTGTACTTCATTTATAAAGATCCTTGCGTGTGAGGATGAATCAAATCTTTTGATTTTCAAGAGCAAGAATCTTTACAGATCTGATTCTCTTAGCTTTATGTCATTTCAATCATTCCGAGTTCATGCCTTAAAGAAGAGAATCTTGCTTCACTTAAGGGTTTCGTGAGTATATCTGCAAGTTGATCATCAGTATTAACATACTCAAGAGATATGTCCTTTTTCTCGACATGATCACGAATGAAGTGATACTTGATGTCAATATGCTTTGTACGAGAGTGCAGCACGGGATTATTCGTAATGGCGATAGCACTCGTGTTATCGCATTTTATGCTCACTTTTCGTGCATTTATGCCATAATCTCTCAATTGGTGTCTCATCCATAGGATTTGAGCACAGCAGCTTCCAGCTGCTATGTATTCGACTTCAGCCGTACTTGTGGCAATAGAGTTTTGCTTTTTACTAAACCAAGACACAATTCGTCCTCTTAGGAACTGACAGGTTCCTGAGGTACTTTTTCGATCAATCCGACATCCAGCGAAATCAGCGTCTGAGTATCCCACTAGATCAAATGATCCATCTTTTGGATACCAGAGACCGACACTTTGCGTTCCCTTAAGATATCTTAATATCTTTTTAGTTGCGCTTAGGTGACTTTCTTTCGGCTTAGCTTGAAATCGTGCACATACACCAACAGCAAACGAAATGTCAGGTCTGCTTGCTGTCAGGTATAGGAGAGAACCAATAATACCTCGAAAGTTTGTTTGATCAACATCCTTTCCTTCATTATCAATGTCCATTCTGAGGGATGTGCTCATTGGAATTTTAACCGAGCTTTTTCCATCAATGCCAAATTTTCGGATTAAATCCTTGGTATATTTGGCTTGATTTATGAATATTCCATCTGGGCATTGTTTGACTTGCAAACCCAGAAAATAGTTCAGTTCACCCATCATACTCATCTCAAATTTGCCTTTCATAAGATTGGAGAACTTTTCACACAAAGTTGGATTCGTGCTTCCGAAGATAATGTCATCAACGTAGATTTGTACCAAAAGAATATGGTCATTATCTTTTATACGAAAGAGTGTTTTATCAACCACTCCTTTCGTGAAGCCGCAATTGATAAGAAAGTATGAGAGAGTATCATACCAGGCTCGTGGAGCTTGCTTTAAGCCATAAAGAGCCTTTTTGAGATGATATACCTTTTCAAGCTCATTATTGATTGCAAAACCAGGTAGTTGTTCAACATACACCTCTTCTTCAAGAAGTCCATTTAGGAAAGCGCTCTTGACATCCATTTGATAGACTTTGAAGTTCTTATAGGCTGCAAAGGCTAGAAATATGCGAATGGCTTCCAATCTAGCTGCAGGAGCGAAGGTTTCATCAAAATCAATACCTTCTTCTTGGCAATACCCCTTAGCAACAAGACGAGCTTTGTTCCTAACAATGAGCCCATCTTCACTCATTTTGTTTCTAAACACCCATTTAGTTCCAATGACATTCTGATGAGATGGTCTCGGGACAAGTTCCCACACCTCATTTCGTTCAAATTGATGGAGCTCTTCTTGCATGGCTATTACCCAGTCTGGGTCTTTTAGAGCTTCTTCTATGGTTTTTGGTTCCATTTGTGACAGAAAACATGCCATCATACTTTCGTGCAAAGAGGCTCTTGTTCTTACACCTTCTTGAATATTTCCAATAACCTGATCTGATGGATGATCTTTTAACCATCGAAGGTCTGGTTCAAAAGCATCTTGTTGATCTTGAGCGTCCATTTCAGGAATATAAGGTAGATCAATGTAAACCATTGGTTCAGATGTTGTGATAGATGAAGGATCATTCTGTTGAATTCTAACCTTTTCTTGAGACACAGGTTCGGGTTCATGAACCTTTAGTTGATATTTCGTGTAGGACGAGAGTATGTCTTCTTCATCTGAGGTATTTTCGTCAACAGGTTGCTGAGGATTTTGATTTGATCCTGATGGGTTCACCTCAGATTGTTCATCAAACTTGACATGAATGGATTCCTCAATTACCATTGTTCGTTTGTTTAGAACTCTGAATTCTTTGCTTACAGAGGAGTATCCCATGAATAACCCTTCATCAGCTCTTTCGTCAAACGCTCTTAGATGATTCTTTCCGTTGTTATGTATGAAGCACCTGCAACCAAAGACATGAAAATGACCTATACTAGGTGTTTTACCTTTCCATAACTCATATGGTGTCTTGTTGTGAGATTTGTTGATCAAGGATATATTTTGTGTATAGCATGCCGTGTTTATGGCTTCAGCCCAAAATCTCTTAGGTAGTCCTGAGTGAGAGATCATCGTTCGTGCAGCTTCTTTCAAGGTTCTGTTTCTTCTTTCGGCTACTCCGTTTTGTTGAGGAGTTCGTGCTGCCGAAAGTTGGTGGAAAATTCCATTTTGCGCACAAAATTCCTTTATGACTTTGTTGACAAACTCCGTTCCCTGATCTGATCTTATTCGTATTATTTTGAGCTCCTTTTCTATTTGAAGTTGGCTCAAAAGATTTGGAAGAGCTGTTTCTGTTTCATTCTTCTTTTTCAAGAAAAGCACCCATGTATATCTTGTGTAGTCATCTACTATAACAAGAGTATACTTTCTTCCACTCAAACTTGCTGGATCAACAGGTCCAAAGAGGTCCATATGTAGGAGGCTTAGAGATCGAGACTTTGTATCTACATCTTTTGACTTGAAGGAAGACTTGAACTGTTTTCCTTTTTGACATGCCTCACATATTTTATCTTTCTTGTAAGATGCTTCGGGTAGCCCTCTTACGAGATTTCTCTTGGCAAGCTTGCTTATCGTCTTCAAGTTCAGATGACTTAGTTTGTTGTGCCATTCTTGATTGAGATCTGCATTACTTTTGGCTACAAGGCAAATGTTAGCATTAGAAGAATTTAAAGATAATACATACATATTCTTCTTTCGTTGGCCCGTTAAAGTTGTCTTGTTATCTTTCGTGTTCACGATTTTGCATTCGTCTTTGAGAAATTCTACTTTGTATCCTTTGTCACAAAATTGACTTGTGCTTAGAAGATTGAACTTCAGTCCTTCAACATAAGAGACATCTTGAATTGTTATTCCCTTGTTGATGATGTCCCCTTTTCCACGAGTTTTGCCGCTATTTTCACCTCCAAAGATAACTTTGGGTCCGTCAAATTCCTTAAAGTTGCTCAACATTGTTTTGTCACCAGTCATATGTCTTGAGCATCCATTGTCAATATACCATATGACCTGTTTTTCCTGCATCAAAGATTATGTGTTTTTAGGTACCCATTTAGTTTCGGGTCCTTGGGGGTTAGCAGTTAACTTTGGAACCCATATTAACCTAGAGTATCCACGACTCATCCTCGGTCCTTTATATCCATTTGAAGTGCGATAATCATAATGGATGCTGGCAAAGACTTTAGCATTATATTTCTTACGTTGATATTCCTGAGGAAGATTTTCATAATGCTTGAGATGATTGGTTTGTTTACGCAGATGAATCATTTCAAATACTGCTCTTGGGAGAGGTTCTGGGTAATCAAACCAATCTTCTTCTGATGGCCCAGTCCATCCATTGCCATACCCAGATCTTTTGAAGGATCTTTCGGGTTGTCTGATTTGTCCGCTTCTTGAGATTCCTTGTGCAGGATTCTTTCGTGTGAATTTCGGACGATATTGCCTCTGGTTACCATTTGTCTTTTTGTTGGATTGAGTGTTCCAGTTAGGCTGACCCTTTTTATGACGTGGACTTTGTTTTTTGTCAATTGGTCCATTCCCTTTGACATAGATTTGTCTAGGATTGCCATTACTAGATTTCTTCTTTCCAGATTCCACAATTCGTTGTACAGCCATACCTTTCGGTGGGCTTGTTGATTGTGGTGTTTCGACATTGTTAATTACCATCATAGGCTCAGACATCTGGGTGGGTCCTTGAACAAATGCGGCCTCGAAGCTTTCGTGTGAATATGCATTCGTGGGTTTGTTTAATTTGACTTGTGAAGAGGAGCTGGGGTTAAAATCAATTCCAGTTCTTTCCCCGGTCAGTCTGGATTCATTCATCATTCTATCCATTAAGTTGGATGAATTATTGAATTTATCTAAAACTTTAAGCAATTCTTGCTCTCTCTTCTCTTTTGCTGTGCACAGTTCCTTTAGAGTGAGAACATCTTTCTCAAGCTGCTCCTTAGCAATGACTAGCACATTGTTCTCAATACGGACTTGCTTTAGTTCATTATAGCTAAGCATGAGCCGAGAGTTCTCCTCCTTGAGTTTGGAGTAAGTGCTATTTATCACATTGAACCTCCTTATCATTTCGGTGACAGATTCATTGGAGGTAAGACTTCTCACAGAACTCGACTCAGCTGAATAACAAGAGGATGAATGACTATTTACCTCGTCTTCATCTGCCATGAGACATAGTTCATCTGACTCTTGACGGAATAGGCACAGCAGTCCTTTCTCCTCATCAGTGCTTTCGTCTTCTGAACTAGAGCTTGAGGAGCTACTTTCAGTTGCGACTGTGTCAGAAGTTTCGTTTACTACCATTGCCTTCCTTCTTCCTTCCTTTCTGGAGTTTGATGATTCAGGTTTGTCGCTTCTTTTATATCTTTCTCCAGTCTCTTTTGAGGGACTTGTGGTAGCATTGTTATCTTGATGTTTGCTTACTATGGGATGCGGGCAGTTCGCCTTGAAGTGTCCTGGCTTTCGGCAATTATAGCACAATAGCTGAGAGTCCATGGTTTCAGATTTTGAGGTTTGAGGGAAGTTCTCATGCTTCTTTCGGTGGCTCGAACGTTGTGGATCTTGAAAGTTGTTCTTTCTCATGAATCTTTTCATTTTCCTGACAAATAGTGCATATTGTTCATCAGATAAAAAATCACAAGAGTTAGGTTTCGACCTGTTGGATGTTGATGCTGATTGATTTGCCACGAGAGCAATGTTTTTTGTTTCTGAATCTTCGGCATCTTTTGGTTCATGTTCGAACTCATAAGCTTTGAGATCACTGAAAATTTTGGCAGTGCTTGTTGTTTTCATATCTCGACTGTCCCTCATTGCAATGACCTTCATTTCCCATGATTTAGGTAGACCACGAAGGATCTTCAGATTCATTTCCTTCTCAGTGAGTTCTTTTCCAAGATCTTATAGATCGCCCATCAGTCTGGTGAATCTAAGTTCCATATCCATGATTGATTCATTTGGCAGCATTTTGAAATCTTCGAATTTTTTCATAGCCATTGTCAGCTTGTTGTCCTTTTCTTGCTCGTCTCCTTCTCCCAACCTCATTAGGACATTCCACACTTCCATAGCATTCTTGCATTTTCGGACTCTGGGAAACAGGAATCATCCAGAGAGTTGTAGAGAATATTTCTTGCTACATTGTCCAGATTCGCTCTTGTTCTTTCTTCTGAGGAGTACTGATCTTTTGGTTTTGGTATCATTTGTGGGGCTCCTGCTCCCTGTGCGGCTGCTTGAGCATTCGCCATCATGATTGTGATTGGTCCGGTGGTTATGACGTCCCACATTTCATCATGAATGGAGCATAGGAGAGCCTGCATTCTTAACTTCCAGTCATCAAATTTAGCAAGACTAAATGCAAGTTGTTTGGAGCGATGAGCATGTTCCTTTTCCATTTAAAAAAAACGTGCAAAGAAAATATGCAAGATTTTCAAGAGATTTTATGAATAGGGATCTACCAGGCAGTAAATGCAAAGCCTTTACCGATCAAGGTATTGGCTCTGATACCACTTGTTGGTCCCGATAGAATGAGATGAGAGTCTAGAGGGGGGGGGGGGGTGAATAGACTCTTTTCGTTAGAAGCCCTAAACGTCACCTTTCGGTGTCTTGGCGCAGCGGATAAGATAGATTTGTTTTAGATACTTTGCACGAGTTTGCGTAATTTAGACAAACCTTCGGTAACGATAATAAAGGAATGATATGAGAGCAAAAAGAAAAGCGTAAGTAAAGAGATAGAGAGGACACGAGATTTTATAGTGGTTCAGCCAATGTTGCCAACTCCATTCTTCTTCCACAACTGTTGGAAGGATTGCACTATCACTCTTAGTACAAATACACAAAGACTTCCTTGATCACTAAGCCGGACAACCTTCGTAGGTTTTTCAACTCCTCGAGTTTACTCCGCCTCTGTCAACTTCTTCTCCTGAGTTGAGGTTAGTAGAAAATGATTTCTTGAACTCTCCAACGATGAGGTCTTGACTCTGAGATATGATTGCTTCAAATAAATGTCAAGACTTCCTTGAGGTGTAATACAAAAGAATCTTCAAGTAGCTTAGCACCTCAAAACTGGTTCACAAAAGCTTTTAGTAAATTGTAGACTTTTCAAGAGCTTTTGTAAGTGAGTAAGTTGAGTGATAATGAACCAGCACCTTCTTAGTTGATGAAGGTGAGTTTATATAGGTGATGAAAATCCATCCGTTGGAGGGAGATGAAATTTTCGAACCTTTTAACCAGTGGACAAGGACCGGGGAGCTTCATGCATTAAATGCTCCATTAATGAGGTTGTACCATGTAGCCGTTGAAGGTATGGAAAGCACTGGGGTTTTGTCCTTTAGCTCCAAGAGATGGTACATCTTCATTTAATGCTTCTTGAAAAGTGTGTCCCATAAGATGAAGTCCTTATTGTCCTAGGACGTTGTCAAATCAGACAGGTGAATCATTCTTCTCGTTGTTGAAGAGAAGTAATGCTTGATAAAGATCGTCTTTCACCAACACTGTCCTTTCGTGCTTGTTGACAACTCCTGCTTGATTCTCGTTGTTGTTCTTCATGTCTCGTGTCTTCTTTCGCCTTGGAGACCCTAACATCTAGTCATAACTCATTTTCGTGTGTTTGTCTAGCTTAACACGAATTACAGAGGAGTTATGGCAACTTTCGTCTAGGACGAAAGCAGCGATTAAAAAAGCTAATGGTTAGGGGTTTACTTTTCTACATTACATTGGTATCATCAAAATCCTAATACAATGTTCCTAACATATATATATATATATATATATATATATATATATACATATATATATGTATATATACATATATATATGTATATATATATGTATATATGTATATATATATATATATATATATATATATATATATATATATATATATGTATATATATATATATATATATATATATATATGTATATATGTATATATATATATATATATATGTATATATATATATATATATATATATATATATATATATATATATATATATATATATATATATATATATAAAAGTAACAATTTCTTTATCTCAAATTGGTATTAAATTTTTTTGTAATAAGTATTATAATTTTTATCATAAGTAATAACAAGTAACTATTCTAAATTCGACCATCCCACCGATCTTCTAACACAAGTGTAACTCTTTCTAGAAAGGTTATTTATGAGATAGATCTAGCCTCCCATAACATAGATTAATTTAATCATGTTCTTAGTAAAGCGATCGATCTACTGTTTCCATGTCTTTTTGTTAGGTGTTTGATGAAACTATTCGATCAATTGGTTTTCAAAAAAAAAAAAAAAAGAAGAAAATATACTATTCGATCAATTGGGAATTGAAAGTCACTAAAGTACGTTCACTACCTAGGAATATAATGAATTCTATTCCCATGTTTGTTTGGAGAGATTACTTAGTTAGCATGAGTTGCAATTTTCCCTTTCACTTCGTAGAATGAATTTTGAAGAAATACGAATGCTGTGTACTCCACAAGAAATGGAATAGGTAAGAATATAATAAAACATAAATTGTATTATATTGTTTGATTCGCGGAAGGAATAGACTTTATGAATTGTATTTGAGTGTTTTGTTCGTTAAAGAAATAAAAATGGAATAGATTTTTAAAAGACATAAATAATCCTTATACAAAATATAATAATAATAATAATGATGATGATTAATATATATATATATATATATATATATTAAAAAAATAAAAAAAAAACATATGGGGAGCTGATTGTTCGGGCCCCTTAGTTTTGCCACTTTTTTCACATCGGTGGGAAAAGTGGCATGGGAGCCTTGAGGCTCTTATAAAAGGAGCCTCTAGGCTCCCATTTTAAAATTAAGCTTGCCCATTCGTTGATGGGCAAGCAGTGAGCTAGCTAAACAAGCTCTTGTTATTCAAGAAGTCGAAACGGTTTTATAGTAAACGGTTTTTATTTATTTATTTTTATTTTTTATTTTTTATATTTTAAATACAGGGGTGTTTTGGGAAAATTATTCTCCAAAATGTTAAGTGGAAATAATGTAAATTGCAGTTGATGTGGTGCGGACCCAATGGGCCTCCGATTCTTTCTTTTCACCACACCATTCTGTTGGACTATTCTAGGAGCTGAGAATTCATGTGATATTCCATTCTCGGAGCAGAAATCTAAATATAGAGAGTTTTCAAATTCTTTTCCATGATCGTTTCTCAGTCTCTGAATTTTTATTATAGGCTCGTTCTTTTCCTTTTGAACCCTTATGCACAAGGTTCTAAAGGCATTGAAGGCTTCAGATTTTTCTCTTAGGAAGTATACCCAGCTATACCGAGATAAATCATCTACACACACAAATATGTATTTCTTTCCGCCAATGCTTTCAGTCTGAGTTGGCCCCATGAGGTCTATGTGAACAAGTTCTATACATTTCTCAGTAGTGATAACTCTTACGGCTTTGTGAGGAGTCCTTATCTATTTCCCAATGGCACATGCACCACAAACTCTCTCCTGTTCAATTATGATCTTAGGTATTCCTCTCACAGCTTCTAGTTTGATCAATTTATCCATATCTCTGAAGTTTATGTGACCCAGTCGTCTATGCCAGAGTTTTGATTCATCAGATTTTGATAGGTGGCAAGCATTTTCGTTTGTCAAAACATAACAGTTGTCTGAGGATCGTGTTCCTTCCATGACTAATTGATCTGCTTTGTCACTGACTCTACAACAGTTACGATCGAAGCACACATTCCAGTTTTGATCACACAACTGACTGATGCTAATTAAATTTGCTTTCAGACCACTGACTAACAAAACTTCTTCTAAGTGAGGTAAACCTGGTACATTCAGGGTACCTTTTCCAACTATTTTGCCTTTTTGCCCGTCGCCATATGTAACAGATCCACTGCTAGATTGAACAGCCATAAGGCACTTTATATTTCCAGTCATATGCCTGGAACAGCCACTGTCGAAATACCATCCAGCTTCAGTCGTAGAAGCACTCAGAACTAAAGTGGGATATCATATAACTTCTGACTTTCTGACCCAAACTTGTCTCGTGAATGGTGTAATAGTCTTGTTCTGATATTTTTCCTTTCTTTGATCTCTGTAGAAGGAATAACATTCAGGTCGAGTGTGACCTTTTGTTTGACAGTAGTGGCAAATGGGAGTGTATTGTCTGACTCAGACAAACTTATTTTTGAACTTTAAGTACTGAGATTGAGGTTTTACTTTGCCGAAGTCAGTATCTGCAGTTCGATCATATACCTTTCTTTTGTCATTTTTCTGAACTGACCGGGATGACTGTCCTCGTTCAAAATTGTGAACTGATGTAGCAGTAGACATACCTTCTTTGATGAACATAGGGACACTATTCGAAGATTCTCCTCGTTCAAATCCAAGACCCTTTTTATCATTTGGATTTCTACCAGAGTCCAGAATTTTGTCTAGCGTTGATGTGGTATCCATCATCTTGATATTCTTCTTCAGATCTTCCAATTCCTTTATCAGTTTTCCTTCTCGAGATCTTATCTGTGTGATAAGATCTTCTTTTATGACAAGATCTGTATTTAGTTTCTTCAGAAGATCATCCCTTTGCTTCAGTTCGTCATTCAGATTTTTATTGACTTTTACTAGTTGTTCCCAGCTTGCAACAAGTTTGGCAAATTCCATTTCAAGTTGAGTATGCCTCTCTTCAAAATCATCTGTTGATATATAAGATTCTCCATCAGATTCGTTTTTCGTCTGACTAATTCTCTGTAGCTGTAAAGAAGGCTACAAAGTTTCCCACATTGTCATCTGACTGATCATTAGAAGCTTCCTCCTCATCATCACTTAGCGTAGCCACAGACATAGCCTTCTTCCTCTTGAGATAAGTTGCACATTCAGCCTGTATGTGTCCAAAACCTTCACACTCTCTACACTGCACTGACCGGTTGAGGGATCTTCCTGTATCTGTGGAACTGTTTCTGTTGTCTTGTTCGGCCAGTTTGGGATTGATCGTTCTGTGGGAAAGGTGAGGTTTCTGCTTTCTGATATGAGGAGTTGCTGCCTTTGTATTGAGTCCTGGTAGACTGTCCTTGACTCTTTTTGTTGAATCCTTTCAATATTTTCTTAAAGTTCATGGTTAGAAGGGCCAATGTTTCATCATCTATGTCGTCTGTGTCAGATTCTCGATCAGCTTTAGCCACAAAAGCCACTGACTTGCCTTTTCTGTTGACAGCAAGGTCATCATCAGCCAGCACTTCAAGTTCATATGTGTGTAGACTTCCCATAAGTTCTCCTACAGTATTCTTTTCCCAGCCTGTGTGTTCCTGAATAGCAGTTACTTTCATCCGGAATCGTTTAAGCAAAGATCGAAGGATCTTTTTGACTACTTTCTCATCAATGAAAGGTTCACCAAGAATTGAGGCTTTAGTCATCAGATTCTGAACCCGACTGTGAAAGACTGAGATAGTTTCCTCTTCGTTCATTCTAAGAGCTTCAAATTCTGATAGCACCATTTGAAGTTTTGACTGCTTTACATCACTGGTGCCCTCAAATCTGGTTTCAAGAATTTCCCATACCCTTTTTGCTTCTTTTACCCCCGTGACTAGGGTAAAGACAGATTCATGCAAGGACCCTACAACAGAGTTCAAAGCTTTGTTGTTCAGATCAGAGGCATTCATTTCATCGTCTGTCCAAGTCTCCATGGGCTTTTCCCCAGTGGTTCCATCAGCATTCTGAATAGTCGGGCGACTCCATCCGGATAGGATAGTTCGATAAACCATGGTACCTTGTGCTTGGAGATAGATCTCCATACGAGCCTTCCAGAAAGAGTAATTGTGACCATCTAGTTCTGGTGGTTTCATACTTGCATCCATCCTGAACAAAAACAACCAGCCAACGAACACACAGAGGCACTTCTAATAGAAAGAGAATAATGCAAAAAAAAAATTCCCGTACAGATCAAGTCACTATGTAGACTTAAAAGCTCTGATACCACATGTAATTTTGCATTTCCTCATTTTTAATCAAATTAACTGGATTATCCAACTGATGAAATGGACTGACTGAGTCAACGATGATGTCAGTCAGTAAGGCAGATTATTGAGATGTTTATAGAAAGAGATAACGACACAAAGCAACACACAAGATGTTTACCCAGTTCGATACAGTGTGTATCTACGTCTGGGGGACGATCACATAAGCATCCAATCCACTAAATCATAATCTAATGTACAAAGGTAGAGAAACAACAATCTCACCCGAGTGTCCCACACAAGGTACGTACCCAGTCTACACAGGTTTAGTGGATGGTTGAAGATGGAGATCCTTGCATACAGAATTCCAGTGAAATCCCTTCACTTGGAGAGCCAACTCTGATGCAGTCCACTTCAATAACGCTCTTCTCGGTTGTTCCCACAACAGTGTGATCGTAGCGTCCTTTCGTTTAAGCAACAATAATTCTTCTCAAGTTCTTCATCATAATCACCATGAACATGTTGTATTGAGAAGATGCATGATAATCAAAGATCTGATCTCATAAAACTGTATTGGAGTGTTTTTTCCTTCTTGAAAGCGTAACCCTAATTCTTGTCGAATAAGAGTACTTATAGTTCCATAGTACGAACACTCTCCATAGATATCTTTGATTGTAGATGGTAAGACAATATTTGAAGAATGTAATCTTAAAGATTCGGTCCATACCTTTCCAAAAAAGATACGTTGATCTTCTTTCCAAATCTGTCTTCTTTAAACCGCGTACAGACTTTAAGGAAATAGCTTCCTAATTCAGATCTTCAGTGTCAGTCCCTCTGTTGTTGTATCTGATTGATTAGTCCTCTGTAAGACAAAACCGACACTAAGCTAATCCTATCTTAGTTTGCCATAATAATATTGCCAATTATAAGTTGGGGTTTTTTGAGCAATTAAAACACTAACAATTATCTATATCGGTGAGGTTTTGGAGGATACCGTTTGGACTATGTCCTCTCGGGAGATATTTATGGACATTGCGGTCCCAGTATATGTAACGCGGCGTATTCCCACGTTATGAGGTTGGAAACTGCCCGCCAGGCTTGGAATCCTGGTTAGGGGGTGTGCACACTAATAGTTCGATACTTGATTCCACAGAGATAGAACCACGGGATTGGTTCCGTAGATGGTAAGAGATATTGGGTCGGATTTATGTCGTTCTCGATGGGGTAATTCACGCATCGGTGAAACCCTAAGCCGTTTACGAGTAAAAGAAAGAAAGCGAGTCAAAAGAGACCCAAAAGAAAGAAAGCAAGTCAAAAGAGACTGAAGAGAAAGAAAATGAGTCAAGAGAGACTCAAAAGTAAGAAAGAGACCTCCACAGAAAGTACTCTATTTTTATAATGAGTGATTGAGTATATATATAGAGTATTGCACGAGATTGCATATGAGTATGAGTATATTGTTGCACGAGATTGCATATGAGTATGAGTATATTGTTGCACGAGATTGCATATGAGTATGTTTATAGTATTGCACGAGATTGCATATGAGTATGAGTATATAGTTGCACGAGATTGCATATTAGTATGATTATATTATTGCACGAGATTGCATATAAGTATGAGTATATTGTTGTACGAGATTGCATATTAGTATGAGTTTATTATTGCACTAGATTGCATAAGAGTACGGTTATCTTATTGCACGAGATTGCATATAAGTATGAGTAAATTGTTGCACGAGATTGCATATGAGTATGTTTATAGTATTGCACAAGATTGCATATGAGTATGAGTATATAGTTGCACGAGGTTGCATATGATTATAGCATTGCACGAGATTGCATATGATTATAGCATTGCACGAGATTGCATATGAGTATGAGTATATAGTTGCACAAGATTGCATATGAGTATGATTATAGCTTTGCACGAGATTGCATATGAGTATGAGTATATAGTTGCACAAGATTGCATATGAGTATGATTATAGTATTGCACAAGATTGCGTTTGAGTAAAGTATCGTATGAGAGTACATAATGAGAATGTTGATTTATAATCGCGTTGTTGTATTAAGAAGTCTTGTTTATCGAATTATGAGATGAGAATACGAAAGCATGAGAATACCTGTTATATGGTTTATTAGCATGATCCGATCTGTAAGTATGAATTGCTTGTTAAGTTACTTGCGAAGTTTATTGTTGATGAATCTATGTGAACAGTCTTATATATATATATGAGCATGCCAGCTGATATTATAGGGTGCAAGCATCTAGAAAGAATGTTATAGATCTATAGATGATTTGAGATGAGCTTATTGCTTTAAAGTAATCATATGTTTTCTAAGTAAATGCTAGAATTCTTTACAGGGTTGAGTGTGGTTATACTTAGCTTTGTGCTAACGGGTGTTTTCCTATTTGTCTATGTGTTGCTTGAAAAACCCCTTTCTGGTGGGCCCAGCAGCGTGAAGAAGTCGAGTTAGATTAGTCTCATAGTTAGAGATATCTAAACTCTAGTTTGATTGATGTTTATGTTATGGATTTAGACTTATCGACTTTATGTTTTGAGGATGATGTAGACTATTTGGGGTGATGTATTTCCCCTTATGTTTTTAGTTTTTATGATGGATGCCAGACTTTTACTTTATTTCTAGTTTTACCCCTTTAGCATGTGCAATCACCACGGAGTGGTGGTTGTAGCAGTGACACTCCCACTATTTATCTTTTACTTTTTCCGCTGCTTAGTGATGTAAATGACTGTTTAGAGTTGTATTTAAAAGTTAGAAAAGTAGGGTGTTACGCTGACCCTTAGACGTTTCTTAGAAAAAGCCAAAGTTCGCCTCGACTAAGGGACTCGTCGAGAGAGAGAGAAAAGAAATGGGGGTACTTACCCTTAGACGTTTCCTTGGGGGTTGGGCCCATGAAAGATTAGCCCCATAGAAAAGGAAAGAAAGCCCAGAGATAAATAGCCAAGTCCAGAAGGTTAGCACGAGCAGATGGTCGGCGCGAGCAGGAGGTCGGCCCAGCAAAAGAGCCGTTGACATTTAAAGAGCCCCTTCAATGCCCGGTCAAGCAGGCCGTTGGAGGCCCAGTAACGGCAATCCAATGGCCTCAAAATTCAATAAGCCTCATAATAGCACTTCAATGTATGCATTTAAGTTATCAAGGGTAACCCACTATAAAAAAGGGCCATTCGAGAGTGTAAAAGGCAACCAATAGAGATTGCTCAAGAGAAAATACAAGAAAGATACTAAGACTTATAGCTATTTTCCTTTGAAGAGCCCATAACTCTTGTTTGAAAGGTGAATCCACCAACCACGGTTGTGTTGGACCTCCCTGGCCCAAAAACCCTAAAACCAACAGCAGTGTTTGTATTTTCAGTGATTTGGAACAAATTGTTGCTCGAAATTGTTGAATAACCAAACACTTTCTTTAGCATTTTGATCTTTGGGTTACATTATATTTAGAATTTTTAAAATTTTACTACTTCATATAAATTCCTTAAATTAGGAATTTTTTTTATCCATAATAATTCATTCAAAAATAATGGTTGAACTAAATGAACACTGAGCAAAATACCTAAAGGACTGATACCGTTGATTCATTCATTGATCTTGTATGTGCATTCATTAAATATATTAGAACCATTTGCAACAAATATACTTGGTTACTATTTAAATTTTTTTTAGTGATAATTGTAATGAATCATCTATATTATCTTGTTGTATTCATATACTATGAGTTACATCTTACTCTATACAGTAGCAAAATCTTTTTGCCATGTCAGTTTCCCGCCCAATTGCAAAGATGTCGTTTTACTGCATTTATTTATAGCTTTCGTTTGAGTTGGCCATCCTATGTGGATTTATTTGTCCAGAATAATTGCTAACATTATTTGCTTTGGTATTTTTTTTTTATTTTTTTATTATCCAATGCCACTAGCTGCAGAAATCTAACGGCTAAATAAATGGTATTGATATGTATTAATGCAAATTTAGGTGCTTGATATTTTAATTGATTGTTGGGACTTTTAGTCTTCCAATAGCCATATGGTGCTAATTACGCTGCGATTTTTGAAGAGTCATTAAATGTGAAAATCAAATGGACTTGATCATTTAATGAAATTTATACGTTATATATATACAACATATACAGTATATGTGGGAGGTTGAAAACGACTAGAAGGAAGAGGCTCTCAACGCTTTACCTGCTTCAATTCTGTCACGACAAAGATTCAATTTCAGATGATTGACCCCAATGTCGACAAACGGTTCGTGGTTTATTGGAGGCACGAACCCATAGGTATCTTCTCGGTTAAATCTGCCTGTAACTTGATTACTGGCAACTTAACACATATGCATGAAAAGGTTTGGATGGATATTTGGATGCTGAAGGTGTAACACCTCGTGTTACGGCCTTTAATCCTGGATTAATTATTTAATTAATTCCGTTAACATATAATTAAAAAGGATTTCATTAGACAAAAATTCCCATTAATTAATTAGTGTGATCCACGATGGATCATGGACCCTAGCCTTATCCTTAACCAAGTCCTTAATTCTATAAGGAATATGAAAAGGGGGCCTTTACCATTCAGATTCTAGTTAGGACTCCTAAATCTATATATAGGGACTTAGGAAGCATTTAGAAACCCTACCACAATTAATTCTACCACGCAAGATAGTCCCGAGGGAAACCTAGCAAAGGAATTCCCCCGCCACCAAACGTAGAGGAATCCACTGGAGGGAAATATTAGAGAAGAACCTTAGTACCCAAGGATATTGATTAGGGCTAAGAGGTAACCCATGTCTTACAAAACCTATTTTCCTTGCTATATCTTATTCATTGGCTCATTTGATAATCGTATGTGTAATTCTGTGATTGAGTCTTGATAGAGCCCTTGTATAGGATTTATATTGTGCTTATTTGATAATATTGATGTTCTCGATATTGTGATTGATTATATGTATGATCTTGTATTTTAATTATGTCTAGAACCTTAGGGTTTATATCGTGAATTCCGTATTATGATGTTCTTGGTATATTTGGGTGGGTTTATGCATGATCGGGTGTTGAGTCTAGCCTAGGACTTGTGTTTAGGACTTTGCATATAGATTTCTTGATGTTCCTATTGTTTCGGATGCTCTTGAACCGTTATATGATGTATGTTGAGTCTTGGCATGTTTAGGAATCGTGTTAGAACGTATTTTGTATGATTCTTGGTTTGTTTCCGTTAATTGGATACGTGGTGTTGTCGTTATGTGTTTGAATGTGTCTGGACATGGTTTCGGGTTCCACGAGAGATCCCGGGACCGAAAATTTGCCTGAGTATCAGTGGGGGGTAGGTGGGGCACGGGTACCCGCTGCCCGAAGGCACTGTTCCAGCGGGCAGCTGGCGGACAGGCGACTGCCCGCCGGGCACCCGCTAGAATAGAGGGTCGCCGCCGGCGGGTGTTCCTTCACCCGCCACCCACTCGCTGGAATTGTGTGGTGCGTCGTGATGTTTTTCCCCGTGTCCCGTTGTACCCCGTTTGTCGTGTATGAATCTCGTTTGATGTTTTGAGTACTGTTCTAGGAATTTATGTGTAGTACGTGTCATTGTTGTTATGTCTTGATTGTTATTGATTGATTATGTGTTGCTTGATTGAATGGTGATGAGTATCGTGGTCATTGCGCAATGGCCGGTGTGACTGATGATGAAGATGATGATGATGTGATTGTGATTGGTGGAAATGAATTGTTGGCGGTTGGCACCACTTGTGCCCGGTCATTGTACTAAAGGTACATGCCTAGCAGTTACTGTGCTAAAGGCACAAACCCACCTTTGACTAGCTTGTCGCTGAGCATGGGTCAGGTTATAAGTGCTGCGGTGTCATGTCAGGGCTATATGCGCTGACCCCTTGATATTGGCATTAGAGGTGCGGATCATGTGAATGGCACTGCGGCACCATCTTGATATGTTGGTGGTTGATAGGTGGTTTGTCGGTGGGGACATGTAGTTGCCCGGAAGAATAAGGAGAGGCGATATAAGGGTGGCCTGGATGTATAGGTTGGAACTGATATAAGGACGGAGGGGAGCTACAAGGTTGGAACTTGGTATAAGGTTGGAAGATGGATTGCATGCCTTGTTGATTACTTGCTAACTGTCTTGAATGCCTTTGTTGTCTCTAATTGCTATTTATACGCTTATCTGCCTGTCATGTCTTGTATCGTGTTCTTAGGACGCATGTTAGTCTTTATGATTATTCTATACCGTTGAGTCTGTTAATGTATCTTGAGTCTTGATCTTGGATTTAAACTAGAGTCTCGTAAGTATATATGTATTCCAGTTTCAAAATGAGTTTATTATATCTACCTATATTGTACTTAACGCGTTGGAGTAGGTTACCAGCATTATTCGCTGACGGTTGTTACACCGAATGTTTTTCAGGTGATGAGCATTAGCTGCGGAGCGCGCTAGTCAGAACCTTGGACTTAGCTTAGTTAGCTCTAGTATAGTAAATGGCCCGCGTGCCTTGGGTTGTACTTGAATATTGACTTACGAATTAAATATGCATTGGTTAGTTTAGCCTATGCACCTAGGTTCTCAAACCTAGGTGTGGCATAGCACCCCGACTCTTATGGATAGTTTTATGCTCTGTTTGGGATAATTAATGTTAGTTGCGTTATTTATATAAGCTTTAATTATTTTAAAAATTATGGGTGTTACAGAAGGTGCCAAGCAAATTTAAGCTTTTTCTTTGGCTATGAATCATGAGAGGATTCTGGGCAATGCAGAACTAAAAAGTTGGGGAATGATATTTGATTGAACCTGCACAACATGTGCTAATCAAGAGGAAACGACAAATCAGAGCATATTTTCATGTAGTGTAGCAAGGCTACCGTTGTCTGGAACGCCATTGGGGGCTGCAACATGGCCGGGAGTGGAGGCTACATCAAATTATGGATTAGGACAAACATTGCTCGGCGCAATAATAATAGAGATTCTGAGGACTCGGCAACAACATTCACAATAGCATGCAGGTGGCTTTGGCATTGGAATGCTAGTGTTTGGTGGCGACATGCTAGATATAGAAGGAAAATCTGCCGGATTTGAGAAGCCGTGGATGAGATTAATGCTGCGTTTAATAGATAGAATCTGGCGAGGAGAACTTGCGGATTCCGCATGCTTCGTTGGGTAGCGGCTACGACGCAAACTTGGACCCTCCACGTGGATGGCTACTTGCTGCAAATACTCCCTAGGAAAATATTAATATTCCTTCTAAATAAGAGTAATTGATTGGAATGGAAATTTTGTTTAAAATTTCCTTAAAAAAGGATAAAAACTTTAACCATAGCAGTGTTTTTACTGTCATGAGCATTTTACATAAATAAAGAAAATATGCATGCATTTTAATTAGTTATATGAATGAATAAATCTAAAAGTCAGAAATAAATGAATTTTAACGGCCATATGTTTTGTTTTAGTTTTTGTGTATTTTATTTTATATTTATTTCAAAATAATTAATGAATTTACCTAGAAGAGCGCTTGTGCTAAGACCCTCAAACATAAGTTCATGTATTCATTCCCTAGCTTTGAAAAAGTAATCATGAAAATAACATATTATAAAATTGAATTGAAAATGCAATATAGTGATAGAGATTTTTTAAATAATGAAAAAAAAATATTATTCGCATAAATGTATTATACAAGATTGTTAATTTAAAGCATAAATTGAATTCAAAAACATTTTTTGTGGTATCTAATAACACAATGCTAAATGCAAAGTGTTAAATGCTAACAATATATATATATATATATATATATATATATATATATATATATATATGGAAGGGTTCAGGTGCGTTTGATGCTTCCTGTGCAGTTGTGCGGTTGGACGCACCTTAAGCATTAACATGGCGCACCTTAAATACACAAATCACCACGCACCTTAAGTACAAAAACTATGCACATTAAGCACAGAACACAAATCACTCACCTTAAGTACAAAAACCATGCACCAACAAAGCACCTTAAGAACACAAATCACTCACCTTAAGTACAAAAACCATGCACATTAAGCACAGAACAAAGTATATTGAGCACAAAACTCACACACTTAAGATTTTAAAATGTCTTACATTAAGCACAAACACACGCACATTAAGTACAAAACCCACGCACATTAAGCACAAACCTTACGCACATTAAGCATTAAACTGACGCACTTTAAGTATTAACTCACAGACCTTAATCACTAGCCCCACGCACCTTAAGCACAAACCCCACGCACATTAAGCACAAACTTCACGCATATTAAGAACAAATCTCACGCACCTTAAGCACAAAAGCCTACACTTTAAGTTTTAACAACTACTGACATTAATCACAAACCCCACGCACCTTAAGCACAAACCCCACGCACATTAAGCACAAACTCCACGCATATTAAGAACAAATCTCATGCACCTTAAGCGCAAAAGCCCACACTTTAAGTTTTAACAACTACTTACATTAAGCACAAACCACGCACCTTAAGCACAAAACTCACGCACTTTATATACAAAACTCACGCACATTAATCACAAAACCACTCACCTTAATTTTGACCTAGATGCAAAGATTACAAAATTGCCACCGTGTTTTTTTTTTAATTTTGGTAATCTTGGACTTTGATTTAAGCGAGATGAATGGCTCAGATTAAACCACACAACCGCACCTGAGGCATCCACTCACACCAGAACCGATTTATATATATGTATATATATATATATATATATATATATATAAATTAATTTAATTATTTAAATGCAAAAAATTTTGAAATCTCATGTGGTATCTAATAACACAATGTTTTATAATATATGCTTATGTTGATGGTATGTTTTATTGTTCAATATAACAACCAATTTAATATTGTAAAAGAAAAATACATTTTAAAATGAATTTTCATGATTCATGTTTCATTTTATCATTTGTTTAAAAACATTATCGACAATAAAGTTACTTAAATTCTATGCCGTGCATCGCACGGGGCAAATACTAGTATTTTAAAAAACAAATTCAACATTAAATTACTTATGTATGAACTTCTCATATATAATCTTGCATTGATACACTTTCAAATATTTATTTAATTATAAACATTGGGCGGCATTAACTCATTCGTGCAATGCGCATGTAAAACTAGTTAATAATAATAATGATAATAATAATTAGGGCTCAAACTGCGTGGAGGTCCAATAAAAATATATAGTGGATACAAAAAGACTTGGTCCAAACATGAGCTATTTTTCACATAGGAGGGAAGTCCAACCCAACAGTTTATTGGGCGCAATCTGGTCTCTTGGGGTTGCCTCAAACAGAAGACGGGCGCGCGCTCATCTACTGAGGCTGAGTATAAAGGGATTCCTGATGTATCAGCCAAAGTCACATGGATTGTCTCTCTCTTGCGTGAACTCAATGTTACTCTGCGCTCGCCTCAACACCTATCACAATTGGAAATCAAAGAATTTCCGACCATCTAAAGTGATCTTAAATCCATTCAGAAACCCTTGCTCCGATCACTTTTGGTATCCGGAAAAACCATTGTCGCTATTTCAGACCACTAGAAAAGGTGGTCGGAAATAGAATCTAATTTTGTAAAGTGTTGGAAAAAGCGGCTACTAGAAAGATTGGCAGATTTTAGAATTTTCAACCATCGGTGGTCGGAAATTCCCAACTCCGTATAAAAAAATTAAATCGCCAAATTTTTTTTCCTTTTTTGGTTACTAATTTAGTTAACTGTACTATTCTACTTATAAGTTTGATTCATCCAATAATTTGTTTAGTTTATAAGATAATTAAGGATTTGACAGTGGCAGATTTAAAAGAATCAATGTGATTGTTGTGTCAGGCATAAAATCATTAACGATCGAAAACGCAGGTTGCTAATGTTGTTTTAGTGGTAGCTAATCGTTTGTTAATCCTATATTCCAGACAATGATGTCATGTTGTTATTAGCTTGATTAAATTAACACTGTTATTTTATGTTTTGAAAGTTTAATTCCTTTTGCTCGATCATATGATCCTCGATGTCCCTATTGCAGCTAATTAAGTATATATTTAGAAAAATTAGATTCCTTATTATTTATTTAATTATTTAATTATTTTGATTGATGGGAGGGGATCACTAGAAAAATTTTATTCCTTATTATTTGGCAGTATTGTGCTCGGTGTTGTTATTTATTTTCGATTAGCATTTTTTTACTTTTTGGGGTGGGGGAGTCATTCTTGCTAAGGTTAATTCCTTTTATGATTTCCATCCCTATTTTTTTTCCTTACTAGCAGTGGATACAAACAAATCCACCCATTCTTGGAAGGTGTTAGTATCAGCCGAACAAATTCCCCCCATCATATTCGAGCATTCCTTGGCTTTCTCATAAGTTATAAGTGATGACTAACAGATCATTTTTAGCACATCACATTTGACATAAACTGGAAACTTACACCTTTTTTTATATTATTATTTAATTGTGACGCGAAACTTATGGAAATTTGTTGAATGTTTGTATCTGATTTTCTTGGCCGGATTTTATTGTGACTCGTGGGGGGTTTGTGCATGGATTGTTTTCTATGTGTGCTCACTTTTTACTTGGTCATTATATGTGACTTCTGGGAGGTGTGTGCTCACTTTTTATTGCATCCATTTATTGTTTTTTTTTTTTTTTTTTTTTTTTTCAGGTTAAGGAAGTCCAAGGTAGCATGGTGTGCTCTAGGTGGGTCACAACCTTGTGTGAGCGATGACGACTTTTTTTCGCCACCTTTGACCTTCCTGGCGAATAAGACATGCTGTAGAATGCACCTGATGATGAGGTGGCATATGAAGAGGACTCTGGAGGTGAGTCGAGTAGTCGTGTGAAGGGGATTATGATTTTCCTTCGATGAAGTTTGTGTTTTCCTAATTCCGTTTATATTTTTATTACTTTTATTTTTTTTATTGTTTTTTTGGTGGTTGTTTATATCCTTTTTGTCATTCGTTATTTGGTGTTTTATTTAGCTCAATACTATTGTCGATACTTCCTAAGATCGTGAGAAGAGGGTTGCTTGGTTCCGTGAGAGATTGATGATGGATTGTCGGTTGACACCCTATACAGATATTAGGAAAGTTGACATGGTATGATTTATAGTAGTTTTTACAGTTGGTGCTCAATAGTTTCATGTTATTTTCAGTTGTTTTTGCTTTGGGATTTACCCTTCTTACCTTAATGTTCACGTTTGTTTTAGTGGTTGTGTCGTGTGCACAGGGTGTCCCTTGAATGTGCACACGAGTCTGGTACAGTGTGCTAACAGGTTTGCATTTGCGTGCACAACAAGATGACCTGATTTCAAATGGGCTGGCGAGATTACAAGAATAAGATCGACTGTGGAGTCTTTCTTATGCGTCACAGAGAGTCCTATTTCGGCCAGCGGGTCTCAGATTTGGATTGTCGTCATGTTAAGGGGGACTCTACGATGTTGCACAAACTCAGACTACGGTACATGAAGAATCTAACAGTGTCGGAGTTCAATGTGCAAAGATTACGCAACCTGTCGCGGGCTTACCAGTCTATCTCTACTCATCTTCCTTCTATGTAGACATCTGTTTTAGCTACTATGGGGGTTTTTTTTTTATGTTCCCTATAACGTGCACACGAGTACTTCATAGTATGCTCACAATATTTTTTGGATTTGGCCATTTTTTGGTTGGATGCTTCTACTAGTATTTATTAATTTTGATGCTATGTTTGTCGGTTGAATGCGTGGTGTGCTTGCTTTGGTTATTATATCTTAGTCATCGATTACTTATATTAAATTTTACTCTAGCCATGTGTGTACATGCGTGTGTTAGCGTGTGCGTTTTATTTTTTCCATAGCTACTGTGGTTATTTTTATGTTCCATGTAACGTGCACACGGGTACTTCATGGTGTGCTCACAGTATTTTTTGAGTTAAGTTTGACCTTTTTTGGTCGGATAATTATGCTAGAATATCTTAATTTTGAGGCTATGTTAGTCAGGTGAATGCTTTGATTATTATATCTTAGTCATCTATTACTTATATTAAATTTTACTCTAGCTATGTATGCACATGCTTGTGTATTTGATTTTTTTCCATAGCTACTATGATTTTTTTTTTATATTCCCTATAACGTGCACACGAGTACTTCATAGTGTCCTCACAATATTTTTTGGGTTTGACCCTTTTTTGGTTGGATACTTCTACTAATATTTATTAATTTTGATGCTATGTTAGTCGGTTGAATGCATAATGTGCTTGCTTTGGTTATTATATCTTAGTCATCTATTACTTATATTAAATTTTACTCTAACCATGTGTGCACAGGCATGTGATAGCATGTACGTTTGATTGTTCCATAGCTACTATGGTTTTTTTATGTTCCCTGTAACGTGCACACGAGTACTTCATGGTGTGCTCACAGTATTTTTTGGGCTTGATCGTTTTTTGGTCGGATACTTCTACTCGAATTTATTAATGTTGATGCTATGTTCGTCGGTTGAATGCTTGGTGTGCTTGCTTTGGTTATTATATCTTAATTATCTATTATTTATATTAAATTTTATAGTGTGCACGTGGTTTATTGAAAAGCACCCTAATCGGCTAATCTGCGAGTAACACACATTACAAATACTGTACACACATTAAACAGTACAGGTGCACGCATCTAAAAAAAATAAATCATGTTCTATTAAAACAGTGTGCATACATCTAAAAAAAATATTACAATACCTTTGAATAAACGATGTACTATTATAACAGGTTTGATAAATCTAAAAAAAATGTAATTTTTCAATGGTCTTTTCATAATCTTTATCTAATCTTCTTCTAATGCCATTTTGT
>NW_017619118.1:325000-375000 GCF_001879475.1 Ipomoea nil | reverse complement strand
AAAAATTTTCATGTAAAGATAATTGCGTTTAATAGTTGTTTACTACTGCTTGACTTTTTACTAATTGTTAGAATTATGATCTCTAGTTTAATTATTTCCCTATGCCTTACATATCTATCAATATTTGGCTATCTACAAGATCGAAGACAATCCTCATTTCCTCTTTTCTTTATTTTTGTATCTAGCTTGCTTAATGGTTGAAGTTATCTTTCATATATGTTTGAAGGGTGTGATTTTGGTGAACTGACATACAATGCGCGTGGGGTAAATGCATCACAGTTTAAATTTTATGGAACAGGAATTGGTTCTTATTATTATTATTATTATTATTATTATTATATACATACATATATATATATATATATATATATATATATATATATATATATATAAAGTTCTGTTTGGTTTTCTTACTTTTTTAGGGAGAGGGAAAAAAAAAATTATTCTATACTAAGCTTTCAGTGACAAACACTGTACATAATTTAGTTAATCCCATTTGGTTATCTTAGTCTTTGTGACTAAGTGGTTCCTATGATGTCACTTATACCATGTCATACTCTGTATTTTTCCCTACATATGGTGCATGTTAATCAATGTAAGCCTTAAGTTTAATAGAATAGTAAACTGTTTGTGATGTAAACGGGGTTCAGGAGAATTTCGTACTTCATACATTACATGCAATGCTCATTTTTAGATATGAAATTTTTTGCAAAGCAATTTTTTCCAAGTATATGATGGAGTATCTGGTCCTGACACTTATCAAATGTTACGAATTTCAATGATCGAATTCGGGATGCATTACTTGGTAGATCCCCATTTGGGCACCCTCTGCAACAGGTTTTGCTACTGGCTTGTTTCTAGAGGTAATATATTTTTAAAAGTCTTCTAAGATGATGTTTATAAAAACTTCTGGACTTGAATCATTATAGATTTTACTTGCAATCACTTTCAGTCCAATGATCATGATCATGATCATGGTGGTAAAGTTGCTTCTGAGCATACCCTTATGGCTTACGAGGGGCTTTTTTCTTCAACCAAATTTTGAAATCACAAACTATCAATTACCAGAGCAAACTTCCAAATCACAAACTACCAATTATCTGAGCAAACTTCAAATCACAAATTATCAACTAATAGAGAAAACTTTCATATCATAAACTATCAACTACCAAATTAAAATTCCAAATCACAAATTGTCAACTATCAGAGCAAACTTTGAAATCACAAACTATCAATTACCAGGGCAAACTTCCAAATCATAAACTATCAACTATCAGAGCAAACTTCAAATCACAAACTATCAACTTCAGAACAAACTTCCAAATCACAAACTATCAACTACCAAATTAAAGTTCCAATTCACAAACTTTTAACTATCAGAGCAAACTTCCAAATCACAAACTATCAACAACCAGAGCAAACTATCAAATCACAACTATCAATTACCAGAGCAAACTTCCAAATCACAAACTACCAACTATCACAGCAAATTTTGAAATCACAAACTATCAATTACCAGAGCAAACTTTCAAATCACAAACTACCAACTATTAGAACAAACTTCAAATCAAAAACTATCACTACCAGAGCAAACTTCCATATAACAAACTATCAACTATCAGAGCAAACTTTAAATCACAAACTATCAATTACCAGAGCAAATTTCTAAATCACAAACTATCAACTATCAAATTAAGCTTCCAAATCTCAAACAATCAACTATCAGAGAAAACTTTGAAGTCACAAACTATCAATTACCAGAGCAAACTTCCAAATCACAAACTATCAACTATCAGAGCAAACTTCAAATCACAAAATATCAATTACCAGAGCAAATTTCCAAATCACAAACTATCAACTATCAAATTAAACTTCCAAATCTCAAACTATCAACTATCAGATAAAACTTTGAAGTCACAAACTATCAATTACCAGAGAAAACTTTCAAATCACAAACAACCAACGACCAGAGCAGCTAATTTCTCAGGGTCAAGCAGCCACAGCAGATAGTTTCTCAGGGTCAGTTTGCATGCCCTTTTCAGAAATGACATGTCCTAAGTATTCAACTTCTCTTTTAGCAAATGAGCATTTACTAAACTTGGCTAACAACTTATTACTCCTCATGATCTCCAAAACCTCTCTTAAATGTCTCCAATGGCTATCTAGGGAAGGGCTGTATATCAAAATGTCATTAAAAAAGACAAGGACAGTCTTCCTAATCAATGGTTTGAATACATGATTCATAAGGGATTGGAAGGTGGCTGGTGCATTGGTTAACCTAACTGGAATTACCTTGAACTCATATAACCCCTGATGTGTTCTAAAATCTGTCTTATACTCCTCCCCTTCTTTCATTCTCACTTGGTGATAACCAGCTCTCAGATCCAACTTGGTAAAAACATTTGCAGTGGCCAATTTTGAAAATAGATCCTCAATAAGTGGTATAGGGAACTTGTTTTTAATGGTGATTCCATTCAATGCTCTATAGTCCACACAGAATCTCCATGTATTGTCCTTCTTTGGGACTAATAGCACTAGTGAGGCAAAATGGGAAGTGCTATATGAGATGATGCCTGCTGTAAGCATCTCTTCCACCATTTTCTCAATTGTATTCTTCTGCAAATAGAAGTATATGTAAGGTTTTGAGTTAACAGGTTTGGCTCATGGGGTTAAAGGAATCTCATGATCAAACTGTCTTAGAGATGGTAGGGCTTTTGGCTCCTCAAACAACTCTTAGAACTCATGTAAGATGACAGCCAGTTCAGGGTGTCTGCTTTCTGTCATCTCTGATATATTGATACTTTGAATCATGCCCTGCAATAGATACCCTTGCACCCCTTTTTTCTTCCACCTCCTGATATCCTTCTTATTGGCCTGTTGCAACACAATACTCTTGGTCAATCCTTTTAGTATCACTCTTTTTCCTTCCTTATGGAATGATATTCCAGGAGGCCTGGTATGTAGCTGGATTGGAGCATAGGAGTCAATCCAGTCCATCCCTAAGACTATATCACAACCCTCCAGCTTAAGGACCCTTAGATCCTTCTCAAAATTCTCCTTCTGGACCTGTCATTTTAGGCCTCTACAAACTGAATCACAAGCCATCTTTTCCCCATTGGTCACTGTAACCATAAGGGCCTTAGCCTTATCAGGGATAATCCTCAATTGATCAAGCACCTTGGGATCAACAAAATTGTGGGTGCTACCACTATCCACCAATATGGTACGTAACTGGCTGCTTACTAATAATGCCTAACATCTTAATGGTGTTCAGCCCTTCTCCTCCAATTACAGCATTCAAAGTCACCTCAACCACTTCTTCATCTGGTGTTACTAAGGTTTCAGTTTCCACATTTTGGTCCCCACTAAATTCCTCTTCATTTCCCTGGAATTCAGCTCCTTCTATGATGTTGAAGGTTTTTACACTTGTGCCCAGGGCTCTAAGGTTCAAAGCACCTAAAGCACCTATTTTGTTCCCTAAGTTGATCCATGAATCTACTAATTTCAGGAGTTCTGCCATTGGATTGAAGGGTATTTGAGGTTGTGGTTCTGGTTGGCTTGGGGTTTAATTGGCTCACTTTGTCTAGGGTTGAAAGGTCTAGTAATTGGATGGGTTCTTTGGGCAGTGTAGGTTGATTTTTGGATAAAATGGGAAGTGGTTTTCTGAGGTTCACTCATTTTAAGTCCCTTCTCAAATTGCCTTACTAATCAGATTGCATCCTCCAGGTTAGCAGGTCTAGAGGTTCTCACAAAACACCTTAGTTGTTGCTTCAATCACACCACAAAACTATCTAAGAAGTATTGATCAGTCAGGTAAGGATAAATCTGCAACAACAACCCTTTGTATTCCTCATATTTGTCAAAAAAATCAATCACATTTCCCCACTGCTTAAAATTAGAAAATTCCTCAATCACATCTACATTACTGTCCCAGAATCTCTTGAACACAACTCTTGCAAACATAGGCCATTGGAATCTTTCCCTTAGGTCATTCAGATATCCCTCATACCACAGTGCCATCCCAGTTAAATTCACACATAATCATGGTTGTAGTAGGTGCTAGGCGCTAGGCGGCGCTAGGCGGGCGCCAAAAAAACAGTGGTAGACTTGCAGTTTGACAATTTTAATGAGGTTGTTTTCAACATTTAATCAAATAACACATCCAAATAAATAAATTAATGATAATTCATAAGTCATAACATCAAAAAAATGGTTTTAAAAAAAAAACATTAAAACAATATTAAAAATTAAAAATACTCAAATACTTCAATCATCAAAAGATTCAAAGTATCAAACTAGTCTATGACCGAGTGTATATATGTCATATTATATATATGTATGCGTGTGCGTGCCCGCGCACACACACACACACATATATAATAAAAAGAATAGGCCGAGCCGATCGGGTTAACTCGACCGATATGGACGAGTTAACTCGACCGATATGGACGAGTTAACTCGACTAACTTAGACGCTAGGCGGCCAAATCGGTCGAGTTAGGCGCTAGGCGGACGCCTAGGGGGGAAATCGCCACGGTCTAGAAGCGCCTAGCGCCTAGACCAATTTTTACAACCCTGCACATAATACATGCATAATTTCATCTCTGGGAATCCTAGCTAACATAAAGAACCTCTCACATCTCACTGCCCACAACCTGGGGTTTTCATAATCAAAGACAGGAAACTCTTTTTTGTACCTCATTAAATGTTCACCTCCATGATTGTGGTGTCCTGGCCTGGCATAAAAGTTAACCCTCCTAGGAGCCCCTGGTCTGTCTGTATTCATGGGGTTCACTTGGTGGCCAAACTGACTTTCATCATGGCCTTCATCTCCATCAGACACTTCCTGCACCTCAGCCTGATCTTCCATTATTGGCTCCTTCCCGGATCAACACTTCCCTCACCAGGACTGGGTTGCTGAGGATAGACCTGACCTTGTACTGAGTGAGGATCCATGGTTGGTGGGGGTAGCCCGTTCAATAACCTTAGCAACTCCATAATCTCATCCTTCCAGCCCACCATATGAGCCTTAAGCTCTTGGAAGGAATCTGGCCTCAAGGTTTTGCTGACCGAAAGTTATCCTACTGTTTTGCTCTATAGCTATAGCTTCTAGTCTGCTCAACCTATCTTCCACTGAAGTCGTAGAGGGGGTTCCTATGATAGGGTTCTGATACCAAATGTCACACACTTGGAATTTTGACAAGAAACACAGCAGAAAAAGATAGAGAAGAAGAGAAGAAAAAGGTAGAGTTTGAGAGAAAAAATGGAAAGGAATTAGGGTTTTTGATTTCTCAACATCCAAAACATTAAAAAAAACTTCTAAAATCTTCAATAATATAAAAGACAACAAGGCAAAAACTTCCAAAATCTACACTAACAACCTCCGGATTTCCAGCAGTTGCTATCTCCATTTCGGCAAAACTTCTTAAACGACGTCACACGAGGAGTTCGTTCAACAACCAAGCTTCACACGATGTCGTTTCTCTTTATTTAAAACTGTCTCCAACGGCTAGCTTCTTGCGACGTCGTTTGGTTAAGTGATAACGGCTTTTTTTTAATTTCAGCTTCAAACGTCGTCGTATTGGTCCCTCGACTTTACCTAAACACTTAGCTTGAAAAACACCCTTTTTCTGTCTCTTGAAACTCACATCCATGCTCCATGCCTTCCTCTCCACTGGCCAAGGCC
The DNA here is from genome assembly GCF_001879475.1 of Ipomoea nil. Lineage (NCBI taxonomy): Eukaryota > Viridiplantae > Streptophyta > Magnoliopsida > Solanales > Convolvulaceae > Ipomoea > Ipomoea nil. The sequence goes on along the minus strand of NW_017619118.1, from coordinate 369,315 downwards.
ATGACACTTCGAATTTCGAAAGCTCTATTTATCTCCGGTAGTCCTATGTCGAGAAAGAATGGAGATGAAAGTGCATGAATCCGTATGGTGAGGCGATGGTGCGACGAATGATGGCAACAACAACGAGCAGATTGGCGATCTCAAACATGCGTCTTCCATCGGAAAAGTACATAATTTAATTTTTCAGTTATTATTTTAAAAATTTGAGGGTAAATTTATCTTTTCAGTTATATTTCGCTCGGCAATTTGACCGTATGAGCCAAAAGTAATAAAAATTGAATAGTTATATGGTACTAAATTGTTAGTTTTTAAAGTCGTGGATTGAAATTAACAACACCGCAATAGTCACAGGACCAAAAGTGTAATTACTCTTTCTCGTTATTTCTCCTTCTATATAAAATAAAGTTTCAATTGTGAATAAATGTACCTTGTGGCATGCCAGATTGGGGCACGCCTCATACTCTAAAATAAAGATTTGATTTGTGATTGTTGTCATTTTGCTAAACTGAAGAGGCTTCCCTTTCAATCTAGTACTTCTGTTTCAGCTAGTTGTTTTGATTTGTTGTACATGGATATATTGGGCCCTTACAAAGTTGCTACTATCCATGGCCATTATTATTTCCTTACCATATTAGATGATCATCTAATCGTTATGTTGTGCATCCGTATGCACCATGTCCGTATGCACCATGCATGGTGCATACGGATGTCAAAACGACGTCGTTTTATTAAAAAACGCGCGTCTCTCCTTTAAAAAAAATTCAGGTTCGATTCCCAGCAACAACATTATATTGTTCATTCATTCTGGAATTTTAGTTCATAGATTATGGAATTATAGGTCATTGATTATGGAATTATAGTTCATCGATTATGGAATTGTAGTTCATCGATTCTGAAATTTTAGTTTATAGATTATGGAATTTTAGTTCATTCATTCTGGAATTTTTAGTTCATAGATTAGATTATGGAATTATAGTTCATGGATTATGGAATTATAGTTCATCGATTATGGAATTTTAGTTCATATGTTGTTGCTGGGAATCAAACCTGATATTTTTTTTAAGGGGAGACGCACGTTTTATTAAAACGAAGTCGTTTTTGCATCCGTATGCATATGGATGCACAGCATAATTTGCCATGATCATCACAATAGAGCAGTGTGGGTACACCTAATAAAGAGGAAATTTGAAGTCAGGATTCTCAGGAACATGATCATAGGCTTTTGCAACCTGATTGAAAATAAGTTTGGAGCTCATGTGAAGTGTATAAGGCCAGACAATGATTTCGAATTGATATTAAATTTTCTATAATAAGTATTACAATTTTTATCATAAGTAACAAATAACTATTCTAGATTCGATCGATCACAAGCATCTTCTAACACAAATGTGACTCTTCTTGAAAAAGGTTATTTATGAGATAGATCTAGCCTCCCATAGCATAGATTAATTTAATCATGCTCTTAGTTAAGTGATCGTTCTACTGTTCCCATCTGTTTTCGTTAGGTGTTTGATGAAACTAATCCATTTGTTGAATGAGCTGAGAAAGTTGCAATTGGAAATTGAAAGTCACTGAAGTACGTTCACTACCTATGAATATAATGAATTCTATTTCCCATGTTTGTTTGGAGATATTAATTAGTTAGAATGTGTTGCAATTTTCCCTTTCAACTAAGGGTTTTCACAAAACTAAAAGTGTAAATTAAAGAACGCTTCACATTCAGAAATTAATGAAAACATTTAATTTTTGAGTAGTTTAAACATGTGATCTCTTTTGGTTAGAAACATTTAATTTAATTTGCAATATGTATAAAATTAAAGCAAGTTAAAATTAAATAATTTTATTTTATTTCTCTAATGCAAATTAATGAATATGAAATCTTTTCCCCTTTATGCGTATTGGAGAAAAGAGATAATATTCAAATAGGAAATGTGATCAAATCATTATAAACAAAAAAAAAAAAAAATCAATATGGTGAGGATGGCAATTTCTTATTGGCCAAAAAGTGGGTAACTAGCTGATGTGCTTCCCTTGGCTTGAAAGTTGGAACCTCGTGCCCTGCTCCTCTAATCGTCGCAAACATTAGTCCTTCGTAAACAATTGTCCACCCCCCAACCTAAGCAAAATTAAAATAAGAAAAAAATTTTAAAAAAATTTTTTTAATATACATTTTAATTAGTTGGTCCATGAGATCGAAACGAAAAGAACCCAAAAAACAAATGGAAAAATGAACAATTAGTCTACCAAATATGCATGCTAGCAATATTGAAATAGAAATTAAAGTAGTTATAGGTATAAAATTTATTTACCTGTTGATTATCAGTGTACCAAGGAGTCCAATCTTCAGTGATATTGAACCCAAGTTTTTTGAGACTATACCTTGTTGAAGTTACTGGTACCCTTCCATCAGTATCTCCACTGTTTTTTCATACATATCACAACACATTAAGGATTAAAAATAACGATATTGGAAATTAACCCTAGTCAAGATGGCTAAGAATACAAACTTGTAATTATATGGTCGCGAGTTCAAATTTAAGCTCTCTTGGTTTAAACCAGTAAACTATGGGCAACTTAAATTGGTTTACCTACTTGTGATTCTTTATTAGTTAGTTAGTGTCATAAGATAAGTTTACCATGTGCACACTTTCGGATAGTAGCTGCGGATTTCTCTCGTCACTCAAAAATAATGACAGTTTTTTTATGATGTTTTACATACCAAAATTGTATGTACTTGCTAGTTTACACCAGAAACTTTTTTTTAAAATTATATATATGATGGTCATAATTATAACTGTAGCAGCATTCAATATTAATAAATTATTCTGTAATATGTAATATTTTTATTAATTATTTTTATGAGTAATACCTGAAAACCCAAATGCGCAAACCCGCTGCTGCAAGTTTCCTGATTATAGGAAGAATGGTGGTTGGTGCATCTTTCCATGTATTGATAATGTCGCTGCAAAAAATGGACTTAGCAGTTCAGGGTTAATAGAACAAATTGAGAACTAGTCTAAGGATTTATTTTCTTTTTAAAATGTAAGAAAAAAAAAAATTTAGTTTCTGAAAGCAAAGTAGGCTCTACCCGTTAAAAGATAGAATTTACTATATTTTGATGAAGATGGAATGACATTTACAACTTCTAAGAACTGCGCTAGGGTTAAAAGGACCCCTAATGAATGATGTATAATTGATAACAAAAACAAATCTTTTCATCCCAAAGTTGAATTCCCAACCTAAGTGTTCCCACACACCGTCTCCAGACAAAACATTTGGAAAGATGAATTACGATAACTCAGTGGACCAAATAACAGTGTGCATAAGGGATCTGCCCACAGTGGATAAGGATTAGCTCATTTTCGACATAATTCCCACACTGACATGGGTAGGGATCAGCCAACTTTGGAGATAATTCCCACGCTACTTCATTGCCCTAAGTAGACATATTCCCTACACTGTCCTTACTGAGTTTCAAATCTTGACCGCAACTCTCAAATACTGCTTACTGAACTAGTGAGTTAAGCCATGCGGATAAAAAAAAAAAAAAAGCTTTTTTCCCTAGAATGTATGTATATATAGTACCTGCAATGAGCCCATGGATAGGAAATCCCAGTTACGTTGGCATGAAGTGCCTTCTGGACATCAGGTCTGTTGAGATATGCTTCTGTATAATCAGACGCACATGGGTCGTAACCTGATGGTTTCTTGTGCCATCCAGCCTACATATATATATTTATATCCAAATTAATATTTTAGCTAATAAGCTACTATATATCTTTTAGTTGGGAATTGAATGAGATGAAGATGGAGAATATATGAATGAATGACCATTTTGGAGAAAACATGAGGGGCGATTCCTCGTACGACAGGAACCGACTTCCTCGTGGCGGTGCTGTTTTTGTTGCTGACACAGGTTGGGGTGTACAAGCTGTACATATCAATAATGTCGTAAACGGCGAAGTAGTTGTTGAGCTGGGCGTCGCATTCGGCGGAAGAGGTGGTGGCGCTGAAGTTGCAGGCGGCTTTGATGTCATCGCGGAGGCGGTCGGAGATGACGGCGTGATGCCATGCGTAGTCTATCAACCCTGTTTGGTCTGATTCGTCGTCCAACACCGCATTCCCTATCTGCAATATAATATATTATTATTATTATTATTATTATTATAATATAATATATAATTATCCATTTCCACAACTACATATTTATTTAGTTTTTTTGTTAGATGGTGATATGTCCTAATTATATAAGACACTTTTAAGTTTGTATTTAGACTAATCTCTATTTAGACCAGACCGATCTAATTAAGGTTGTTTTTATGCCTTTATCCCTGCAATAGTACTTTCAGTTTCAAAATCGAATCTTATTTCAACGGAATCAAATTTACAATTCGTTCACAGTTTTCTATATATTCATTCTCTCTTCACTCATTGCATTGTACTTTTACAACACTTTCAAAGACTAGCAATCCTTAGTACTGCATACTTCTCATCCTATTGAAATATGTAGGAAGAGTCAATGTCTCATTGAGGTTTAAACCTGTGACCTCCCATTTGAGAGAGCTACAGAGGTATTATTGAGCTACAATCGACTTACTAAAAATATAAAAGTACAAAAGGCTCTCATATGAAAGCTTTCAAGCTTATATGGCTTTAAAAAATTAAAATCAAAAGAAATTTTTTATATAGGCTTGAAAATGAGTGAATTGCAAGGGTAATTTCAACCTAAGGAGTAAAATGCTGGTCGTATTAGTTTTTAATATGAGAGGCTCGGTCTCTCTTAAGGTATGAGAGTATACGATCACTCACGCTAACTAAGTTGGTTATTTAATCATATAAAAAACTATCCCACCTCATGCATCTATTATATTAATGAAGCTATACAATACAATACAATACAAAAGATGATGAAGAGGAAAATTTTATGCATAATGCATACCAGCAGACCCTTGAAGTTTATTAGATCAACCTCTGGAACAACTTTGTTCTTGTCATAGATAAGTTCTGAGAGTTGAGGAACATAGTGGCCTACAAGAGTACGTTCAGGCAATTTTATGAGTTTATTGCCAATATCAATTAAAAGGTTATTAATTGTAATTAATTATTTAATAAATAAGACATCATAATAAGTCGATCCATAAAATATTCATCATGAAAATCCAAAGTGTTGGTCTGTACCTGCATAACTTTCTCCAGCAATGTAGAATTCATGGGACTTGAATTGTGGGAATCTTTGAAACCATTTGAGTAGAAATCTATATGAATCATGAGCTGATAACAAATAAAAATGGATGTTAAAATTAGTCCTATTATTATGGCAGCAAAATAAATAAATAAATGAATAATTATTGAAATTTTGCAACAAATGAGCATTATGAAATAAACCTGCAAATTTGTCGCCTAGTCGACCGATATCACTGCTGGTGTTTGTGTATGAAAATCCAACACCCACGGGCTGCTCTAGAAACAACAAATTGGCCGCTGGAGAAAAATAATAAGACCAACATCGTTTAGTAGGGATGTCCGTCACCGAGGGATATCTCAATGATCAAAAAGTTCAGTGTAGGAGTAATGTCCCAACAAATACTTAAGTTCACATTTTCAATGGGGATGATAGGATCCCATGGAAAGAAAGCAAGTACTTAGACCATGTGCCACTGAAATGTATCCCACAATTTACCACTTCTCGTCCAACCCAGGCTATGTGATAAGCGGCCTTCAAGTTTAGGGTTTTAACCTATATTTTTAGGCGAGTCGCTTTTTGAAAGAATGGTTAGAACATTTATCATATCACTTTTGTTGTTCTTTTGAAAACTATTTGTTTAAAGGGAATCACTCTTTTGGTGCGGTCTCTCAGTTGTTTTGCAATTGTCACTTTAGTGCATAATTTTTAATATAGTGTCAAATTGACCCTTTAATTGTTTTAAATTTCATCAATTAAATCCCCAAGTCACTAATTTGGTAACTAACAGTGAATTGACGGAATAATGGCTAGGGGACTTAATTAATGAAATTTAAAATAATTAGAGGGTCAATTCTACCAAATTAAAAAATGAAGGACTAAATTGACAGTTGCAAAATAATTGAGAAATCAAAATTGTGATTATTCCATTTTTAAATTACAATCGGAGTAATTGCAATCGTTGGTTTTTCATGTGAATTGCAAAAGTTTTAACTAATTGAATAAAAATTTGGTGAAAAATTGAAAATGATACAACAAACGAAGAAACTCAATAACTCCAATCTCACCATTCTTCCTGCAGACGCACCGCGCGCAACCATAATCTAATTATACCATATTATTTTATTTCATATGGTTATGTCTAAATATTAAGGCATAACTTTAATTATATTGAAAAATGAAATTAAGCAATGTATATAATGATATAAACCTGTATTCCAAGAGTGGTTGTTGAACCTCAGCTCTGGTTTCCCTTTTTGTGAGAGGAAAGGTCCCAACTCCTCTAAAAGACCATATCCTACTGATGAACATCCTGGCCCTAAAATGGTGAAATAATTAAGCTCAAATTAAAACTCCATTATTCCAACAAAAAATTATAAACCTTTATGCATGGAGTTAAAATTTTCAATCAGTATATTAAAGGAAAAATCTATATTATATTATACTAAAATTATATTACATTCATAAAATTATATTACTAATTAATTTTTATATAGAATTTTCCTTTTATATATTGATGATTGCAATTAATTAATTAATTATACTAAAATTATATTACATTCGATAATTTGAAAAAAAAAAATGCTTTTTCAAAACTATTTTTTTATTCATTATTTGTTAAATGACTTAAAAAAAAAATCTGTTATTGAATATTGATTTACATAACACGCATTGCCCCATGAAGACCCCAAATACACTCCATATGGAATGTCATTTTCAATTTAATTTATTAAATAAAATAGCAATATAAATACTTATTTTAATTAAAATTAATTAAATATTAGCCAATAATACTTAATGTCCGTATATTTCAAGAAACCAAATGCGTTACTTGTGCGTCACTAATGGAAAAGGACCGGCTAGCTTATGATCAAAGTTTAGTTCTTATGAACAATTAATAATTAATTAACAATTTTTTAATTTAATAAAATTATAAAATCTGCAGATAATGAAATAGAATATTTGGATTCACGTGTAAACTTTTCTAAAAATTCTATATAAAAACTCATTAATTGCAATCAGTGTATATATAAAAGGAAAGTTCTACATAAAAATTAATTAATTAATTAATTTCAATCAGTATATTAAAGGAAAAATCTATACAAAAATTAATTAATTAATTGCAATCATCAATATATAAAAGGAAAATTCTATATAAAATTTAATTAATTGCAATCAGTGTATAAAAGGAAAATTCTACATAAAAATAAATAAATTAATTTCAATTAGTGTATAAAAGGAAAAATCTATATAAAAATTAATTAATTAATTGCAACCATCAGTATATAAAAGGACAATTCAATATAAAATTTAATTAAATGATTGCAATAACTATATAAAAGAAAAATTCTATATAAAATCACTAAGAACTTACCATAATATTTATTTAGGTAATAAACCAAAACCATGTGCATGCATATACAAATTATAATCATAAAAGTCAGTTTGTTGAATTCAATATTCTTATCCCTTGTGTCAAAAAGTTGCATGGAAATATCTATAGTAGTGGTGAGGCCCGTCAAAAAGTTGCATGGAATCAACAATTATAGTGGTGAGGCCTGCTCGATTATTGATCTCTTGTAACCAGTTGAACTATCCATAAAGGTTATATAATAAATAATGCTATTTTTACATACTGATTTTATCTACTAATAATTTTTTTATTGGTTACTGTGAATTGCTGATCACAACCCGCGTTAAAAAATAAAAATATTTATTAATCAAATATTACCAATAAAATGTGGTGTTACTTAGTATCATATAGAGTCAATTACAATTATAATTTGTTGATTATAATATTAATGAAATTTTAATTATTAAAAATAATCAAATTTAATTGCTCACTATTGAAAACCCACGATGAGAAACTAAAAATGATTGATTTTGAATGTAATTAATAATCTAGAAAATATTGAACTCAATGATAAACATTAAAAAAAAAGTCACAACACTGAATAGATTAAAATTAAATTTGAATTAACTGTGTAATATAATATAATATTACTCCGTAATTTATTGGCTAAAAATGAGTTAGGAATTAATATATATATATATATATATATATATATATATATATATATATAATTTCAATCACTGGTGGTTAACTAAGAACAAGTTGATAAATAATACAAGTAGCTAGTAGTCATAACATTTTGGAGTGTTGAAATTAAATAATTATTATCAAATCACAAAAGGGTATTGAGAATAATATTATTAAAGTTTAGAAATTAAATTACCTCCATTGAGCCATAAAACGAGAGGTTTATCCTCAGGGTTTTCCGTGGCCTCAAAGAACCAATAGAAAAGCGCTCTCCCATGCTTCTGGCTCACCCTAACATATCCGGCATATTGCCGGAAATTCACCGGCGGTGAGCCGGGGAGGCCGGTAACCCGGTCAGCCTCCTGTCGGGCCCACACCTCACTGCTAATGCCACTAAGTTGTGATCTACCCTCCCCTCCTATAACTCCAAAACTGAAGAACAGAACGACAGCAACAACAAAAGGGAAGCATGTCTGCATCATCCTATGTTTATGTTCCTTAACCTTAATGTGTGTATGCAAAGACACAATGGGTATATTTATATATATGCATTGAACTTTGAAAATTGTATATGATGCATTTTTAAGGTCTGATACAGATCAGATACACCTGTCAATTCAAGATTCATTGGACGATCCAATTTTGGATAAAAAATCATATAAATTATATATTTTTCTATGATGTCTCATTCTCAACTTAAATATGTAAATGATACTTTAATTTATAGTAAAAATATATTTGTTTAGTAATTGGATAATTATTTTGGTAAGTAATGTATTCATAAAAAATATAATTAATTACTTAATTTATTTAGTAATTAACGGTGTGGTGTAAAGCTAATTTGGTAAAAAAAAATTAGAGTACAATATTTTTAATATAATGTATAACTTGTCAAATATAAAATAATACAGCCATAATTCAGCAATATAATCTGCATTGGCTCTTATAAGTTATCTATATACTATAGACTATAAATTAGTATTTATATGCACAATAGGCGAAAGTAAATATCAAATATTGATGTTTAATGTTAAAATTAGGATTACATTACAATAGTTTTTATGTTCATATTTATAATATTTAATTATTATTTTTTAGTACATATATATTTTATCTGTTGGAAAACTTAGCTTAAAATGACATAAAATGGCATATTAAGTGGCTATTTTGTGGTACACTTATCAGTGGGGTCCACTTTCGATTTGAGTCGGGTCAAAGTGGATTCGGGTTCTTCGTAGTGAGACGAAGAGATTGATATATTGTACGCTCAAAACGGATAATGGGTGAATGAGATATTATTCTCAAAGTAGACCCATTTGAGTTGGGAAATGAAGGAAAAATAGTGGACTTTGTCCCATATTGGTTTGGAAACAAGATTTGCCCCCCTTATATACAAGAGCTCATTTGAAGCTTGTAGAATTGTATAGCATTGAGGTTCTCACGCGCGGGCGTGCGGGGGGGGGGGGTGTAAATCAAAATCCATTTGATATAGTCACTTGGCTTCGCCGACCGAGAGCACAACTCTTGTGCAACGGTGACCACGAGAGGTGCACTCTCGTGTTGCCTGGTTCGTGTGAACCTGCACCCCAACGGTCTGAAACCCGAAAGTTCAGAAGATTAAACTCATCTGTTAGTGGAATTAACACTGTTTTAATTCTAATTTTAAAACTGAGTTTAATTCTACTTAGTGGGTAGCTGTTACAGGTGTTACACAATTGATTTTAATATCAATTTAAGGGATGTTGAATGTTATCACTCCAACATCCCTATATAAATAGAGGTAGAGCAGTAGCATTTTATACAATGAAGAAACAAAGGAATTGCAGTAGCTTTATTCTCTCAAAACTCTGCTTCTACTCTCTTCTTTAGCCAACCAGTGTTCTAAGCTTTGCTTTGTTCGACAGGTTCCTTGTTTAGGTGCTTAAACAAGGAATCGTAGCACGTTTTATCCTGGGAAACCTAGGCTACAACGCTCCTAGCTAGCACTTGTGGGAGGTAGCAAATAAGGTTTTAAGGAAAAGAACATTACATTCAAACTCGTGTTAAACCTATACCCAAACACTCCATCTTTTCCTTCATAGATTTTTTTTTCTGTGTTCCCATAGAATAATAATCTTTCCGTAAGATTATTATTTTGAGATTTTTCAACCATATTACCCAACATTATCTATATGCATTTTTAGTAAAGATATGTTTGTCTAGCTAAATATGTAAATTATCTTTCACATATATAGTAAAATATATATATTTGGCTTACTATAGTATTTAATTAAGTAAATTATTTTGGTAAGTAATGTATTAAGGTGTACAATTAAGTAAATTTATTTAGGGTTCGTTTCGAAAATGACCCATTTTCGTAGAAAATATTTTCATAGATTTTTAATCGTAATACATTTTTTTTTGGTGAATACTCGTAATACATTTTCTAAATCTCTTTCTTGCGCTCAACTCTCTCTCCCTCTCTCCCTCTCTCCCTCTCAATGGTGTCAAATTGATAAGTTTGCCCGTCATATGTTTGGTTATTACTTAAATTGAGCTAAACTAACCTAATTAACATATGGGTCAAGTTAAGTTGGGTCAAACAATCAAATCTTAACCCTCCCTCGATCATAAACCAATAGTTTTAAAAAATTAAAATTATTATTCATTTTCTTTAGTTATAGGTATTACATTTATCGCTTTCAAAAAGGTATTACATTTATCAATACTTGATTAATAATGGGTTAGATTCGGTTAGACCAAACAATAAAAATCTTAAAATGTCTCACAATTTTTTTATTATTATTTAATTCAAGCTTGTTTTTCTTCAATTTTTTAATTTATAATTATTATATTTATCACTGTTCGATTAAATAGAACAAATTGCACTTTTGGTCCTGTGACTATTAGGGTACTGATAATTTGAGTACGTAACTTACAAAACTCTCAATTTAAACCTTTAACTATGCAATTATTAGCAGATTTGGTCCTGCCGGCCAATTTTGGCCGGAAAAACATAAATTGGTTCAAATTGTTTTTTGACGAGGGTAAAATTGTCATTTCACTCTCTTCTTCTTCATTCTCCCCCTTCTTCTTCGTTCTTCTTCTTCTTCATCCTTGCAATTGTTGGTTTTCTGGTCACCAAAAAAACATTAAAATGAATGGGTAGTAAAGAAAATAAAAATAAAAATAAGAAATTCATATTAATGGCCAAATGGAATCAACGCATTCAAATTTCTTCGTTTCAACGTCGCCGGCAAAGCCATCGTGCCCGGCCGGCGCCTCGTCATCCTCGCTGGTGTAGTCCTCGTGCTTGGGCACCGGAGCGATCAATCTCCGATCATCGGCGTTCGAGTTTCGTGGGCTCACCCTCGGCTGTCCCGTCTCCCCGCCGCCGCCGCTGCGCGACAGATTCACCAGCCATTTCTGCGCATCATCCCACTTCGAGGGAGTGGGTTTCGCCGACGTTGCCCGTGGATGAGAATGGCGATTCCCCCCGCCACCGCCGGCGGCGGCGGCGGCGATTCCTTTCTGAAACTCAAACCCCATATTTCCCCCGCCGCCAGAATCTTGCCTCTGTCCATAACTCAAACACCCTTTATCCTCAACGGATCTCATCTCTACTTCCTTAAAATCCCAGAAATCACAACAACAATATCCTAATTAGAAGAAAACACTGGTGTAATTAACCTCAATATTCTCGAAATAGCAGAAAAAAACCCTCTGATAATCTCACAACAAGAAAAATGCACATAGACAACGGTTAATAACCGTTGTCGTAGGGGTATAATTTCTGTTGTTGAAGCCGGTGTTGTTGTAAGTCCCGCGCATAGACAACGGTTTTTTAACCGTTGTCTTTTCTAGAAACAACAACGGTTTTTAACCGTTGTCTATTAAGTGTTGTTGTAGCTGGTGTTGTTGTAAGTCACGCACATAGACAACGGTTAATAACCGTTGTCTTTTCTAGAAACAACAACGGTTTTTTAACCATTGTCTATTAAGTGTTGTTGAAGCCGGTGTTGTTGTATGTCACGCACATAGACAACGGTTAATAACCGTTGTCTTTTCTAGAAACAACAACGGTTTTTTAACCGTTGTCTATTAAGTGTTGTTGAAGCCAGTGTTGTTGTATGTCACGCACATAGACAACGGTTAATAACCGTTGTCTTTTCTAGAAACGACAACGGTTTTTTAACCGTTGTCTATTAAGTGTTGTTGAAACCGGTGTTGTTATATGTCACGCACATAGACAATGGTTAATAACCGTTGTCTTTTCTAGAAACGACAACGGTTTTTTAACCGTTGTCTATTAAGTGTTGTTGAAACCGGTGTTGTTAAAAGTCACGAACATAGACAACGGTTTTAAACCGTTGTCGTTTCTTCCAAAGACAACGGTTTTTGACCCGTTGTTAATTCAATGTTGTTGAAACTGGTGTTGTTAAAAGTGATGCACATAGACAACGGTTTTTAACTGTTGTCTTTTCTTTGAAAGACAACAGTTATAAAATGTTGTCTATTGTGTGTTGTTGAAATCGCTGTTGTTAAAAGTCGCACCCATAAACTGTTGTCTATTGTAAAATAGACAACGTTTAACCGTTGTCTCAACTCGTTTTTAACCTGCTTAAATTTTAATCATATAAAAAAAATAGAAGCATTTATCCATTCACCATGGCCAAGTGCAGTTACATTGCACAAGCTAAGCAAGGTTCATAATAACAAGTCAAAATACTGAACATGACCAATTCTAATCAAATCATCATCCAAGTCATAATACTACAAAAAACAATTCCGATCCACACACCAAGTCTAAATGATCACAACGTCAAATCATACCTACTCTATATAACTTGATAGAATATCAGCCCATTCTGAACGCACTAGATCAATAACCGCTTTGTCATAATCAACTTGTTGGAACTACATGTAAATAGTGAGTAAATAAATTAGTATAGATATAATAAATTTGTAAAATAATTATATGATTTTTGACAAGACCATGACAACAACAACAAAATTAACAGATACTTAAAAAACATGCAAAATATTATTATAAGAAATAACAAACAATAATCATTGAGAGCAATTTACCTTGCTCAATGAACACAGAGAGGCCAAAATCAGTTGCCTTCAAAACAATCTGCCAAAAGCTTAAGGAGTTCCAAATGTTCAAAATTGTTCTTGTAGCTGTTGGTGGAGAGAAAATTGAGCACTCATGAGAAATACCAAGTGACCAATACATTATAGATAATACTATGTGCTGCCTTCTGTTATTAGATGTATGTATCAGAAAAAGTAAAGTATCAAACTCGGATTTTCTACCATGCAACATAGTTACCCTTAAAGATGTAAATCCATACCTCCCGTTTCTTTGCAAGTTCTTCAGTCTCCTCAAACTCAATATCAAGCTTTTTTCGCTGGATGTTTTCTTCTTATGTAAAATAATCATCTTCCTCTTGCTTTCCAAGCCCTAATTTTGCATCTCGTATCCCGGACTTTATTGGCTCGATGATGCCTTGAAACAAACAGATTGTAAAGAATTAAGAAAGAGACAAAAGCATTACCAAATATGGTTCTCCTCATCCATAAGAGTTAGATGCAAAGTGGACAAGAAATCAAGAAAATCATGCACAAATGGCATTTTGAAATTTGAAACTAATGCTAAGTTGTAAACAAATATTATCCTCTGGTAAAAGTTTGCTCAACTATTAGGTTGTTAACAATAGCATCCAAATACAGAGCTTTGAGTTTTAACATTGTTGGCGAAACTTCCTTTTCTAGACATTTGGCTCAGGTCAAATCTCATGCCCACTGATATACCAAAATGAGACCACAAAAAAAAAAAAAAAGGACCAATGCACACAAGTTTTGTGTGCAATTTAGTAGGAATTATACTGGGCAATGGAATTTCTGCATCTCATTCCAAAATCCCAAGTCGGAACCATATTTCAATTTTAGACCAACAATTAGAAGTCAGGAAAGAGGGGGAAACAATTACAGATACAATGGTTAGCAGAAAACTGAATTTCATATTTTTCAGTCCGCACTGATGAAACATTGCATGGTTAGCCTTCCAGAATTGATAGAATTCAGTGCAAACAGTTCATTCTTGCAGAAACAAAGTCAGGTTGGGAGGGAGTATGCAGTGTTTTCATGTACTAAAAACACTCAACAGAAAATGAAAATAAGAAATACTCAAAAACAGATCAGGCCAAGCCATCTAATAAAGGAAACACTTAAATGGTACACAGAAGGTAAACCAAGATAAAGGAGGGAATCAAATATGTGCATAAAGATATCAATGCTTTCCAGATCATCCTGTGAACAATTATACCTTGCTCATTTTTTCCAAGGCCCTTTCCTTTCCACCCCATTTTCTGAAGAAGCCTGAATCCGACATTGGATGATGTTAACTGTTTGTCTAATGGTGCTTGTTCAACATTTTCTAGATCGACATTTTCTGTTGGTCTGTGACTAATTGGTAGGCGAAAGTCCTCTGTGAGATCCTCAAGGATAGAAGCCTCATCTGCCTATGAGAAAACAAGTAGAGTTTGATGTCATGAAAAAAAATGGCAATATTTGAGAAAATTGCCAAAGAGTAATGCAATGTAAAGTCAAAAACTAGAACAGATCTCTGTATAGGCAACGTAAACATACACAGATCACTGCAAAGGTTTAATATATGAGGTTGCCTAACCATAATATATCTGTTGAGTTCAAGCATGACACATTTTAGAGTGCAGACAGTTTCACCAGCACCAAAAAACATACAGACAATAATTTTATACTCCGTATTTATCTAATATTTTGTTAAGTACAGAAAAACAAACAGAAATACAGTGTTATCTCTCAAAATAAAATGCCAAATAAATAAAAAAAAGTTTGACAAACCAAGAGAAGTGTGTACACATACCTCATTGTCATGCTGCTGATTGTCAGGTTGCATCCCTAGTTGACCATTAAACCATCTATTTTCCATTTGCTTAAAAATATTCAAGTAACAAGACAAATAATATAAACACTACAACTACAAAATCATTAATATAATGTGGCAAAAATAATGGAAAGACATATACATATATATGTGTAGTTGGCTTGGATGGCATTCTACGTAAAGGATCCTAAGAAAGAGGTAGTTAGGAAGGTTGGAAGGGGAAAGTACAGTTTTTGGGGGTACGTGTATGTATACAAGATCGAAACATGATCACAAAAAATAATGTGAATCGGAAAGATAATCAAGGCTTGTGTGATGCATAATTTTCTTTAAACAAATTGCTCATTCCTAAAGCATTAATTTATCCAAACTATGAGGTTCTAAAAAAAAAAAGAAGATGAAGGAACTATGAATGCAACAACTGACAAGTACTGTACTTAGCATTATTATTCTAAATTATGGCTGATAGTGCTGCATATATAAGATTAATTAAGCTTAAATTACTTTATGTGTTAGAATGTAAACCTCTAACTTTATGAAAAAGACAGAACTACCCTGCAAGTGCATGCCCCAGATTCCATGAGTCCACTCACCCCTATTAAACAATGTTGTGACTGCATTTTATATACCAATAATTAGAAGAGAAGGCACATGAGCTGTACCACATCTTGAGAGAAACTTGGTGGCCAATTAGTCGGTTTCAACATAGAAAGAAGAACTTATGAGAAAGACACCCAATGCTTTGAAAAGAGCATAGAAGAATACCAATGAAAAAAGATTCTCTCTTTCTCTACAACAATCCACATTTTTTACAGTCCAAAGTTTAAACAATAATAACACACTAGCCAAAGTAATTTAAGGTTTCCTCTAGGGTTTTGACTTTTGCAGCTCTGAACACCTTACCTCTTGTTCATACAATAATAGCTTATATATAAGAAGAAATCATTTAATAAATTCTCACTTCTCAGTAATATATACCCACAAAATTCAAGAAATTTTAAGTACAAAGAACAGCTCAGTTCAGACTTCAAAGTTCAATGTGTGAAATTCCTAACTAAGAGCTCAAGAAAACTAAAATGCATAAAAGAAAGTATACTAAAAAGGGCAATTTTTTTTCTCTCTGTATCTCTGTTTAATTTATTCAAGTCACTGGAAATAATCACAGCATTCATGGAGATATGTAATGCTTAAATTCCCTCAGACAAAAATAAATAATAAAAAATTACGTACAATCTTGCACATACATGTATATAGGTTGCCACCCCCATTACTTACAACAACCAACAAATTGTTTTACATATCTGTTCTTCACAAAAAATTTGCAGAAATTCAAACCCTAATTCCCCAACCCTAGCTTAAATCCAAAATTGTTTAGCATAAACACACACATTGATACAATCAGATAATTTTTGGATGAATTTGACAACTTATTAATTTTTGGATGAATTTGAAAGCTAACCTTAAAGTTTTTGGATGAATTTGAAAGCTAACCACGGTGGCGGCGGTTGGACCGACGGTGACAGAGGATGGAGGCGGCGATGGCGGCAGAGGTTGGACGAGGCGACGGCGTCGGAGGTTGGATGCGGCGGCGGCGTCTGAGGAGAACGGCGGTGGGCGGCGACCACTCTGACTGCGGAGATGGCTAGTAGCGGTCGGCGGAGAGCACTCTGACTGCGGAGAGGAACCTAAACTAACGAGAGTGACGGTCCGCGGAGAGGGAATTGAAGCTCACTGATCGATGACAATGGCGGGTCAGCGGAGTTGGTTCGGTGATGTCTAAGCAGAATTTTGTCTTAGTCAATGAAATTGAATTTCGTCCACAAACTTGCCAATGATGTCTTAGAGGGAAGAGAAAATTTTGGTTACCAATTTTGTGTTATAGGGAAATTTTATAGAGGGAAATTTTGTTTTAGAGGAAAATTTGGTAAGAAAATATTAGTTTTATTATCCTGGTTGTTAGATCCGGTCAATTAAAATACAATTGTTATGTCCTGGACCCGTGTACAGCCAACAGTGTGGACACAGTAACGGTGCCGTTAGTGGCACCGTTATCTTCCACTTTTTTTTTAAAAAAATAAAAAATAAAATTCAGACCGCTTATTATAGGAGCATACATAATCCGTAACTGTACATTCATAATTCAATAACTGTAAAGTCATAATTTTCGAAGCTCTATATATTCACAATTTTATAGCTCTATGTTCATAATTTTATCACTATATGTTCATAATTGTAAGTTCATAATGTCAGAGCTCTGTGTTCATAATTCCATAACTATACATTCATAATTCCATATTTGTACATTCATATATAATTCCATAACTGTACATTCATAAAGTCATAATTGTACATTCATAATCCCACAAACGAATAACGCCGTTAACGGCGAGACAAAATCAAAGTTCACTGAAAACGACGTCGTACGTTTTGGATTCGTGTCCACAATGCATTGTGGACACGGGCCTGAGGCATAATTTGCGATTAAAATAGTACCGGCTATATAGGTACATAACACGAGATTCATAGATTTCTTTAATGTAGATTCATAATTTCTATACAGTATATTTCTAATTTAAATACAATTGTATAGATTCATAATTGGGAATATGAACAACGCAAATTATGAACATAAAGTTCTGTAATTGCGAATATAGATCAGAGTTCAATCATTATGAATATGAATTTCAATTCAAAATTTATGAATATATAGTTCAGCTATTATGAACATAGAAGAGTGTGTACCATGCATGGTGCACATGGTTGCACAGCATAATTTGCCCTTTAGTACCCCGAGGTTTATTACCGACAACTCGCGGCCCAATTATATTACAAAGAGATCATGGCAAAAGAAATGGGATATAGCTAACCAATCGTTATGCTATGGACCCGTGTCCATAATGTAGTGTGGACATGGTAACGGTACCGTTAGTGGACTTTGATCACTGTACGACATAATTTGCGATAGCTAACTGTACGGCATCGATCAACTACTCTTTCATATTCATTCTCCACGTGTCTCAATTTTGGGTGCCCATTTTTTTTTTTTTAAAATATTATCGATATAATCTATTATTTTTTATACTTGATATTTTTATTTTTATTTTTTTGAATTCATAGATTGGTCTTAATTGTAATATAATTGAAAATAAAACTTTAATGAATTGACTTTGAAATTTTGGTGAATAATTTTATATTTAAATATGAACGAAAATAGAATTATTAAATTAACTTTTGAATTGTATTCTTTCTTTGTTAAATTTTTATGCAATATATTTGGACAAAAAATTTTAATTACATTTTTATTCTTGTTAACACTCAGGGTATAATAGTTAAAAGATAAGGTGTAACACTTTAGTATTAAAGAGTTGGTGTGGTTTGGTGGATTTCGCTTTGTTTGTTATGTTAAAGGTCTTGGGTTCTATTCTTTGTGGTGGCATCTTTAACCTATTTTATACAATGATTATCTTGGTTCTCAAAGACAACACATAAGCAAATTGGTTATATCAAGTATACTAGTTTACTCAAGTACATAAGTGTTGGTTTGGCTTGGTGGGTTTAGCTTAGTTTATTATCTTAGAGGTCATAGGTTTTATTCTTCCTAGGAGATCCTTCAACTATTTTCTAAAATTGTTTTCTTGGTTTTCACAAACAACACAGAAGCAACCCAGTCATATACGAAATGTTGCACATTCAAACACAAGAGTTTATGTTGCTTAGTTGGTTAGACTTTATTTATTAAGTTTGAGGTCAAAAGTTCAACTCTTGTTATTAACATCCTTGTTTTTGTTTTATACAACTGTTAAATAATGATGCGCAAAGACAACGGTTATAATAACCGTTGTCTTTGTAGTGTTGTGTATTCAAATACGCTTAAAGACAACATACCAAAGACAACGCGCAACGACAACGGTTATATAAAACCGTTGTCGTTGTAGTGTTGTGTATTCTAGTGCGCTTAAAGACAACACACCAACGACAACGGTTAAATAAAACCGTTGTCTTTTAAAAAAAAAAAAAGTGCACAAAGACAACAGTTTTAAACAACCGTTGTCTTTCTAGTGTTGTGTATTCTAATGCTCTTAAAGACAACACACCAACGACAACGGTTAAAAAAACCGTTGTCTTTTAAAAAAAAAAAACGCACATAGACAACGGTTTTAAAAAACCGTTGTCGTTGTGGTGTTGTCTTTTCACAAAATGCACAAAGACAACACACTTATAACAACGGTTAAGTAAAAACCGTTGTCTTTGACAAAAGTGTTGCATCAAAGACAACGGTTTTGGACCAAACTGTTGTCTTTTATACAAAAGACAACACTTTTCTTAAAAACTGTTGTCTTTCTAGTGTTGTCTATGTGCATTTTTCTTGTAGTGTCTTGGCTGAAAATCTCAACGTATTTATTCAAGATTATGCTGACACAGAGTGGCAGTGACAAAGCTAATTACTGTAAACTATAAAGCAATGTTTCATGGGAAAAAATATGGTAAAAAAAAAGAAAAAACCAACAACTGCAAGGATGAAGAAGAAGAAGAAGGACAAAGAAGAAGAAGGGGGAGAATGAAGAAGAAGAGAGTGAAATGACAATTTTACCCTCGTCAAAAAACAATTTGAACCAATTTATGTTTTTCCGGCCAAAATTAGCCGGCAATTTGGCCGGCAGGACAAAATCTGCTAATAATTGCATAGTTATAGGTTTAAATTGAGAGTTTTAAAAGTTACATACTCAAATTATCAGTACCCTAATAGTCACAGGACCAAAAGTGCAATTTGTTCGATTAAATATTAGTTAGACTAGATTGAACCAAACAATACAAATCTTGGCCTAGCAGGTCCATAACCCCAAAAAAAATTTAAATAGTAATTTTTTCTTTAATTTTTTTTTTTTAGTTTAGTGTTATTATATTTATCAACTGTATGTATTTATTTTATTATAATAACTTACAAGTAAAATGTTATTTATTTACATCTTTTTATTATAGCCATTGTTAATCTTTATAACTATTATAAATGTTTAATTTATAAATTTATTTTAATATAAGTGAAATTATTATCATCATTAAACAAATTAATATTCTATAATAAATAACTTTGTAATAGAATTCTGCTCTTATTTTAGAAAATGAACTAAAAAAGGTACAATTTTGTGACCTGTAGCCATACAAAAAAAGATAGTTTTTTGAGACTCAACAAAACTCTAGAAACTGAAAATATTTTTAAGAAAATAACTCAATACTTAACTAACATTATATTTTACTTATTCTTTATTTTTTTTAAATGCTACTAAAACACACAGAGTCAACAATGCTTCCACTGAAACTCAATCTTATGACCTCCCACATGGGAGAGGTCACTACATGCCATCTAAGCACAAGGTGTTTGACATATAGTAAATAGATTTTAACTTGCCTGAAATGAAAGGCAAAAAAAAGCTTGCAAAATTGACCATCTTTGCGAAATAGGGATAAAGTAATGGTACACATACTCATAATTTTTACTCTACTTTTACTTTTTATTATGTGACATACATAATCTGATTTCGTTTTTATTAAAATAGTGAGTCATACTACTACTACTACTACTACTACTACTACTACTACTACTACTACTACTACTTTTACTTTTTATTATGTGACATACATACTCTGATTTCGTTTTTATTAAAATAGTGAGTCATATACTACTACTGCTGCTGCTGCTACTGCTACTACTGCTGCTACTACTGCTGCTGTGTCTGCTACTGCTGTTGCTGCTACTGCTACTGCTACTACTACTGCTACTACTACTGCTACTGCTACTGCTACTGTTACTGCTACTGTTACTGCTACTGCTACTACTGCCACTGCTGCTACTGCTACTGCTACTGCTACTACTGCTACTACTACTACTACTACTGCTACTGCTACTGCTACTGCTACTGGAAAAGAAATGCATATCAAGTTACGTGGAATGTTATCTTTGGGAAGACATACTTGGTAGTTCGACATACCCCTCCACAGGCCAATGGCAATCAGTCGACAAGCGAGCGAACAGAGGATGCATCATCAAATTCGAAAGGGCACATTTATGCATGGAAATTATTATAAAAGGGAGTGTATTTGCATAATCTCAAAGCACCTACATTTTGGAGATTTCCCATAGTTGATGCATACAGTACGTGGTAGAGCTTGGTGAAAGATGTGGAATCAAAATCGAACTCATAAAAATGATCTCCTTCCGCAATGTATCATGATCGTAAATATGTAGCTGGGTGCAGATGGTCGGCGGTGGTAGTGGGTGCTGCCAGTTGTAGAACTCGGTGCAGATCAGGCGTCCGATTACGGCGCACACCGACTCCTTTAATACTGACTCCTAATTCGATGCCCGACCGTACGTTCTCTATGCCGACTGTTTCCTTGTGAGCTGCCGAGTGGCGAATATTGATGAACATGAGCTCGGGCAGACGAAGGATGAGGTGGCGGAAGGCACGCGGGTTGCATCAGATGGTAGTAACATTGCACATGTTTAATACTGGGAACTGCATTGTGATAGCCCGTGTTTGCAACCAGCAGCGGAGTAGGAGGTGGCGACGTAACCAGGTGGGGAGTTGAGTGCAGATTATTGTACTGACCTTCCCAATGTACTTCTGCCGAGTTTTTCCTCAAGACTGACCACATTTTCTCCCATATATTTCATCTTCTGACTTTCTTATCTGATTTAATCTTCTTGTCGGAGCCACCGGTAAAGTCGATCGAGTTGTGAGTACGTCGTCGAGTCCATAATCGGTGAGGATGAGCGAGATTTGAGGGCTCTGTTTCTCTCTTGCACTTTCCCGATGGTAGTCCCCAGTCATCACACTCTGCTATTCTGCGCGACACATCAGAGTCCACCGCCTAAACGCTATCGAAGCACCGCCGAGTCTATCATTCTCCGAGCGCCTCTACCTATCTCTGACTTCCCGCATGCTTGACCATCTTACTTGCCTAGTTACATGGAGTATCCACTCGGCGAACATGCTTGGATATGCTCGCTGGTTCTAAACGGTCATTCGGCGGAGGCCTTAGCCGACCGAAGGAGTCGACATGGTGGTTATTGGCGCAGAACGAGTGGTCGGAGTAGTCGGGTAATTCCGGATGAACCTTGTGGTGCCGAGTGCTTGAGTTTATTCGATCTCCGACCTGAGAAATATCTTTCTGCTTTCTTCCCAGCAATCTACTTCTGAAAGACATTACTGAACAACAGATAATCTTCTCACTTGTAAGAGATTAAACCATCTTCTTCATGGGGATTGCTGCTTCAGGCTGGGCTGAAGGGTGGCGCCGGCCTCCATAACCGTCCGACTACGGCGAAGGGATGGACGGCGTTACACATTGTCGCGCCGCACAGTCGGACAACCCCGTGGGCTCGGGCCCAAGAAGATAAGAGATCAAGCCCAAGAAGAAGAAGAGAAGCCCAAGAGAAAAATGGAGTAAGCCCAAAAGAAATATGAGCCAAACCGATGAGTCGGCTTGACCCGGAGTCGGCTCGACCCGGAAGTCGGCACAAGTAGAAGGTCGGCCTAAACTAGCCGTTAACCTATTTAATACCCTATTATTACCCCACTTATTATTATTATTATTATTATTATTATTATTATTATTATTATTATTATTATTATTATTATTATTATTATTATCCATAACCCCCAACATAAACACCTATTCACTACCCTCTTGAAACCACCCATAAATCCTCTACTAAATGCCCCAACGGACACTTTTGGAGGAGCTAGCTATAAGAAGGGGGGAAGACAAGAAGAAGGGGACCATTCACTCATTCATCTACATGTGGGAGGACTCTCCCAAGTATTATTCTCCCACTCACTACTCTATCTCCTTCAAGAAAACATATCATTCATTCATACATACAAGCACTCTTCCTATACCACTCTCCCAAGAGAAGGCAATTCACATACACAACAAGAAGACTATCAAGAAGACTCCATTCCATCAAGAAGCATACTTCATCTCTCAATGTACAAAGTATATCACTCTCCCTACACCATACTTCCATATTACATATACAAAGTAGTCATACAATATGTACAAAGAAACCTACAAAATACATAGTGGAATTAGGCTTGGCACCGCCCAAAACGGCCCGTGGTTTTCCTTTCGGTTTCCACGTACAAAAAGCATTGAGTTATACTTTTCTACTTATTTTTCTATAAGCCGCATTGTGAAAGGTGAATCCACCGACCAAGGTTGTGTTGGACCTCCTTGGGCCCAAAAATCCTAAAACCAACAAGACAAATGAAGAGTTTTTTGAAGACAAGAAGATCAAGAGAAGACCAAAAGGTAGCAAGTGATTTAATCATGGAAGGATCCACCTTTTGATGATCTCAAGAACTAACAGGGCATTCGGTTAAAGGGAATTTAAATTCCATTCCCGCTTAATTCCCGCCTAATTCCAAAGACCACAAAATTCCTTTGTTTGGTTGAAAGAAATTGCAATTCCCCCATTTTCAAGGAATTAAAATCTCATCCCCCCCCCCCCCCCCACCCGAGATTTTAATTCCTAGGATTTTAGGATAAAAAAAGATAGTGATGAGTTCTCAAAATTGCCCCTTCCTTTTTTAACCTAAAATTAATGCCTAACACCAACAATGAACATTTTTGACTTTATACTACTTATTCCCTTTCAATTCCCATGTATACCAAACATTGGAATTGAAATTCCTAGTAATTCTGTTCCTGTAAACCAAAAGCTGGAATTTAAATTCCCACTTTATTCCAAGTAATTCATCTCCCAAGGAATTGCAATTCCTTTCCCACGTAATTCCTCCCTCCAACCAAACGCCCTGTAAATGGTTAAAGAGAAACCATCTAGTATCAAAAGTGACTAAGTAAAGACAACTAGTCACAAGCTCACAACGAATCATTCTTAAGAATTCGTGGAGACTGCTCATCCATTTTTTGTAGAACAGTATAAATTGCACAAATAGCCACTCTCAAGAAAAGGAGTCCTAAGAACAAATCCCCAAGTCATGCTATCCTTGAAAAGCCTCATGAAGTGACGTGAGACAAAACAATTGTCCTCACATCTTTTGAACCAACGGCTATATTACTGACATTTCACATGTCTTCGTTACCTCAAGGATATTACCCACTGGACTATAGGGTAATCTGAAGTTTGTTCTCTCTTCCAACAGAACAAATTTCCCTTATAAATAGCATCTCTCATCAGCCTAGAAGAGCACGGCAAAATACATACATCTGCTTTCAAAGTTATTACAATCAAGTACTAGTGAGAGAAAGAGAAAAAACTTTACATTCGACATCCAGATTGAGGAAAACTTGAACAACATCAGCATCTTCATCCAGCCATAGTCAAGTTTTCCAGTTAGAAGAAAAGATATCTCAACTCATCTTTTCTCTACATGAAGAGTAGATAGAGGCGGAGTAGACTAAGTGTAGTCGGAAAACCTAATACTCAAGATTGTGTCCAGCTTAGTGTCAATGAACAATCTTGGAGTGGCTTTGTACTAAGGAGATAGTGCAAACCTTCACGAGTTGTGAAGTAGAGTGGAGGTGGCTTAGTTAATAGCCGAACCACTATAAAAATCTCTCTATCTCTTACTCTTTATTTCTGCATTGCATTCAGATCATCGTAATATAACTGCATGTGTAAACTCTCTTAAACTAATCGTGCAAAGAACCCGAATCCTTTCTTCCACTGTGCTTTTCTCTAACGATTTGTTTAGACGATTCGGAGAAGTTCGAAAAATCTAAACTAATCTATTCACCCCCTCCCCCCCTCTAGATTCGTTTCTAAACCTCTCGGGACCAACAAGTGGTATCAGAGCGGTTTCCCTGATCGGTAACATGCTTACTGCCTGGAAGATCCCAGTCTACTTTTGGTAAAGAAAAATCTTTTTCCACCTTTGCACTAATTTTCATGAAAAATGGAAAATGAGCATAACCATCGCACTGGGCCTCTTGCATTCAATCTTGAAAGTTTGATGATTGGAAAATAAGAATGCAGGCACATTTATCAGCTATACACGATGAGATGTGGGATGTCATCACAGATGGTCCCATAACAATAGTAGTAGTAAATACCAACAGAGGTGCTGGAGGACTAGATGCCCCAGAAATGATTCCAAAGCCAAAAGCTCAATATACTACTGAGGAGATCGAGAAACTGAGCCAATCTTGACAATGTGGCCTGTGATATCTTATACAAGCCTTTAGACGAATCCTTATTTCCCAAGGTAAGAAAGTGCCAAATACCCAAAGATATCTGGAATGTGCTCATGCAGATAGGAGAAGGTGACGAACAAGAAAAGGAGAATAAGCTAACAGTGGCTTTAAAGAAGTTTGAGGACTTCAAAATGAGCTCCAATGAGACAATCGGACAAATGGAGATGAGATTCACAAAGTTGCTTAGTGAGCTAATTGATCTCGGCAAGGAACCTAGCCAAAAGGAGATCAACTTGAAGATTCTACGTGGGCTATGTAACACCCCCCAAACATGCCATATATAGAAGGCCTTAACACATGCAGATAACACAACAAAACACTAACACAGCGGAAGATAAAAAGGGTAACTGCATAAAACAAATCCGAACGGGGTGTTATGCCACGTCTACCAACAATGGTAAACGCTACGGCAGTCAAATCTGCAATGTGTACATAACTATCCCAAAGTCATCAGTCTAAAACTACGTCGGCACACAGGCCACAAAACAAGGATAAAGGTACTAAGCTACCGGTCACTAGACATCGCGCTCGTCTAGACATCACCTGAAAGAGCACAAAGATAAACATGGGACGATGCCCGGTCAGCGATAATGCTGGTAACCCACCAATACCTGTTGAGTATCATACATAGGTAGGATATATATACAAAATCATTTCGAAATGGAATACATATATATAAGTGTAAAACCAAGAGTAAACACAAACTCAAGACTCAACACTCTCATAATCAACACGGGAACACATCCCAAGACCACAAGAACAACACGACAAGGATAAGGACACGACAAACGGCAACACATGCCATTGTGACTACACACGTCACAAGAGAGAACAAACAACCACGGCTACACAAGCCCTCGTGACATCACACATCACGAGTTGATATGCCTTCCTTATGCCCTGTTCCAACCTTATGGCTACCCCCAACCTTATATCTAGTTCCAACCTTTACCTCCAGGACCCCTGTACTCCAAGTCTAACCTTATTCCCCCGGGAACCGTCGTTCCCCCTCCAACAGACCTACGACAAAGCCACCGATTTCATAGTACACAAGGTACCGTACACACACACGACAACACATGCCTTCCCAAGAAATACGTGAACCTGACACACAGGTCACAACTCCATAATCACGTCACGGCCACCACGAGGACCGCTGCAATACCTTGGTGACTAGTGTCCCAAACCACTAATCATGCAATCCAGGTAAAGCCACTCACACATCACACCTCAACAGGAATCAATCAACGGATCACAACGAAGGTATGAAACATACTCAATTAAGGAATGGGTCACGACCCAACAACCACAACAATGAATAACACAAGTTATCATCAACCAATCGGAAGGTACAAACAACACACACGCTAGCATTTAGATAGCAAACTAGCATGCTTATCAACGGGGAAACCCAAGATAGTTCCGAGGAACACACAAGACACTTCACGGTTCAACGAAACACGATGTACACCTAGCACGATTCAAGACACCAAAGTCCTACATGGATACCTACCATATAGTTCTAGATATACGAAACATCAAGAAGACACTCAAATAGTTCCACAAAAGAACATCGGGAAGTCAAAAGACCAAATACCGAACCAAACGAATCAAGGGGAACAAATCCCCAAACGACACCACTTATGTACCCGCGGGTGGACCCATGGGTAGTGCCCCACCCGTGGTTCCGCCCGCGGGAACACTTCCCCACAAGGCCTTGTACCCGCGGGTAGGGCGACGGGTGGTGCCCCGCCCGCGGGTACACACCTGTACCACAACAAATCCCTTTGGGGATTTTTATCTCCAAACTCAAATTCAAGTCCAAAACATGCCAAATCTCACCCAATACAACAAAATGACTTGAATCATAGGAAATGCCAAGTAATGGCACAAAAGAACCCTAAACACAAGCTCTAGATATGCATTTTCACAAGACAAATGCATAAACACTCACATTTCATAGCAAAGCACAAGTAGAATCCAAGAAATCACATATAGGTAAGCAAAATGGGTTTTAGTAGAGCATGTGTTACCTCTTGTAGACTCAAAGACATCACTTTACACCTCAACAAGCTCCCCACAAGGCTTACTTTCCAAACCCACTTCAAGGTCAAACCAAAAGATCATAAGGATCCTACTTTTAAGAAAAATACATCTAAGATGGAACCAAAAACACAAGATAGACTTAGATCTTACCCTCCTAGATGCCCAAATAGGTGAAAGGTTGAATCTTGGAAGCAAATATTGGAATCTTGGCAAGGTCTCAACTTAGCTTGGAGGAAAAGCTACTCACCTTTCTAGAGAGAAGGTAGGGCTAATAATTTAGAAAGTGTAAGGGATGAAATGAAGATGTCTTCTAGGTTAGGTTACAATACTAACACTTGGTGAAAAGTCAAGAATACCCTTACTTACATTTAGAAAGTGTAAGGAACAAGGGAACTCCCTTCAAAGCTCAAGGTACAACATGACTTTGAAGTTGACTAGTCAAATACTAGTCCTCAAGTATTAAAAATCAGGATTTTAGGAATTAATTCCTCAATTAAGATAGGATTAATTACTCAATTAATCCATGGATTGAATGTGGATTTTTGGGGTGTCATATCCTCTCCCCCTTCAAAGATGCTTCGTCCCCGAAGCTTGGGTACGACGAATTAGAAACAAACGGTGGTAGGAAACAACATTGTGACAAGAGGTTCAAGAATAGACTCTTTTGGTCATAACTCAAAAGATTCTACAAGGATTTCAAACAAGAAAGAAGGCACAACAAATCAAGAATTGTCAAGAACTTAACAAGGAGTAGATTGAGCATCACAAACTCTTGTCTTAACACCACATCACAAACTCTAGTCTTAAGAGCAAGGCAACCAACACAAAACACCCACTACTACTACGAAGCTAACTAAGCCACAAGGCTACAAGCAAAACAAGCACAAAAGCAATAACAAGCAACCAAACAACGGCAACAACGTCTAAAGAAAAGCAACTACAAGGAAGAAGGCGAACAAGGTAGCCACAGCTGCACACTAGAAGGACTCACTCTCCGACTCCTCGGACTCTTCCTCGTCCTCACCTCTATGACTCGAGCTGGCTTCGATCTGATCTAGCCGGTTGTGCACAGCGACGAACTGCGTCTTCATGAAGGCAAAGACCTCCTCTATCATGCGGTTCTGCTGACGAAGCAAAGCAACCACACGCTCTTCGTGCGACGTGGGGTCGTGCTCCCTCTTGGTGCGAGCTTCCCTTCTTCGTCGGTTTTCTTCACTCTCCGAGTCGCTTTCTTCAACTTTAACGGCTTCTGGCGCTCCCACCTCATCCTCATGATCGGCTTCATCTTCGGCTCCTTCGTCACCTCCCTAGCTCTGAACAGCGAGGCTCAACTTCTCGGCATAGATTCCAAGCTCAGCTGCTAACTCTGCCCGTTCATCAGGTGCTTTCCTTGTGTAACACCCCGTGTTACGACCCCTAAAACCAATTAATCATTGAACCAATTGCCCAAAAGAAAGAATTAAATCACAATAATTAATTAGGGAAAAGACCCACCATAGTCTGTGGGCCCTCAACCCTAAAACCCAACCCCTAGCCCTAAAAGGAATAGAATTAGCAAGCTTATAATATTAGTTCCTAATTAGGACTCCTAGGTATATAAATAGGGGACTTAAGAGACACCTAGAACCCCCACCACAATAATCCCTCACCACACAAGAAGTTCCAAGAATTCCCCTAGGGGAAATCAAGAAAGAAGAAAGCTTAAAGAAAGACCCTTCATAGCCAAGGAATAAATTAAGGCTAAGAGGTAACCCATGTCTCAACAAAACCTATTTTCATAGCTATGATTCCCCTCTTAGGATTTCCCCCATATTCTTGTGTGTTGACGAATCATTATGTTGATCTTGGTAATTGGTGTTATGATTCCATGGGTGATCTTGATGATCTTGATGGTATTAAGAGGTTCTTGATGTTCTTGATGATTATGTGATGTTCTTGATGTTTATGTGATATTCCTACTGAATCTTGATATTAGAAGATGAATTGTGTTCTTGTTGATCTAAAAATAATTAGAACCCTAGGTTGTATCGTGGAATTCGTATGGTATTATTCTTGGTATATTGGGTGGGAATTCGTATGTTTGGGTGTTGATTATGTTTAGAAAAGCATGATAGGTTATGTGTCGTATGTTCCTGCTTTTGAATCCGTTAACTGTCTACGTGTTGTTGTCAATTGCGTTTGAAAGTGTCTAAGCATGGTTTCGGGTTCCACTAAGGTTCCCGGGGCGTTTTTGGTGAAAAAGAGTCAGTGGGGGGTAAGGGACCCGCCACCTACCCGCGGCCAACATGGGCAACGTCGGCAGCGGGTAGCCGACGGGCGGGAAGCTGCCCGCCGGGCACCCGCTGCCCGGAATTACGCCACCGGCGGGCAGCCGGCGGGTGAACCTTCACCCACCGGCTACCCGCTGGAAAATACCCCGCTTTGGGATTTTGGCTTCCCCGTTTGATGTTCCCCCGACCCCGGTGGTGTCCCAACGGACTCCATCTATCGTGCCTATGTCTAGTTTGATATTTCGGGTACCGTTCGTAGGTTGTATGAGTCTTATATATTGCATGCTAGTTGAATTGGTATCCCATTGGCCTAGGTAAAAGGAGTATGTACCCTTTAGGATTATTCTTAGTATGTGAAGGATCACGCATAGGTTTTGTTATACGTTTTCTCCCCCTTCCCAATGTGTTAATGTAGGTTGCATGTGCTTGCTATGTGTTATGTGTGCATGATACCCCAATCCAGTTGCGATCGGATTGGTTATTCCTAAGCTGCGGTTCAGAAGCTGGCTGCGGTCAGATTTACACTCTCGGGCTGCGGTCCACCGTTTGGTTGCGATCAAACGTTTCTACATGAGCTGCGGTTCATATTTCCTGGCTGCGGTCAGATGACATACTCTTGGGCTGCGGTCCACTGTTTGGTTGCGATCAAACTATGATGAGCTGCGGTTCATCGGTCGGTTGCGATCGACCCCTCCATGTTGCGATACGGGGCAGGGTGCTGCGGGGCCGTGTCAGAGCTATATGCGCTGACCTTCATGTATGGGCATGCGATTGGTCCTGTGGCGCCAACAAAGTGTGCTATGTGATGAGTTATGGATGAGTTGTTGTTATGAGTGTCTTGAGATGTGACTTTGGGATTTATGCCGGCTATCGTATATGTTGGGTTATGGATATTAACTGTGCTTATCTTTATCTGCCCTGCCTGTTTCCCCATATTGTAAACTGTATATGCTTGGTATAACTGTTGTCTGTGCTTAGCTCTATCTGTCGCGTCTATTCCCTGTTTTCAAAGCTAGAGTCTCTTAGGATATATCTTCATGCTTCGAAATGGTTTTTCGTATAACTATGTATATATCTATATGTATTGTATTTCAACGCGTTGGAGTGGGTTACCAGCATCTCTCGCTGAACAGATATATTTGGCTTTCAGGCACAGACGAGTAGATCACTGGAGCGCGCTAGAGGCTTGGGGCGTAGATTAGATAGTTTTCCCTTTCGGCCTGCGTGCCATGATTTTGTATTGACACTAGCTCGGGTGTGGCATAACACCCCGTACTCTTTGTATTATGTTTTGGGATTTACGATCATTACCTTTGTTATATAGTCTTTAAAAGTTTTTAAAATTTCGGGGTGTTACACCCTGCCACTTCCTCCAG
Source organism: Ipomoea nil (assembly GCF_001879475.1). NCBI lineage: Eukaryota > Viridiplantae > Streptophyta > Magnoliopsida > Solanales > Convolvulaceae > Ipomoea > Ipomoea nil. Next base: position 338,273 of record NW_017619118.1, on the reverse strand, counting down.
CGTGATGTACTCACCATCATCCAACTGAAACAGGTTACAACTCTGAAGGTTGGTGGCATCCAACACTAGCTTTCCCACAGCCTTAGGAGAACAACCATCCACGCTGACGCCCTTCCTAACCAAGATCCAGCTCAACACCATTCCGTAAGGCAAACTCTTCCTATTGTGATCCCGGCAAAACACCATGTGTTGCAACATCAACGCAGGCAAGTTAAACTTAACCATGTTCTTCAGACAAAAAGTAAAAGCGCACTCCAACTTGCCCAACAACTTGCTCTTGTTATTGTTCGGTAACAAAAAGTCCGATACCAACATCACCAAGATCCTTTGCTCCGTAGACAACCACTTCTTCTCCGGCCTAGAGGCTTGACTGAAACCACTCGTACGGCCTAACAAGTAGCTCAAGTAGTCATGGTACCCCATGGTATCCGTACTAATCCAAGAATGACCAATGTACTGAGCCACTCCGGTAGCAGACAAACTCAACAACTGAGCCAACCTCTTCTCAGAAAGCACAACCTTCACACCTCTCACCTTAGAGGTGATCTCAAGCTTCTCACCCTCTTTTGTCACAACCATGTGACGATAAAACTCTTTCACTAAACTCGGGTAAGTCTCGACCCTTTTGGCGAGAAACCCATCCAACAAACCTTGATACCTAAGCATATCCAACAAGGAACTAGAAAAAGATTCCGGACCAAAAGCTTTACCTTCATGAACAAGGTAGTGGGTATCCACCCATTCCGCTTTTCAAGCCAAGCTTGACCTTTTAGGCATGGTAGGAGATGATCCAAATCTCAGCAAACAAAGCCCACAACTTCTACCTCTTTTTTTCCTCACTCACGCTGCCTCTCTCTCTCTCCCTCGAGCTTTCTTTCTCTCTCTCTCGGCTGCTCTCGGCGACGCAGCGACAGCAGGTCGGCGGTGGCAGCAGTTTCGGCGACGGCGAGGCGGTGGTGGTGCGACGGGTTGGTGGTGGTGGAGCTACGGGTTAGGGATGGGGTTTAAGGGTTCTCACGGGTAGGAAGGAGAAAAGAAGAAGAAGAGAGAATTTGGGATTTTAGGGATTTGGGAGAAATTAGGAAAAAGATGATTTAATTTGGGGATTTTGGGTAAAGTGGGAATTTATGGTTTAAATGGAATTAAAATTGGATAAGTTCTAAGAAATACAATTAGTTAAAGTGGTTTAGAGGTTGGGTTCATAAAGAATAGGCTTGGGTTTGAAACTCAAAGGTTACAATTAAACATTAGGCTTGATTTTTAGGATGCACAAGAAGGAATTTTGCTATTTCCTATTTCAAAGAATACTTGGAAAATTTAGGAAGTTCACCAAGAATTGTTGTAATAAGAACAACCAAGTGTAGGGATTGTAGAATTGGTCCAAGCACAAGACATTCCAAAGATGGCTACTTCACAACAAGACTTAGATACCAACTAGAGAAGTAACTTAGCAAGGAGAGAGTTTACACTAAGCTCCAAAAGAATTATTACTAAAGAAAAGCATGCCAAGGATTGGATTGCCAAGCAAAAGACAACTACGAAACACAAGATAATACTCAAGGCAAGACAACTACGAAACACAAGATAATACTCAAGGCAAGACAACTACGAAACACAAGATAATACTCAAGGCAATCAAAGAACACAATACTCTCGGGAAAGCAAGGATAGTGTAACACCCCCCCCCCCCCCCAAAAAAACAACAACAAGACCTAAAAACAAGTCTTAACACATGCAGATTGACAACAAAACTAGCACAGCGGAAGATAAACGGAAACTGGATAAAAGAAATCCAAAACAGGGGTGTTATGCCACATATACCACACTAGGTAACGCTAAGGCGACAATCTGCAAGTGTAACACACTATCCCAAAACATCAGTCTAAAAACAATTTAAAACCATTGGCGCGCAGGCCACAAAAACAGAGTCTAAAGATACAGGTACTAAGCTACCGGCTCTAGACATCGCGCTCGACTACTCAACACCTGAAAGAACACAAAGATAAACATCGGGGCGACGCCCGGTCAGCGAAAGATGCTGGTAACCCACCAATACCGTTAAGTATCATAAATAGGTAGATATAAGATATAAAAACCATTTTCGAAACGGAATACATATATATAAGTCAAAAGCCAAGATCAAAAGACAACACAAGACTCACCACTCACTAGGGGTGTGCAAACTTCGGATAATTTTCGGTTAACCGACCGAACCGACAAAGTTCGGTTAACCGTTTTCGAACCGAACTTTTTCGGTTCGGTTAATGGTTAAAGAAATTTTAAAATTTCGGTTAACGGTTAATTCGGTTCGAAAGGTCGGTTAACCGAATTAACCGAATGGTTAACCGAAATTTTTAATATATATATAAATAATAATATAAATATAAATACTAATTTGAAGTTATGGATGTTTGGAGTTTATTATTAATGTTTTTGTATATTTTATTATGAATTTATTATGATATCTATTTTATTTTAATTGAATTTATTATTTTAGGTGTTATTTTTAGAATTTTAAATTTTAGCTTTAAAAAGTTCGGTTAACCGAAAAAAATTTCGGTTCGGTGAATTCGATAGAGCAAACTTCGGTTCGGTTAACGGTTAAAGGAAAAAAAATTTCGGTTAATTCGGTTCGGTTAACCGTTCGGTTAACCGATTGAACACCCCTACCACTCACAAGGATAACACCGGGAACACATCCCAACCACAAAGGTTAACCACACACAAGGATAAAGACTCACCCAACGACAACACATGCCAAACAACACAAGCCTCCGTGACTACACACGTCACGAGAGAAGATCACACAACAACGGCTACACAAGCCCTCGTGACATCACCCATCACGAGTTGATATGCCTTCCTTATGCCCTGTTCCAACCTTATGGCTACCCCCAACCTTGTACCTTCAAAGCCAACCATTACCTCCAGAAAACCCCTGTACAGCCAAGTCCAACCTTATTCCGCCGGGACCGTCGTCCCCCACCTATAACCACCAACGAAAACCCACCAATCACGGCAACATATGCCCGGATAACACAATGTTATCCCCCAATCACGTGGGCTCAGCCACAGCTCCATAATCACGTCACGGCCACCACGAGGACCGCTGCAATACCTTGGTGACTAGCGTCCCATACCACTAATCGTGCAATCCAGGTAGAGCCACACACGCACCACCACTCACACGAAAGTCAAGCAACGGATTAAAACGAAGGTATGAAACATACTCAATCAAGGAACGGGTCACCACCCAACAACAACAACGATGAATAACGCAAGTTATCATCAACCAAACGGAAGGTACGAACAACACACACGCTAGCATTAAGACAACAAACTAGCATGCTTATCAACGGGGAAACTCAAGATAGTTCCGAGGAACACACAAGACACTTCTTGGTTCAACGAAACACAATGTTGAACACTTAGCACGATTCACGACACAAATATCCTACATGGATACCTACCTTGGGGTGTCACAGATAGGCTCGAAGAAAGGGTTACCTGCCAACATTTCTTCCACCAAACCCTCCGACTCCGCCTGTGAACGCGCCATCACGAAGACCCTTCCAGCTGGCCTAGCTCCAACTGCTCCACGGCCCGAACCAGCTCTCGATGTTCCTCCGGCTCCCGGGGGTGATGGCAACGCTCTCTGATCGGCCAGCTGGGGACACTCCGTGACTTTGTGACCACGATCCCCGCATCGGAAACACTTGAGCACATAGCCGTTGCAACTTTGACCCACATGCATCTTCCCACAACGCTGGCAAGGAGATGCCTTGGCTTGGTTCTCGTGCTCCGTCCAGTTAGGTCCTTGAGAAGAAGATGGCACGTTCTTGGCCGGGAAACTCGGTCTTGGCTTCTTGAAGGTAGAAGAACTTCCGGCCTCAGTCTTCTTCCTAGCTTGCTCGTACGATCCTCTCTGGAGTTGCTGCACGCAATATAGATCTGCGGCACACACGTAAGCATCCTTAAGAGAACTCGGCCTACTCACAGTCAAAGCTTTTCGCGCCTCATAGTTCAAACCGGCCACGAATTTCTCGACTTTAGCGAGTTCTGTAGGCACAAGCATCCTCGCAAAACGTGCCAACTCCAAGAACCTCTTGTGATATTCAACCACAAACATAGACCCTTGCTACAGGTGGAGAAACTCTTCATACATGGCAGCGCGCACATGTGCTGGGTAGAACCTCTCACGCATCCTGTCCTTGAGCGCTGTCCAGTCGAACTCTGGTTCTTCAAGAAGAGCCGGGCCTTCATGGACCCACCACAAGTCCGTTTCTTGGCAAAAGTAAAACGTTGCCAACTCCACTCTCCTTTCTTCGGAGCAGCCCACAATGGTGAAGATCTTGTCAAACACCCGTAGCCACTCTTCTAAGACTATCGGGTGTTCCTCGCCGGCGAAGGTTGGCGGCCGATGTCCCGACACTAAACGTCCTACATTACGGTTCCCAGCAGGGGGAGGAGGCGGCACAGCGTGATTGTTGTTCAACAGAGCTTCACTGAGCGTCTGCATGGTCTGAGTCAGCTGGAGAAGGTTCTGAGCGAGCTGCTCGTTGGTCGGGGTCTCCGGGGTGCGTGCGCGAGGGGGAGGAGGCATCGCAACTTCTACAACAACAACACGATTACGAAAAGAAATGCAACAAACAAAGAACAGAAAGCAACACACAGCTCACAGCACAACCTAGAATCTAAGCCTAACACTTAGCTTTTAAAGATCGCTTAGAGGTCTCAAAACACACTTAACCACTTAGAAAGTCTAGACTTAACTCTTCCTAGGCTCAAAACCTATGCTCTGTTACCAACTGTAACACCCCCCAAACATGCCATATATAGAAGGCCTTAACACATGCAGATAACACAACAAAACACTAACACAGCGGAAGATAAAAAGGGTAACTAGATAAAACAAATCCGAACGGGGTGTTATGCCACGTCTACCAACAATGGTAAACGCTACGGCGGTCAAATATGCAATGTGTACATAACTACCCCAAAGTCATCAGTCTAAAACTACGTCAGCACACAGGCCACAAAACAAGGAAAAAGGTACTAAGCTACCGGCCACTAGACATCGCGCTCGTCTAGACATCACCTGAAAGAACACAAAGATAAACATGGGACGACGCCCGGTCAGCGATAATGCTGGTAACCCACCAATACCTATTGAGTATAATACATAGGTAGGATATATATACAAAATCATTTCGAAACGGAATACATATATATAAGTGTAAAACCAAGAGTAAACACAAATTCAAGACTCAACACTCTCATAATCAACACGGGAACACATCCCAAAACCACAAGAACAACACGACAAGGATAAAGACACGACAAACGGCAACACATGCCTTTGTGACTACACACGTCACAAGAGAGAACAAACAACCACGGCTACACAAGCCCTCGTGACATCACACATCACGAGTTGATATGCCTTCCTTATGCCCTGTTCCAACCTTATGGCTACCCCAAACCTTATATCTAGTTCCAACCTTTACCTCCAGGACCCCTGTACTCCAAGTCCAACCTTATTCCCCCAGGAACCATCGTTCCCCCTCCAACAGACCTCCGACAAAGCCACCGATTTCATAGTACGCAAGGTACCGTACACACACACGGCAACACATGCCTTCGCAAGAAATACGTGAACCTGACACACAGGTCACAAATCCATAATCATGTCACGGCCTCCACGATGACCGCTGCAATACCTTGGTGACTAGTGTCCCATACCACTAATCGTGCAATCCAGGTAAAGCCACTCACACATCACACCTCAACAGGAATCAATCAACGGATCACAACGAAGGTATGAAACATACTCAATCAGGGAATGGGTCACAACCCAACAACCACAACGATGAATAACACAAGTTATCATCAACCAATCAGAAGGTACAAACAACACACACGCTAGCATTTAGATAGCAAACTAGCATGCTTATCAATGGGGAAACCCAAGATAGTTCCGAGGAACACACAAGACACTTCACGGTTCAACGAAACACGATGTTGAACACTTAGCAAGATTCAAGACACCAAAGTCCTACATGGATACCTACCATATAGTTCTAGACATACGAAACATCAAGAAGACAGGCAAATAGTTCCACAAAAACACATCGGGAAGTCAAAAGACCAAATACCGAACCAAACGAATCAAGGGGAACAAATCCCCAAACAACACCACTTATGTACCCGCGGGTGGACCCATGGGTAGTGCCCCACCCGTGGTTCCGTCCGCGGGAACACTTTCCCACAAGGCCTTATACCCGCGGGTAGGGCGACGGGTGGTGCCCCGCCCGCCGTTCCGCCCGCGGGTACACACTTGTACCACAACAAATCCCTTCGGGAATTTTTATCTCCAAACTCAAATTCAAGTCCAAAACATGCCATATCTCACCCAATACAACAAAATGACTTGAATCATAGGAAATGCCAAGCAATGGCACAAAAGAACCCTAAACACAAGCTCTAGATATGCATTTTCACAAGACAAATGCATAAACACTCACATTTCATAGCAAAACACAAGTAGAATCCAAGAAATCACATATAGGTAAGCAAAATAGGTTTTAGTAGAGCATGGGTTACCTCTTGTAGACTCAAAGACTTCACTTTACACCTCAACAAGCTCCCCACAATACTTACTTTCCAAACCCACTTCAAGATCAAACCAAAAGATCATAAAGATCCTACTTTTAAGAAAAATACATCTAAGATGGAACCAAAAACACAAGATAGACTTAGATCTTACCCTCCTAGATGCCCAAATAGGTGAAAGGTTGAATCTTGGAAGCAAATCTTGGAATCTTGGCAAGGTCTCAACTTAGCTTGGAGGAAAAGCTACTCACCTTTCTAGAGAGAAGGTAGAACTAATATTTTAGAAACTGTAAGGGATGAAATGAAGATGTCTTCTAGGTTAGGTTACAATACTAACACTTGGTGAAAAGTCAAGAATACTCTTACTGACATTTAGAATGTGTAAGGAACAAGGGAACTCCCTTCAAAGCTCATGGTACAACATGACTTTGAAGTTGACTAGTCAAATACTAGTCCTCAAGCATTAAAAATCAGGATTTTAGGAATTAATTCCTCAATTAAGATAGGATTAATTACTCAATTAATCCATGGATTGAATGTGGATTTTTGGGGTGTCACAGGCTACCCAAATCATGAGAGATCAAGGTCATTGCCATGAGGGATCACCGTGATTTAAAGACGGTCTCAACCACTCAAATTTTCAGCGACTTGAAAGCTTATGAATTTGAGCACGAGTCGTTATCAACCGAAGAACCCAAACCAAAAAACATTGCGCTAGTTGCCAACCAACAGCCCTCTTCTTCAAAAAGGTCTGATTCTAATCCTTCTGCCTTTCTATCAGATGAACAGTTTGCTCTTTTTTTGAGAAAATTTAAAAGGTTCATGAGGAAAAATAATTTCAAAGAAGCACAAGGATCTCCAAGTTCCTCAACCCGGAGAAATCTTGAGAAAAGGAGTCACGTCAGAAAAAGTGAACCAGAGGAGTTACAAATGTTGTGCTACAACTGTAGGAAATATCTTGATAGACAAGAATTTCCGAGCTAAGGTTGTGAAAAATTTTGTGATGTTAGATTCGTTGATGACAGATTTGGTTAGTATTGGTTTGCACTAATGCAATGTGGCATTATGGATTAGTTAGTGGTTTGTATAGGCATTATGACCTTGTGGGGTGACCACTTTTGGATCACATGTAAAACATTGTTTTAGTGGCAATGAATAATTCCTTAAAAAAAAAATCTTTATTAAATTTGTCCTTTGACTGTAATTTTTTCTTTATATATATATATATATATATATATATATATATATATATATATATATATATATATATATATATATATATTTATTTATTTATTTATTTATTTATTTATTTATTTATTTATTTTAAAATGGTAACTTTCCGAGGCACCCACCAGTAAGTGGGTGTTTCGGAAACAAATTAATAAAATAATAAAAAAAGACTATCCGAGGCACCTGCAGCAGAGCAGGTGCCTCGGAAAGTCCATATTAAAATATTAAAAAAAAATCATCCTCAACTTTTCGAGTCACCCTTTACTGGTGACTCGGAAAACGAAGGACTTTCACAGTCTCCAAGATTCGAGTCACTTGTACAGGTGACTCGGAAAGTGTTTTATGGGAGACTCTAAAACCTTTTTTTGTACTAGTGAAACCTGGACACTTCAAAGCTGAATGTCCTTATACTAGTCAACCGGAAAAACAATTCATAAAGGACAGAAGAAGGAAGGCACTTGCTGCAAATGAAACAGAAAAAGCTGAACTCAAGCCATGCATATCCACTTCAAGTTTAGAATCTGAAGATTCTGAGTATGAAAAGGGACTCTTATGTCTCTATGCTCAAGAAATGCTTGATGATAACTTATGCATGATGGCAAAAGATGAAGAGGAGGTAGTTTCTCAATCTTCCTCATCTTCGCATTCAAAATCTGTGAGTAGTGATAGTGAAAATCCTATTGATTCAGTAGTAAAACTGATGAAGGATTTTAAATACGTGAAAAACACACATTCCAAACTAAAGGAAGAGAACATTCCACTTTTTGCCAAACGTGAAAGCTTCAAGAGTGTTATACTCAAAAATAATGAAATGCTTATCACAATGGGTCAACTTGAAAAACAGGTTCTACTTCTAAAGGAAGAGTGTAAATCAAGAGAAGTTAGAGAGCAAAATTTGTGAAAGGTCATAACGACATTTACTCATTCATCCAAAATAATGGTCGTATGGTAGATTATCAAAGGCCTACTGGAAATAGAGTCGGTTTAGGCTATGATTCCAGCTCTCAACCACGAACCCTATTAGTCAAACCAACAGACCCTTCAAGTAATGGAGGATTAAAGTCTATGTTTGTTAAAGGACCAATCTTGATGCATGGGCCAATGAAAAATGTTGAAAAGGGAAAATTACCACAAACAACAAGCTATCCTAATAAGAAAGTTGTATAACGAGTTGTGGATTCTATGAGAAGAAATGATTCAATTCGCAAACCGAGGCGTGATCAGAACACGAATCGGTACAGGTCAAGAATGTATAAGAAGAAATCTTATCATTCAAATGATCAGCCAAGAAGTCATAACAAATCATTTAAAAAAAACCCTATGACACCAGGAGGCAATACCATACACAAGGACGATGCAAGGGTCAGTCCATGAATGGTCAAAGGTCTATCAAGCCATATAGATTCCATAATAGGTCAATGGGTGGTGCAGGTGGACTATATCCCTCAGATGAGGATTGGTCTATAAATTATAAATCCTTGAGCAAAGCAGAATTCTAAAAGGTTCATCTTCGAAAACAAACTTTTTATAATAAGTCATTTACCAATGTGGAAAGACCAAGAACCAAGAAGATGTACACACCCAAGAAACCTCATAGTTTTGCTCGCATACCGCATGATTATGAAACCTTCAATGGGTACAGGAAGCCAAGGATGAACTTGACAAGTTCTAGGTACATGTGGGTACCCAAACTGATTGCTAACTAGTAAGGACCCAATGTGTACCTAAATCATATCAAAATCTTTGTTTTCAGGAAAACAGGGAGATATGGTATGTTGAGAGTGGGTGTTCTAGACATATGACAGGAAACAAATCAAATCTATGTAATTTCATAGAGAGGAACGGTCCAAGAGTCGTGTTTGGTGGAGAAAGTAGTGGTCAAACCAGAGGAGTAGGAGACATAAAAAGGAATGGCTTTGTAACACACTACTTTTCTAAAATCTAAATCCCAAATACTTTAAATTAAACAAGAAAGATAAGTAAGATTAAATAACTTAAAAACCAACCAATCCAAAAGATACAAGTGTCACTGCCACAGTCACCACCACGATGACTGCACAAGCTACAAAGGATAACTAGCTAGAGTCAAGCTCATCAGAACAACATCAATACTTGGGGAACAAACCCCGGTGTCCAAGCACCAACAAAAAGAGCTGTCAACATCATCTAAGCATCAATATCCAAAGTAGAATCTAATCCAGAATCTACCAACTCATAACTACGCACTAATCTAACTCGTGCGCTCTCAAACACTGGCCCACCTGAAAGGGGTTATAAAAACAAGTGAAAAATAAACCCGTTAGCAAATTAATGCTAAGTATAAAGCCACTCAACCATGTAAAGTACTATAGATATAGATTTGGAAAACGTTTGACAATCACACGTAATCTCAAGTACTTTACAACACTTAAACAACAATCTCAATACATGCTCATAAACAACTCTATGTGCTTGCAACCTATACTTCAAATAAACATGATTTCTCATGTACTCAACTTAAACACAACTCTCATGCTTTAAACAAATATCTCTAAACATAGCTCAATACGCAAACTCATGCTCAAACTGATAGATAAAGAGATACTTAAAACTCAACAAGCACAAGCTCATGCTATTATGCCAACTCATAAGCAACAACAAAGTACTGTACTTCTCATCATACTCTTAATGCAAATCATGCAAGTTATACAACAGAAAATATCATGAAGCTATAAGCTTAAAGTACTGTACTCTCGCTCTTATGTAAAAATAAATGTTTTTTCTGTGGAGGTTTCTGTTGAGTCACATAGACTCGCTTTTCTCTTCTTTCTCTTGAGTCTCTTGATTCCCTTTTCTCTTCTTTACTTACTTTCTTTCTTTCTTTCTTTCTTTCTTTCTTTACTCGTGGGCGAGGTAGGAACTTCACCAATTTGTGAACGAACCTATCCGGGCTCGGCATCTAGCCGGCCTAATACTCGATCTCGCCCACAGAACCACTGTGATCTCCTGGTTCTTATCTCAATCTCTGTGGAATCAGGTATCGTACTTGTCAGTGTGCACACCCCCAAACCAGGATTCCAAGCCCGGCGGGTAGTATCCAACCTAGTAACCCGGGAATATCGACCAAGTTACTTCATAAATCTCTGTCGGTCTTCTTTGACCTGTAGCCTTCTCAGATTAACAAAAACACTTCCAAACCTCAATAAACCAATCATAGATCATCAACAACACACAAATAACTCAGCAACAAACATTATCTAGCATTTCTAAACATTTATTTCTCACTTCTAGCATTTAACAGAGTCAAAATCTAGTTTGGGAGTCCATGGCTTATACCTTCTGCTTCTTCTTCTTCTTGTGTGGATACCTTATTTCTCTCTATTCAACTACTACCTCCTTCACCACCTATACACCCCAAACAAACAATACATACAAAGCTTAAGGAGAGATTCCCAAAGATTGGAAGCAAATGATGGAAAACCTTAAGTGAGAAGATGAAATGAAGGGATGGGATGAACTTACTGTGTTTGTTTTCCTTCTTCTACAAAGAGCTCAAACAAGGGAGCAGAGAGGCAAAAGAAAGGGATCAGGAGAAAACAAAAGATATTGTTCTATTTAAATGGGTGTTAAACCCTAGATTGATCTCAAATGATTGGTTGGGGGTGAAAGGGTAATAATTTTCTTGTTTCTATAAAGATCAGACAAAGCTTTGTAGAAATATGTAGGTTCACCTTGTATCATGGACCAAGGTCTCAAAAATGATTTTGGATAACTTGGGGTCAAAAACATATTTTCTGAAAATAGTTTCTAGTTAAAACACTTGGTTCAGGATTCACAGGTTTCCACTCAGATTGACTTTTTGGGTCAAAACTTGGTACATAAATGTACTCGAAACTTAGGATTTTTGAAATAGGATATTCTTGGTGTTGAATTTATTTAAAAACTCGATTAAAAATATTTAATTCATACACCGTAGACTTGACACTATAGAATGATCAACTGGAATACATTTTGAAACTGGAATACATATATAACCTAAGCAACTCTATCTTCAAATCAAGATCAAGACTCAAGACACAATAGTAGACTTGACACAATAGAACGATCACAAAGACTAGCATACATCCTAAGAACACAATACAAAACGTAATAGACAATAAGCTTGTGAATAGCAAATAGAGACGACAAAGGGATTCCAAACAGTCAATTAGCAATTAATCATCAAGTCACACAATTCATCTTCCAACCTTATACCAAGTTCCAACCTTTTCACTCCACTCCATCCTTATTTCAGTTCCAACCTGTACATCCAGCCACCCTTATACATCATCTTTATTCCTCCGGAGCAACTACATGCCCCACTCTGTAACCACCAATAAGTCCACCAACACGGTAGCACCGAAGTGTCATTCGCATGGTCCATACCTCTAGTACCAATACCAAGGGGCTAGCGCATATAGCTCTAACATGACACCGCAGCGCTTATACCCTGACCCAGGCCTTTAACCAGCTAGTCTAAGGGGTGGTCCGTGCCTTTAGCACGATAACCGAGCACTCGTTGTGCTTTCCGCCAAGAACATCAAGAAATCTATATGCAAAGCCCTAAAGATAAATCCTAGGCTAGACGCAACACCCAATCATGCATAAATCCACCCAAATATGCCAAGAACATCACAACAACGAGATTCACGATATAAACCCTAGGGACAAGCTCTAGACATAATGAAATGCAAGATTACACATATAATCAATCACAACATCAAGATCATCAAGATTATCAAATAAACACAATATAAACCCTAGGCAAAGCTCTATCAAGACTCAATCATAGAATCACACATTAAAGGAGCCAATAATCAAGATATAGCAAGGAAAATAGGTTTTGTAAGACATGTGTTACCTCTTAGCCCTAATCAATAACCTTGGCTACTAAGATTCCTCTCTAAGATCTCCCTCCAATGGATTCCTCTAGGTTCGGTGGTGGGGAATTCCTTTGCTAGGTTTTCCTCGGGGAATATCTCGCGTGGTAGAATTAATTGTGTTAGGGTTTCTAAATGATTTCTAAAAATTTCCTACATATAGATTTAGAAGTCCTAACTAGAATCCGAATAGTAAAGGCCCACTTTTCCTATTCCTAAATAGAACTAAAGACTTTGTTAAGGATCAGGGTCCATGATCCATTGTGGACCATACTAATTAATTAATGGGAATTCTAGTCTAATTAAATCAATTTTAATTGACCAGGACTATGTGGTCTAATGGTATCCGGGTTGAACTTCCATTTGGAAGATTGTGAGTTCGAGCCGAGGCGTTATTGGTTCTTTGTGTTTCAATAGGTTGAGAAAGTATATGAACAGATACTACATTGTAATAGAAAAAAAAAACCTTTTTTATTGTATGTCAACGGAATTAATTTCACAATTAGTCTGGATACGGAGGCCGTAACACGGGA